>NC_142739.1:13300000-13605833 GCF_051943395.1 Hippocampus bargibanti
CTGCAAGAAATGGCCTCACGGTAGTGGTGCAAGAGCTGCTCGCAAAGGGAGCCAGTGTCCTTGCAGTCGATGAGAATGGTAAATGTGTTGATTTCATTTTAGATATCAATAAACGTGTTAACATTTTGCAATAAACACTGGGGTGTGGTCATTGCCTCAGGTTACACACCTGCCTTGGCTTGTGCCCCTAACAAAGACGTGGCAGACTGCCTCGCCCTCATCCTGGCCACCATGATGCCTGTGTCCCCCTGCACCCAGCTGCCCACCCTTCCTTTCAGTGCCATTAACCACTACAGCACCAGCCCTTCCAAGAGCGTCACCTTCGATAGTCTTCCTATTCTGCGCAACCAGCACAGCTCCTACTGCAGCTTCAACAACATTAGCCACCATGATGTCGTCTACAAAGATGAAGAGCTCAACGACTCCGACTCTGAGACATACTGAAAGCCAGAAAACTGTGTGAAACACATTGTGTCTTCAGGTTCATATGGGACCAACTTGGTCAGGCAGAAAAAGACACAAGCCCCTTTAGGAGCCTTAAAAGTCAGCCCTCCTAAACTCACCCAGCACCAGGTGTCCTTCAAGCTGATACAAGGCTACAATCACTCTGAAGTGATTGCACTCGATGGGTATTTGGTGACCTTTACTGTAATAAAATGCAGACGGAAGGATGGTAGCAGCTCAAAGTAAGCTATACCAGCATGGACCAAAAAATGCAGAGACGTTTTAACCCAATTTCAATTCAGTGTACATATGTTTGTTTGTTTGCGGGTTATCTTGGTTGGTTTTCCTAAATGCGTTGCAGCCATTTTTTATGTTTGTGATTATAGAGGTAGATTCTTCTACACGTGTCTTCTTTTCCTTTCGGCTTTTCCCTTCAGGGGTCGTGTAATCTTTTAAAAATGCACTAGTCCTTTCAACCCTGTCACATAGGAGGGAATTTGTGTGAATGTTTAAATTTTAAAATATCCCGTCTTTAACTCCCTATCCAATTTAAAAGAACACCCATGATTCACATAGTTATTTTATTGTTGAACAAATTAACCCGTGTGTATCAATTTGCCCATCATATGCTCATTTTGTGCCTTTGTTGGTTACTGAGGGGCAATGTGTTGAGGCAGCTGTAAAAGCAGTGACTCTAAGTAATGAAGCACCTGGGCACCGTTGAGATACGGGACAAAACAATGTTTTATTTTCTTTGACCTTTATCATGCGGCATGGTTTGCTTGCTTTTGTTGTTTTAAAAATAACCTAGTCAAATCTCAGACTTGAAATTTCTACTTTACCTTGTTGAAAAGTTAGTCAAACTGGAAAAGTGTACATTTTGTGGATTCCCTATGAATAATTTTGTTTCACAAGGGTTTCAATGTGCATAGAAAAAAGAACTGTGAAGGTTGCAATGAATTATTTCAGTACTGAGATCACTGTATATTTTATGGGTAATAAAATTATTTATGAAAAGTCTTGTCATGAGGTATGTATTATATTGAATACACAAAGCAACTACTGCAAAAAGTTGTAATTCTTGCAAAGAATCGAGGTTTACTCAATTTGTATTGAAATACATGTTGGTGTAATTTCCTCCCATTTGGGGAACCATACTGTGTACATAGTTGACACAAGAAATGTATGTCATATTTAAAGTGAAACAGATATAGCATCGGTTTAACTGTAAGTGATATAGGTTTTTTTATATTCACTTTGAGAAAAAAAAAATATTTTTTATCATACGTTGTTTTAAAACAATCCTCACACAGTGGGGAACGCCCCCGACTTCCGCTTCAGGTGACGCAAAAACGTCATGACATCACCGCGGCGTCACGGTTCCCTGCCAGACCAAACAACTTTTCCAGACTCAGCGACTGACTCCACACCTCGACTCGTCTAGCTTCGGAACGCCATAAGGAGGAGATTTATTAGCATTGTCGAAAATTCCAACCCCCAAAAAAAACGATTACGACAGATTAGAAAGGAGTTAGGCTTGGTTAGAACATATACATTTCTATTGTGGAACTTTTAAATACATGTATACATTTCTAGGGAGAGAGCGATAGAGATTCTTCAGTTAACGCCGTCTCGCTGAAAATTGAGATGAGGACTCTGTGGTTGTTGTTCCTAGTTGGGCTAGCCCCTGGATTCATAAATCAGAAAGTAAGTACGCTGTTGCCTTTATTTGACATTGAATGTACTGATCTATCTATCTATCTATCTATCTATCTATCTATCTATCTATCTATCTATCTATCTATCTATCTATCTATCTATCTATCTATCTATCTATCTATCTGTCTGTCTGTCTGTCTGTCTGTCTGTCTGTCTGTCTGTCTGTCTGTCTGTCTGTCTGTCTGTCTGTCTGTTGCTGTGTCTGTCTGTCTGTCTGTCTGTCTCTCTCTGTGTGTCTCTGTCTCTCTAATACAAACTTTTACAATGTGTCTCCTCAGATCAAAAACAGACAATGCCTGCCCATTAAAATAAATATTTAGATAAGAGATGTGTTGTTTGGTCAACTAATGCAGTCATAGTCTTCTCAGTCCATGTGTCGGTGGCCGGATGATGTCAAATTCACACAGGATTAATCTGTTTTCTACTTTTGCCTTTTTTTTCTTCAAAACATGACTACTGCTTTCAACTCACGCACAATGGATTAAACTTTAAATTTAACCAAGTGTAACTCTCACAACTCAAAACCCTACCTGGTTTCTCCCTTTATCTGTTTGACAATTAGTAAAGTTGGAAAAAATCAGGAAACAGCTTTCTTACTTTTGTTTTTCAACAAGGACCAAAATATCATGTTGTTGGTGTAAGCTAAAGTACAGTGGAACCACATTAACTCTTTTCAATAAGTGTGGTATTCATCAATCATGGACTGTGTATTGTGAAAGTAAGCAGGCTGAAACCTGAGACTGTAACTCCAGAGAGCATATTTGAAGTTTCTCCACCTGCAGTACATAGAAGGCCCTGCAGGTTTTAACTCCAAAAGCAGTCACGAAAATAAAACTCATCGCCCAGAAACAGGCTCAGGCTGGAGTTTTGCGTTGCCTCACTTCCTGAGAACTCAATCTTAAAATTGCTGGGCATTATGGCATACGGCGTATATGGAAACTAAACTGTGTGGCTTTAGAATTACTGGTTCGTCAACCAGCCAGGCTTCTCTCATGTGAATGATGACTGTCTGCTTGTGACAGGATGTGAGCTGTTTTTTGTGTCATTTTCTGGATGGATGACTCACCCTGATTCCCTCTGGGCTTGTCCGGGCAGGACTGAAACCGCGTGGGACATCGCGAATTTGGGAGCCATACTAGGACACCTGCTCCCATTAAAAAAAAAAAAAAAAAAAAAGTATTACGTTCAGTGCAGTGTACTCGTGTGGTTACCACAGTACCTCACACATTAAAGTTTTTGGTTTGAATCTGAGGTCTTGCCTACTTGACCTTGTGTTGACAGTACAGTGCACCCTTCAGGCAAGGCAAGTTTATTTGTATTGCCCATCAAAATGGAAACAAATAAATAAATAGCGTTGCAACCTAGTGTTTAGTGCATCTGCCTCACACATCTAAGGCTAAGAATTCGAATCTTGCAAACGGGGAACTGAGGTTTGCATTTTGTCACCGTACCTGAATGGGTTTCCTCTGTGTACTCCGGCTTCTTCACAGATTCCAAAAGCATGACTGATAGGTTATTAGGAGACTACATGTAATTTGTCCAAATGGTGTGTGATCGCTTGTCTAGATGTGACCTGGAATCTCAATCAAAGTCAGCTGGAACAGAATTACAGTAGCTCACCTAATGAGGCAATCAATATAGAAAATAAATGTATAGATATTACATTCAGTCTTCCATCCTCTGTCACCACCACCGCAAATATTTTGTGTGAAGACAAATATTTTGCTTATATCTTCTTAAAACTGGACTCGAGGTCTCTTTAGTTTGGCCTCTTTTGGTAATGATTTTCCTCCCCATTTAATGTCATTCTTAACACATTTTGTTTGGGGTTGGGCCTTATTTTCGGGATCTGACTTTTATGTTATGTATATAATAAGCACTTGTTGAATCCCCAAAGGGATGCATTATAATCCTGTACAAGCATCTATCCATTCATTATCCAGACTGCTTATCCTTATTAAGGTGGCAAATGTGCCAGAGATTCTACATTTTTCATAGCTGTATGATTTACTGGTGAAATGTAGTTTACGTGGGAAGCAGCAGAGTTCCCCTTTTATTGTTAATAATACATTTGAATTGAAAGCACTTTTTACAGTACTTAGACACTTTCGAACAAGAATGAAGAAATACAAGATAAAAACACAGAATATATACAAGCTTCAAACCACACAAGTGTCAAGAAGAGAAAAAAAGTCCAAGAAATGAGAAAAGCTTCTTGGAACAGGGAAGTTTTGAGAAGGGATTTGAAGGATGAGGTTCCAGTTGTTCATGGTGAGGTTAAAGTTGGAAGCTGTTTGAATGAGTGAGATTAGACCAATGGTTAACAGGTGAGATTTGGTGCAGTTGAGAATGAGAAAGTTTATTTGCATGTAGGATTTGATGTAAAAAAGACAGACTGGTTGGAGTACACTACGAAGCCGAAGTGAGTAGCCATGGCTGGAGTGTGGTGTAGTTCAACTGAGAATATGCAGTCTCTTGGTAGATATGGGCACACTCTCCATGAGTGATTTTGAGCGCTACATACTTAGGATGACTGCTAGGTGATGACGCTGTGAATTGTATGATGTGGTGCAAGTGTCAGCTGTGAGGCCAGCAACTCGCCACTAGATGCGAGCAAATATCTACTAGTATACAGTTGACACTTCAATGAATGGAGGAAAGTGCAAAGAATTAAAATATAATGCACCACTTGCAGTATCACTCAAGTATAACTACTATTTTTGACATTTAAAAAAATGTATGAACTTGGGTGGGACAATTGAACCAATTCCAATTTCCTTGCTAGTTCATGTATCATATTCAATAAAGATGCTTTTGCGTTATACTACAAAATGTTTGACCATTATGATAATGAGCAGAAAGATCTGGTATTTGTCTGCTTGTGCCGTTCACATGACTGTGTGTGTTTTTTTACAACATGCACAGAATACAACATTATGGAGTGTTTTATCACCCTCAGTGTGGGGTGTCACATAAAATTCTTGCTGGACAGAGAAGATTGCGTTCATCCTAGCAGGGCAGTGAGTGTTCAGTGTTAAATTTCACAGAACTGTTGTGGCATTATAGAATCAGGGGGTATTCCTTATAACACCGATAAAGCTCGGGAAAATGCCTTTTTTTCCTCAGTCTCCAATTCTGTGTTGGTACCCTTAGTCTCCTCTTGAATACAAGTGATTGTGACGTATAGTAAATACAGCAGAGATGTTTCCCATGTCTCATTCCAGCTGGTGTGTCATAGAAATTTCAAGTGAAAGATTCAACATCACCAGCCTAAGGCGATCAGTGGAACAATTCCAATCAATTCGATTTTGTGGCATTACGATCAGGATCAGTATGGTGCGACTTGGTTTGAGAAATTATGATGCAGTGTTTGTAATTATCCTTTTACAATATGGATTAACGTGACCAACGCATGGTGTAAACGTGGTGTTTCCTTGAAAAATATACTTATCACTCCAATCAGACATGATTTGAAAAAAATACCTTGATATATTTTAAAGTGGAACCATTTGTTATCTTTGAAATCAAAACCTGATTTTCCGATTCAAATACTGGTATTTGTTTTGTTTCATCCGTCACAGACAGACTGTATGTACTCTACAAAGCTTTTAGGGCCGCTACACTGGTCTGCACTCAAGTCGGTTGGTTACACAACCGTGCTACCATGCGTCTGTCACTATTTTTGACTTTTAGCCTATGTGAGAAATACTTTCCTGTCATAACTTTAACCCGTACAGGCATCAAGAAATTATTTGTTACAAATGGGAATAAAACATTTCCACGAGTCAATCACGCACGCATGAGTTTGTTGGCTGCATACGTGTTTTACTGCTGTGACAGGGTTGCATCCAGCAACCTCTCATCATGACAGAGTACCAGACAACCAGATGGGTGTAAAAATCCCCGTCTCACCCCCCATGGGTGGTGTCTGTCCCCCATTTTAGCTCGGGTCCTCTACCAGAGGCCAGGAAGCTTGTGGGTTCTGCGCAGTATCCGTGCTGTTCCCAGCACTGCGCATTTCTGGACCGAGATATCCGATGTTGTTCCCGGGATCTGTTGCAACCACTCGTCGAGTTTGGGGGTCACTGCCCCGAGTGCTTCGACCACCACATGCACGACTGTCATCTTTACCTTTGAGGCTCTCTCCAGCTCCTCTCTCTCTCTCTCTCTCTCTCTCTCTCTCTCTCTCTCTCTCTCTCTCTCTCTCTCTCTCTCTCTCTCTCTCTCTCTCTCTCTCTCTCTCTCTCTCTCTCTCTCTCTCTCTCTCTCTATATATATATATATATATATATATATATATATATATATATATATATAAAAAGTGACGTGCGGTGAGGTTCATGGCTGGTGAGGCACTGACGTCATCATAGTCAGATTTACAAACATATGAACTCTACAGAGTAGTTTATTCACTATTTGATTGGCAACAGTTAACATATTTTGTTTAAAATTTCATGTCAGCATTCTTTATATATACAAACTGTAGCATAGAAAAAAATACAGTAAAGTCTCGTTATATCGATATCCAAGGGAGTCCGAAAAAATATCGATATAACCGGGACTATCGATATATCCGACCCTGTTTGCATGTAATTTTATAAAGAATGTTCAATGCAAAGTTGACATGGTGTGTGTGCAAAGGCATTTGAAACATACAATCTATAGACTGCTAACGTTTACTTAAAAATGGCTTTCAGGTCGAAAACCTCAAAATATAAAATTGGCAAACATGCTACAATTTCCAAAGATAAAGAAAATACAATATTGATTCGTTACAATATAAGATTTATGAAGAAAACAAAGGTATGTACCTGCAGAGGAACCCAATTTCATGTACCAATACTGGACAGAATAGAGCATTACATATTCACTCGTCATGAAAACAACGAAAACATTCGTACAGTCATTAAAAAAAATTAAAAAGCACGAAATGAAATGTAACAACAGATGAAATCTGACCTCGACCAAAAAAGGGAATAACTTTAGTTTCTTTGGACTACTAGTACCATTTTATGTCATTCAAAATACAATGAAGGTGTTCAACTGTTTTAGTTGTTGTTTGTTTTGGTCAACTTCCAAACGACTGTTTGGCTGAGCTGACACCATTGCGAGTCAATCTTATAGAGGCAGTGTGGGTTTAAGGCACAGTGTTGAATACGAGACTTTACTGTAATTAAAAAAAACGTTTTTATCGTGTTACCTTTACTTGTAAATGAAGTCCATGCGCCGCTCCTTCTGAAGAAAGGCATCGTTAACTTCTTTGTGGAAGCCTTCCTTATCTTTCTTCAGTTTTAAAAGTCTCTCTGTATCAACGGAGATCACTGCCAGTGAAGAAAGTCGTCCTTGATCAGTCCTGTTCCGACTGTATGTTTTCAGTGCTGAGAATGACAATCTTGTTTACTTCTACAGCAACAAATGGAGCTGCACCGATCACCTTTTTAATGTCATTTCCAATGACATCACCAACTGCTTCAATTAAATCGTTCTGTATTCTGTTTCACAGGCTAGAAAATACAGTGGATGTCCCAAAATGACTCGCTAGCCTGTCATATTTCTCAGCGAAAGCATGTAATAGTTCAACATAGTTGCCACGATTAGCAGAACCTTTACTTTCATCATTTCCACGAAATGCCAGCTGTTGTTTGGCAAGGAAGCAGGTGGCATTGATGAGATCTCCCGGTTCTCCTTTACCTTAGCATTGTGGATGCTGATGTTGAGTCTTCACTCATTTTTGATGAGGCTCCATTGTAAATTTTTCAGGTCGCAATATCCCATTTGAGTCCAGACATTGTCACAAGTTGAGAACAGAAGGCAGGAAAAGCAGAAAAGGCGGTTTCTTGCTGGACATCCACACAGCCAGCCTTCTCGTGTGTACCAGTCCGCCTGAAAAGAGCGAGTATTGTGTCCCATTGTCTGAAGCAAACCTTTTAGCTCCGGTGTTGGTCTTCCTTTAATTATTACCTCCTGCTTCGATTGAAAGTCCAGTTTAGAAAATTCTTTCAATTTACATATGTAATCCTCCATTCTGAAAGTGAGGCCAAGCAACACGAAAACATGACTGCAGGGTTGTACTTTACTTGCTAACTATTTACTGTAGCTTTCTGTCTCTAATTCTATTATTCTGCAGACGTGGAGTCGGAAGTATCTCTGGAATCACAAGCGCCCCCTGTCATGAGGCGGGAGAACTGTTTGCCTCACCTACGCACAGCGTTTTGATAAAAATAAAACAAAATAAACACTGTAGTACAGTGTTTATAATGTACAATGACTCTACATTATATACACCAGCTAAACTGTAGAAATTTAGTTCATATACTAAACATGTTTGAACGCTTTAATAGCGATATGCAGAAGGACAGCAATGCGGTCTCACTGCAGAGCAAGCCAGCACAGTAAGCATAGTGATTGCGCAATCCATGTTGAGGCTCAGCCGGCTGCTGCCTCACCGCTCGTCTCTACTTAGTATTTGAACGGTAAATGTGAAAATTCAGCGATTTTGAAAAAAATCCTAAAACAGTGAAGTTAAATGGACAAGAACTTTAAAGTACAAATCACTAAATACATATAACTGTTTAATCTATTTTTTCATTTGATATTTCCATGACAGCTTTCCATGATGACAGGTGAGGCACTGCCTCACCTGACTGCACGTCACTGATATATATATATATATATATATATGGTTTGTGTGTGTGCATACGTATGCGTGTGTGTGAGAGAGACACCAAGTATGCTTTCCAGATGTCTGATTTTTGACACGCATTATCGAGACTGGTCAAATGTGTTTTATTTTGTTGGTGGGCTTTTAGCCCATAACCTCACTGGAGGTCTACACTGGCATTCCGTTTCCATCTAGTTGATGTGATATTTATGTATGGCGTGTGATATTTTAGAAGCTTGGGAGGCAGCTTTTTGCTGTACAGCGGATGAAAGCACCTGAGGTCACAGGAAGGGGAGCTTCTTTTGCCATAAAAGGGAATCTAGGTTTCTTTCACAACGGTTTAAATGTTCCCTCCACATCAGTTTGCCTGCTAAGCAGACGCTATGAGCTGCTTTGAAAATCTGAAGACAACATCAGCCTGTAGGCTGTTTACTTTTGGGTTTTATCAAAATATTTTTGAGCCACTTGTTGCACTACTTTGAGAAAATAAGATTCCTTTAATGTCACCAAAGATTTTAGAATGAGGTATAGTTTTCATAGCTGATGGTTTGATAGCACTGATCTACACATCTTTATGACACTTTTTTTAATTAAAGTTGCAGGTTAACCTTTGAAAATTAATTCCCGTTACTGATTCGAGAATATGCCCTTGTTTTTTTCTGTAGCACATCAGGTTCCCATTATAATGCTATAATAAACCTCGTATAGGAAAAACGTAAAAATCTTCATCTTCTTCTTCTTTTCATTTCGGCTTTTCCCTTCAGGGGTCGCCACAGCGAATCAATGTCCTCCATCTAACCCGGTTTTGTGCATCCTCTTCTCTCACACCAGCTACCTTCATGTCCTCTTTGACAACATCCATAAACCTCCTCTTCGGTCTTCCTCTCGGTCTCCTGCCTGGCAGTTCAAGGCTCAGCATCCTTGTCCCGATATAGTCACTCTCTCTCCTTTGGACATGTCCAAACCATCTCAGTCTGGCCTCTCTGACTTTCACTCTAAAGGCTTGAATATGAGTTGTCATGTACTCATTCCTGATCCTACTCCCAACGAAAACCTCAACATTTTCAGCTCTGCTACCTCCAGCTCTGCTTCCTGTTTATATCGCCATCAAAAATATGTTTAGAGACATATAAAGTCATCTGTAATTTAAATTAGCTGTTCACCAGTTTGTTAGTGATCAGTGATGGTATAATGATACATAGGTCTTACATCTGTGCAGTTTGCATCTTCAATCTCCACTACACTTTGTTGGATCGAAAAAAGTTGTTTTATACGCATTTTTTAATGAGCTGTGATGTCTTCATTCACAAAGCCAATTAATGACGTTGATGCTAATTCAGTTACTCAAATGATTTTGAAGCGTCAAATTAACAGCGCAAACAATATTGATTGATCCTCATTTGCCTCTCCATCAGGCATAAGGCCCATCGTGTTACAATACATTCCATCTTGGAAAACAATCAGAGTTTTGGCTCACACTGCCAAAAGACTATTTCGCAAAGCAAACTGCAGAAATTGTTTTCTTCCTAATTTTATAGTCTATGTCGAGGTTCAGCAAGCCAGAATGTTGAGTTACATTGGCCAAAAACAAAAAAACACGTCTGGCACCACAAAAATATCCTTTTATAAGCCTGATAATGAAGGAAACACATGTTCTATGTATGGAACATGTGTTTCCATGTTAGCCTCTTATCAAAATGGCTATGTTGGCTACAAATACAAAATTATCATTAGAGTGTGAAACAGGGCTTTGATGCTTTGTGTTGCCATAGAGTTACTAACTGAAGCTGCTATAATGTTGTTTTTCTTAAATGGCAAACTATAGTCGTGACTCACAACAGGTAGCAACAATGTAGTGCAACCGTGTTTGCGTCCATTTCTTTTCGACACAATTCATCTCTGATCAATTTCACACAATCACCATCATTTTGCCAGTAATATCTTAATGCTCTGCTTTAAATCTGTCCCGTTTTCTGGAAAATGTTTCCAATCAGTTTACTCATTGCCTTGGCTTATTATTATCGTATCTTCCACACAATAAGACTCACCTAAAAGCCTTCAATTTTTTCAAAAGCTCATCATGCGCCTTATCACCCAGTGCACCTTATATATGGAAAATGTTTTAAAATGTCATTCGTTGAAGGTGTGCCTCATAACCCAGTGCACCTTAGTCTGGAAAATACAGTTTTTTTAATTCCCAGCTTCATAAACGCATCTTTCAACATTTCACTAATCATTAACTTGCTGTAGATTGAGCATCTTTAGGGTGATTTATTACACTGCAATATGACTACATGCATCTCCTATATCTGTAATATAATAAATCAGTGTGTTCTGAATCATAGCAGTGTTTATGGCCATATGTTTTTTTCAGCACCTGTTTCTTAAGAAGTTCCTTCCCTTTCTTCTGCCAGGATCCATCCATTTTCACACCTGTGTTAGTGGAAGCATAGCATGCATGCCAGACATGCATACTTCATGTCTCAGTGGGCCACATTCACTTTTGTGTGTGTGTGTGTGTGTGTGTGTGTGTGTGTGTGTGTGTGTGTGTGTGTGTGTGTGTGTGTGTGTGTGTGTGTGTGTGTGTGTGTGTGTGTGTGTGTGTGTGTGTGTGTGTGTGTGTGTGTGTGTGCGTGCATGCGTGCGTGCGTGCGTGCGTGCGTGCGTGCGTGCGTGCGTGTGTGTGTGTGCGTGTGTGTTTGCCGCCCGTGTGTATCCGATTGAATCTTAGGCGTATTGTCATGCTGACTTCTGCTGAGGTTATGGCGCAAAAACAAGCTCTTAAATGGAGCATTTTTGAGTGTAAGCGTACAAAGACCTTATCTCCTTGATTTCTTCCTGTGATACTTGGAATGGCAACAGATTTAGCAGTTATCAGTCCTGTTGCAAATCACTAGACCACCATGTGAATTAAAACTATGTGCAATACTGCAAACAAACTATGACCTTTCCTCAATATTGTATCACTTTATTGATACATTCTTTGAAATCAAAGGTCAACTATGGTAGTCAGTGACTTTCTGTGAATGATCTCTTTCTACTTTATTTTTCATTTTGTTAGTAGCTTTTATTAAATGAGTAATGATACCGTGTGGATAAAAGATCATTTTGTTTTCTTCTCAGATGCTGGTCTCTTCTCAGTCCCTCGACTTCGTGGGAGATGACCTTTACATCGAGAGTCAAACATCAGGTAACCTCCCGGTAGATGACGAAGATGGGGACGACTTTGGATCAGGATCTGGATCCGGAGACTATGGTAAGGGGACTGAGATTGCTTTTGAGTGATTTCCTCAAGTCATAACAGAAGTCTGAAAATATGCATTGGTAGTTTTTTTCCCTGTTTCTGACAGTGTTTCAGTTGTGCATGACCTGATTACTTCTCTAAATGATACCCTATTTGTAAGACATCAATTTATGAGATAAGCAGTGCAACTGAGTCACATTCTATTCTGCTGTTGTTCGTCGTGCTTGATGAACCGGTACTTTAGTGAATACGATTGAAGTCTTATCACTCACAAGAAATAAACAAGGCAATTTTACAATTTGTCGCAAAGGGTGGGGAGCTTCAGGTGCATGCACACACAATCACAAAATCTGGATTGAATGGTGAAATCAATAGTTCTTTGCTCAAAGTGGTTATCAGCACCATGGGCAGCTAACAGAAACTTGAATCAATGGTACTAGCAAATAAGCCTCCGTAAAAAAAAAAAAAAAAAACACGTTTCCCAATGTGTTGTTTTGGGGTTATTTGTTTGATCAGGAAAAACTGGTTCATGTGTTACAAGTGTTCATCATCAAACGGGTGTATTTGTGTGTACGCAGAGTACTGTATACATTGCCAGTTGTCAGGCGTGGCCTTGTTACCTAAACCACAAACTCAATTAGCTATTATTATTCATTTGACTTATAAACTCATCAGATGGGTGCTTGTATCTTCAGACTATTGTATGTGTTCCAGATGTTTGTTGGTCAAGGTGATGTGGACAGGTGAAGTTTTTATTAGGAGCACACAAGTGCAAAATACTTTCACTTTTTATTAAGATCACACCATTAATCACGCGACATGGAAAGGATCTTTGTGGATGAACTCACTGAAGTATACAACCAATGAATAAAAATCACCATCTGAGGAATTAATATTCCAGAGGAAACATCCAAAACTGTTTTATTTTTAAATTGCTTCGAAATTGGCCCTCTTAAATGCATTATGTATTCAATTAATTGCTGTCTCGAATTTCAGGTTTTTATTTCTTCTCATGAAATAAATTGTCTTAACCACAATATCCAATTTTTTTGCGATGCAACATTTGCATGGATTTTAATATTAAAAAAAAACTCCTGAAGAGTGACGAGTACTCTGAATCTGTTGATAGAAAAAGAAGAGAGGGAGACAGTGATTATTACCTCGAACGAGAGTGAAGAAATGCGTCCAACCCAATCCACAGCAGACTCTCCACATGGTGAACCAACATTAGCAGCTGACCACCGTGGTCCACCGAACACAGTGATGTACAGTGAGACAACACAGGTCAGTGTGAACATCAACGACAAGGAGGTAAAAAAGTCCATATTTACATTGGTGCTCTGCTGTGCAAACTATAGCTCCGTACATCCCTGTACGATCTCTTATCTTGCCCACCAAGCAGTCACATTTGCAATTCTCCTGTAATTCATTGTAAAAGTCTAAAGCTATCGTGGCCATAAATATGCAATTAACATGCTTGTTTGTTTGTTTTTAAAAGTTGCTTTGAAGTTTGACCTCTAAAAAGGCTCTCAAATGGAAATATTACTATATTTATTCGCCAGACATTTGCAGCAGTTTTTCCTATCAACAACATGGAATCAAAAACGTTTGACATTTCTGTTGCTATTTTACAAAACACTAGGCTTCTATGTTTTTCAAGCCCTGTTTTAGAAGCGTGCTTGTTCCTTTTAGGTGGCAGGCAACAGCCCGACGGGCGAGTGGTTCACACATGCTCCCATTCCTAGCTCCACTTCCAAGGTCAAGGATGTCAAAGAAATGGCCGAAGACAACAGTCTGGATAGGTGGGACGACTCCTCTGCTACCAAAGATGGTGGAGACATAGACACGAGCGAAGTTCTGACAAATGAAATTTTCGTGAGTCGAGGCAGCAGAGTGTTTGACTCTCCCGATGATGTGACATCTGAGAGCATGTGGGAGCGAACGGAGGTGCTGGCAGGTATGCGCACATTTACTTGCAATTAATTACTCTTAAGAAAACATGTACAAAATACAACGGTCCAATCGTGATTCCTTCTGCCCTTCCAGCGGTGATAGCCTGTGTGGTGGTCGGCTTGCTTTGTGCCATCTTCCTCCTTGTCCTGTTGGCCTATCGCATGAAGAAGAAGGACGAAGGAAGCTACGACCTGGGGGACACCAAGCTTTCCTCAACAGCTTACCAGAAAGCACCAACCAAGGAGTTTTACGCCTGAATTAACCAATAGAGACTGTGAATAGATATTATCCCTTGTCTGTTTTCAAATTTTCAACAGCAGCAAACTCCACTGCTCGTCTTTCCCATCTACTATCGTTTTACGTGTCTCTCTCTCTCTCTCTCTCTCTCTCTCTCTCTCTCTCTCTCTCTCTCTCTCTCTCTCTCTCTCTCTCTCTCTCTCTCTCTCTCTCTCTCTCTCTCTCTCTCTCTCTCTCTCTCTCTCTCTCTCTCTCTCTCTAGTCTGCACAATTCTCACACAGAATGTGAGAATTCCAATGCATTCATATCATTCCAATCTGGGAAAGGAGTGGAAGTGTCTCTAGAGTGCCATAGGATTACAGCCTTTCTAGTTAAAGAAAGTCTATGCAACACTGTGCCTTAAACCCACACTGCCTCTATAAGATTGACTCGCAATGGTGTCAGCTCAGCCAAACAGTCGTTTGGAAGTTGACCAAAACAAACAACAACTAAAACAGTTGAACACCTTCATTGTATTTTGAATGACATAAAATGGTACTAGTAGTCCAAAGAAACTAAAGTTATTCCCTTTTTTGGTCGAGGTCAGATTTCATCTGTTGTTACATTTCATTTCGTGCTTTTTAATTTTTTTTAATGACTGTACGAATGTTTTCGTTGTTTTCATGACGAGTGAATATGTAATGCTCTATTCTGTCCAGTATTGGTACATGAAATTGGGTTCCTCTGCAGGTACATACCTTTGTTTTCTTCATAAATCTTATATTGTAACGAATCAATATTGTATTTTCTTTATCTTTGGAAATTGTAGCATGTTTGCCAATTTTATATTTTGAGGTTTTCGACCTGAAAGCCATTTTTAAGTAAACGTTAGCAGTCTATAGATTGTATGTTTCAAATGCCTTTGCACACACACCATGTCAACTTTGCATTGAACATTCTTTATATTTATAGGACTCTTTTCTGTGATGACTGAGTGCAGCAAGCAAGGCCAAACCACATTCCATTGCAATTGCCAACTGTATGCAGCTATAATAACAGGTTTTACTGGTGACAGCATTGAGCATTAAGAGACTTTCTGGACAATAAGGTTTTTCAGTAAATCAGGCAACTAAAATAACCGCTTGAGTTTCCCATCTTGATAATGCAGTACTTTGGAGCTCTTCTGATTTATTTATAGATGACTCACCATTTCGTCTGGTGCTAATTGTTTGCTTTGTGAGTTGTGAGGGAAAGTTATTTTGAGAAGTTCTTTTGTTAGACTTCCTGTGTTTTCAAAAGCTGCTTCGTAGTTGGACCTTTAAAAAGGCTCTCAAATGGAAATATTACCATATTTTTTGCCAGAAATTTGCCGCAGTTTCCCTCAGATTTATAACATTTCCTTTCAACAATGTTGAATTAAAAAAGTTTGGAAATTTATATTGCTATTTTATAGAATACTAGGCTCCTGTGCATTTCTCAAATTTCCCAAAGAACAAATGACTGATGTTTCATGTCTGAAATAAAGATATGTTGTGTACATTAACACTGACTTACTCTTCTCGTCGGCATCATAAGAGTCGCAGATAATTGAGCAGAAAGGGCAGTTAAACAATAAAAAATACCATGAGATTTTCCAGACGGAACCCCATTGATAGTTGTACTTTTCTTTAAACTAAGTATCCTTACAACAAGAACTCGGAATTTCAACACGTGTATATCACTTGGCTGCTGTGAAATGTAAATTTCTCCACTGTGAGACTAATAAAGGCAAATCCAAATCCAAAGTAACGGTGTCGCTCTTGCAACTTTGGAATTGTCTATGTTGTGATGATCCAGTCACTTGTGTGTTTGTCTATTATTTTTTACCACAATTTCAACCAGTAAAATGTACAGTACTTTTTAGTATCTTTGTTCCTTATTATCAGATTATGTCAAATTGGTTTTATTATAGGCTGGTTCAGTTAATTGTTAGTCAACCAGATTTATGCAGTTTTCTTGAGTGCTTTCAATAAAATCTGAGAAACTATTATTTTACACACGTCTTTCCTTTAATGGGTTGAGCATAAATTGAAACAGGTGACAGGTACAAAACGCACATTTTGTAAGAAATACAGTATGTACAGTAAAACCGAACGTAGGTAAACGCTGTTGCTAGCATTGTATGTTGATGGAGTTTCATAATTGAGGTATTGAATATCCTTGTAAAACGTCTGTGTAAGCTCTCAGTCGTACAGGAGTGGTCCATCGATGAAAAGGTTTCTTCAGCCATCATCTGTACTTCTTTGAAGGTGTCGGACGTTTCTCTTCTTATCCAAGAAACTTCGTCAGCAAACTAAAGTCTTACTGGTAGTTTAGGCCCTATATATATATATATATATATACAGTAAAGTCTCGTTATATCGATATCGGATATATCGATAGTCCCGGTTATATCGATACTATTTCTATGCACGCACGGAGAAAATTACATGCAAAAATGGTCGGATATATCGATAGCCCCGGTTATATCGATATTTTTTCGGACTCCCTTGAATATCGATATAACGAGACTTTACTGTGTATATATATATATATATATATAATTTTGTGTGTGTGATACCATGAGAGGCTGGCTCTCAGCGGGACAGGACAAGAAGTGCAATGGACGACAGGTTTGGATACAAACAAAGGTTTTAATCAAAGGTTTCAGGGGGGATTCACAAGCAACAAAGGTTTGAATAGTGTCTCTTCCAATACTTAAGTCAAAATAAAGTCTCTTCTGAGGTAAAACTGAAGACGGAGTTCTTTTCCAATAGTCTCTAGGCCTCACCCCTCTTGACGTCCTCCTCATGTAGCCAGCCACCTTAGCAAGGTCCAAATCCAGTGTCCTGTCGTGTGGTCCCAACTGGCAATGAGTTCCACGCAGAAACCAACTTCTTCACAGAGCACAGCAATCGAGCTTGTCTTTCCCCAAGCTCCACACTCAGAGGCTCTCTGCCTTAAGAGCCTTGCCTGCCAATCCCGCCCTGATCAGCTACAGGTGTGTGGTTTTAATTGCTGCCTTCCACCAGATGGGACCAAGACTCTCTCTGGGTGCAGCCATCTTAGGGGGATGTATTTGCCCTCCAGGACACAGCCTCTCGTGACATCACAATATATATAATATATATATAAAAGAAGTCCAAGATGGCGCCCGAGTAGGCAGCCTCAGCAAGTGCTCTCATGAGCCTTGCTTTTTTTGGTTGTTTTTGTCTTGTTTTGTGTTTTCTTTTGTCACTTTGTGTTGTTGTGCATCGTGTGGAACGGATACAGATTGTTTTTCAGCATTTTTGACCACGGCATTCATCAAGGAGGAGACTGCTGAGCGGTTGCGCCTTTGTGGCAGCATGAATATGCCAGTACTGTTTTTGAATGGGAGGAATGTCGGAGCCATTCGACTGCCATCGCTGGACACCAAAGGGGCCATTGTGCTTTTTTGCGCCAGTAATGGGCAGCATCTTCACAGCCCCGCTTTGTTCAGTGGAAGGTCGGTGCTGTTGGCAGTCTGCGGCTGGATGGATGCATGGCTTGAGGAACCCGCAATAAGAAGAAAGGAGCGTCAGCGCAGAGCGCCGATGTGTATGTGGAACTGTTGCGGCTTGGAATTGAAGCAGATTTATGTGGAACAGGAGATGTGAGACAATCTCTTTTCGTCAATGGATGCTACAGCTGCGTGTTTGCTTTCAACATTTAGCTTGTAGTCGACGTGCACATTCCACGATGATGTCCCTGATCCACTGGTGGAAAGACGCTTTGATCCTCTCCTCCTTCATCTAGAACTGCTTCATGTCATCACAAAGAGGGTACAACAAGTCCTGAAGAATGAATGTCTCTCTGTGTCTTTGTTTTGTCATATTGTCTCTATGCTGTCATATTATTTGTTATTTAGTTTTTTTTGTTCTTTTGACTTCAAGACGGCGCCGCGAGAGTGGCTGCCTTTCCAGCAGCTCATGTATTTTGTTTTTCTACTTTCATTTCATCACTTTGCTGCTGTGAAATGTAAATTTCTCCACTGTGAGACTGATAAAGGCATATCCAATCCAATATCCCTACTGTCCAGACATGGCGGTGCCGGACTCTGCTATGAGAGGTCCCTGCTCTCAGGTTGGGGGGAGCAGAGGAAATTCATACTTATTTCAAACCGATAAACACTTTAAGGCAAAAATTAGTGCATCCAAAAGATAGGCTGCTAAATGAAAAATAAAGTACAGTGAGACCTCAACTTACGAACTTAATTGGTTCCCAGACAGAGTGTGTATCTCCCAAAAAAAATTCCCATAGGAAACCATTAAAATGGGAATAATCCGTTCCCGGGTTTCCATAAAATATAGTTTTTAACTAAATAAGCCTTAAGACTACACACAACATACCTTAATTCTATGTATAATAAATGTGCTATTGTATTGTAATGAAAGAAATACACTGCATTATGTCATAAAGTCACAAAGAGAGGCACATTACATGAGGACTGTAATTAAAGAAGTAAACTGTGCTGTACAGTTTTATTTACCTTTTTGATGGTCGTTGATGACTTATGGAAGGACAGTCACCTTCCATAAGGACTGTTGGTAACTTAACCTCTGGTGTGGCTTCTCTTCTTTTTTCTTTGGAGACTCCATCATTTTTGCTGATTAAAAACCTCTTAATTGACACCTGTTGCTTTCTGACTTGCAAGGTCTTACGAAGCTGAGGCATCACATTAACGTTCATCATGTTGATGATTGTCATAGCCAGTCTTTTCTGGATGGAACTGTTCGGTAAAAGCCTGCACATCATTCCACTTTGCCAAAATTGCCTTCTCCTTCTTGCCCTCAGATGTTCTCGAACCATCCGTTACTGGCTTTAAAATCCTCAATAAGCGGCGAACTTCCAGGTTGGCGCATGGCGATATCGGCGTGAATTAGCCGTGCTTTCTCGCATAAAATAGCTTTACTCACGCTGTCGCCGGATAGCTGCTTTTCGTGAATCCAAATTAACAGAAGTTTTTCAACTTCTTCGATTGCCCGAGTCCGTCGCTTTGAGAGCACGGAAACACCTTTTGCAACAGACCACTAAATCACACAAACGTACACCTCGTTCGTGTTTTTCTCTCCTTCTTCTCAGCGACGGTGATTTTATTTTGTGTCTTCTTGGGCTGAACACGAGCCTGTAGTGGTTTTTTTTCCGTCCCATCATAGTAAAATTATCAGCAAAAAGCTCCAAGTAGGCGATCAACGTGTGCATTCAATGAGAGGGGGTGTGGAAAGTAGCGCCGGCTGGAGCGCTGTTCGGACGTGTGCTTCCGCCAAAGATCACTCTGCCAGCCGTGGTGGGTGTGTATTATGAAAATAGTGCTTATTATAAGGTTTAATTTTCATAAATTTGACGTTCTTAAGACGAAAAGTTTGTAAGATAAGGTGTTTGTAAGTTGAGGTCTCAATGTAATGTAATACATTGTAAGAATGAAAATTGTAAAGAGCAGTACATGGGGGAGAATAAGCAAATTCTCAACATCGCAGGGATAATACTAGTGGGCCTCAATCGGCAGTACATATGCACCTAATAGCGAGCAACCCCTCATTTGACGACAATGAGGTATGAGGTTAAAATCTTAGCGAAAGAACATAGATGTTTTGAAAGGGGAGTAAAATAAGCGATTTTCATAAAACAGCTGAATCCTTCTTTGAACCGATATGGTGGGGTGAGGTTAAATTTGGATCGTTCGTACAACAGCCTACTTAGGCAAAATAGGATTAGGAATACTGATGAGGTGATACCGGTTGAACAATCAGTGGAGTGGCAGGGAGTAGTCCTCTGCTCCCCCCAACCTGAGAGCAGAGTCCGGCACCGCTATGTCTGGACAGTAGGGATATATATATATATATATATATATATATATATATATATATATATATATATATATATATACAGTAAAGTCTCGTTATATCGATATCGGATATATCGATAGTCCCGGTTATATCGATACTATTTCTATGCACGCACGGAGAAAATTAGATGCAAACAGGGTCGGATATATCGATAGTCCCGGTTATATCGATATTTTTTCGGACTCCCTTGAATATCCATATAACGAGACTTTACTGTATATATATATATATATATATATATATATATATATATATATATATATATATATATATATATATATATATATATATATATATATATATATATGTGTGTGTGTGTGTGTGTGTGTGCGGAGTATGGACTGGAAACCCCAAGGTCAAAATGGGAAACACCACCCAAGGTAGTAGAGAATGACCGAGCAAAGATCCTGTGGGACTTCCAGATACAGACTGACAAGATGGTAATGGCAAACCAACCAGATATCGTGGTCATAGATAAAGGGGAAAGGAAAGCCGTTGTCGTGGAAGTAGCGGTCCCGAGTGATGGAAACATCAGAAAGAAGGAACATGAGAAACTCGAGAAATACCAAGGGCTCAGAGAGGAGCTGGAGAGAGCCTGGAAGGTAAAGGTGACAGTCGTGCCTGTGGTGGTCGGAGCACTCGGGGCAGTGACCTCCAAACTCGACGAGTGGTTGCAACACATCCCGGGAACAACATCGGATATCTCGGTCCAGAAATGCGCAGCGCTGGGAACAGCACGGATACTGCGCAGAACCCTCAAGCTTCCTGGCCTCTGGTAGAGGACCCGAGCAAAAATGGGGGACAGACACCACCCATGAGGGGTGAGGCGAGGATTTATATATATATATAATCTCATCTCATTTTCCGTACTGCTTATTCCTCATTAGGGTCACGGGGGTTGCCAGCCAATCACATGGGGTCCGGGGAGAACATGCAAACTCCACACAGGCAGGCCGAACCGGGACGCGAACCGGCGACCTCTGCACTGTGAAGCCGGTGTGCTAACCACTCGACTATATAAGAAACCTTTTCATCGATATTCTTGTAAAGTTTAACCATTGTTTTACCTTAACATTGAAGTGCTAGCATAAAGTTAACCCACCCTATCCCCTTAAAGGCAACAAATGCACAGATGACAAAAGTCAGAACACTCGTATTTCACAAAATCTTGTCACGAGATTAAATACCTACCAAAAAAATAGTCTTTGGAAGTGCATGTAAAAGTGGGAAAGGTTCCGACATGCAGGATAACCCCGTAAGCATAAGCAAATCAGATAATGGCTGTCGGCATGGGTTTATTTGCGCAAACCTTTACTGCGAAGCCTGCTCAGGCAAAACAGGTTAGGCAACTTTCGCAATGCTGATGAGGGTCGTTATGCTGATGAGGTGATACCGGGGGGAGTGGGTGTAATAGGCCAATCGTTAGTCAGGAATGTAGGAACAATCAGTGGGGCCACAGGGGGGGGGGGTCCCACGCCCCCCCCCAACCTGAGAGTAGGGACCTATCATAGCTGTGTCCGGCGCCACCAGGTCTGGACATTAGGGATATATAAATGGGGCCGATACGACCAGTCAGACTTTAGTTCGCTGACGAAGCCTCTTGGATAGGAGGCGAAACGTCCGAAACCTTCACTTTTGTACAGATGACGGCTGAAGAAACCTTCTCATCGATGGACCACTCCTGTACGACTGAGAGCTTACACAGACCTTTACTGCGAAGGTCTAAAAAAATGTACTACTTTTATTTTGGAGGCGCCTTAAGAGGAAGTTAAAAATCACACTGCGAGCTAAATCACGTCAAAACTTCAATGGGTAATAAACAACTCTTCTGTCGTCTTTTTTGTTACGCTGGTGACAGAAGCAGTCTACCGAAACACAAGCGACTGTTCTGCAGTCCTGGCATTCAGGGTTTGTGTTATTTTACTCTCATTGCATTTTTGAATCTGTAAATTTTCCTATTTGTTATCTTGTCCTCCATTCATTCGTTCAGTCTCGCAGACCTGACCTCGACGTGTATCATCGCAAAATTTAAATTTATGAAATTATTATTTTTATTAACAACTTGTTATCGAGTCGTTGCTTTATAACTTTCCTTGTCTTCTCAGTGAAAGTGAAACTAAAAACTAAATGTCAGTCAGACCAGGTTTTTCTTCCTGACATAATGTAAGTCTCATTAATGGAACTGAGAGCTTGTTAACATTGTTTTCCCCTACAAATCAGTGCACATATTTTACTTTGATAGCTAATATAGCATTGTGGCAAATCATCTTTGCTCAGATGGCACAGGATACTGGTAAACTGTCTCTCCACTTCTTCATCATTGTGGGTATTGTCATGCTGAAATCCTTGGATGGGAGACTTCAAGGCTCAAGAATGGTCAGATACGAATTCAACAGTACTGCTCGGAAAGGTACCACAGACCCACTTTTAAAAGTTGTCTATTTAATGATGCCTGTCGCAAGAATGTTATTTTCAAGACATACCTCAAGTAAAACAAAAACAATCGCACACTTTACCCACTCCATTTAGTGTATTATTGAGAGATGCTTATTTTAGGGGGATACCCATGCAAGTTGGAAACTGTAAATGACACTTCACATATATGATATATGAGTGATTCTGAAGAGGGCAATAAAGACATTTCATAGTTATGACTGTAAGCCAA
Source organism: Hippocampus bargibanti (assembly GCF_051943395.1). Classification (NCBI taxonomy): domain Eukaryota; kingdom Metazoa; phylum Chordata; class Actinopteri; order Syngnathiformes; family Syngnathidae; genus Hippocampus; species Hippocampus bargibanti. The sequence goes on from NC_142739.1 coordinate 13,322,789, forward strand.
ATAAATGTTTGACTGCCTCATTGTACAGTGTTATTACATATACATGACAAATTGACTACTATTATTGAAATCTAAAGTCAAGGAAAACAGTTTCACTGTTGATTGATAACAAATATGCTTGAAATAAGTGTCAATATGCAGGCAATATGCACTGATGGTTAAAAAATACTCTAGAAACATGATTTGCTTTAGCGGGCCAGATCAAATTATGTGGCGGGCATTATCTCTTCCTCAAGCCTTTAGTTTGAAACGTGCTGCAAGGGAATCCCAATTGATTGTTTAAACCTGCAATTGTTGTGTGTGTCAATGTGCAACCTCAAGACATTGCCGCAGAGGTTGCAGGCTACGCAGATGTGGCCAAACGGATCATCGACTTGGCTGTGTTCGGAGCCGCACAGAACCGCTCTTACGCACGCCTTGCAGACTTTACCGACACCATTGGGAACCGCGTTAGTGGCTCTATTAACCTGGAAATGGCAATCAAATATATGTACAAAGCTATGATTCAGGATGGTTTGGACGTACATCTCGGTGAGTAAACCTTTGTAACTATTCATTCCCAAGTATGAACAGCACATGCCTGCAGGCACCCTTCTTTGCAGTCCTTTTAAAAATTGTTTGTCTCTGTCTTGGATCTTTGTCACCAGAAGCAGTAAAAATCCCACACTGGGTTAGAGGAAAGGAAACTGCAATGATGACATTGCCAAGGACCAAGAATCTGGCTATACTGGGCCTTGGGAGCAGTGTAGGGACGCCGCCTGAAGGTTAGTGACACTTCCTTAGGAAAGTGATTTTGATTTCTGAATTCTTTACTCAAATTGTGGCCTGCGCTCCTATTCATTGCTGAATTTGTGATTAAACATCCACTCGTCTTCGTTGTATCAAGAAAACATGACAACAGCAGACCGGGTTAACTGAACGCTGGCGCGTGTGGCTGCCGCTGCTCACCCGCAGAAAAAATATCTTGTGACTGTAAAGTGTCCTTGACAGTTTTGAAAGGCGCTTATGAATGAAATGTTTTGTTATTATTATTATTATAATAACAGGTTTAGTAGAGTTTTACTGTGATTTGCCGAGTCTCCACAGAGACCCTGCAAGATAGCCTTTTTAAAATGGAAAGATCTTTGACATTTTAAATGTGCTAATTTCCTTTATTTTCCATTCCTGGCTTCAGGCATTGAGGCAGAGGTGTTGGTTGTTGCATCTTTTGAGGAGCTGAAGCGCAGAGCCAACGAGGCCAATGGGAGGATTGTGGTCTTCAACCAGCCATTTGTCAGCTACGGTATGACAGTGGCCTACCGTGAATTTGGCGCCTCAGAGGCATCAAAATTTGGAGCCGTGGCCACACTCATCCGATCCATTACGCCTTTCTCAATTAACAGGTCTCCATCTGCCTGTAGCCACAGATATGCTATCTCTGTGATCAAGTATAAAACATTTTCGTGATCTTGGCCTCCACCGCTTTAGTCCTCACACAGGTTGGCAGGAGTACCAGGATGGTGTCAAGCACATCCCTACGGCATGCATCACCATTGAGGATGCCGAGTTGATGTGGCGTATCGCACAGAGGGGAGAGCGGATCACGATCAGACTCACAATGGCCGCCAAGACACTCCCAGATGCCAACTCCTTCAATACGGTGGCTGAGATCAAAGGCTGGCAGCATCCTGAGCAGGTAGCACCCACCTTCCGTCTGGCTCACATTATTTAAATGTGTACACATGCTTTCTTGCTTTCTATATGTTAAATCGACTTGGAAAGGTACATTCAAATGCTTATGTCACTTCAATAATTTATTCCCTCTGTTTGGTGGCCACACATGGGAGGAATTATATGAGATATATTATGTGAGATTTCCTGGCTCAGTATCAACTGTACTATTTATATCCCCATCGTTAACAAGAAACCATGAGATAAAATTCTGTTAATGCATGAAGTACAAACCAAAAATCCAATAAAATTGAGACCTTAAAGGACAACCGACGTCTCCGGACAAGTTGTGTCCATAATTTGTAAAATGGCTTCAAATGACTTCTACTGGGCATATTTTAATAAGATTCCACCGCATATAGCCATATTTTACGTTTTAAGACTCGCGATGAATATTCAGGAAATCTTGTTTTTGAGTTGGTGACGAGTCCGTACATGACGTCATGAAAGGACTGCCCCCTAACCGAAAAAAGACACATTGTAGCAGTCCTTCATCAACGTCAATGGATTTTGCTGTACATGTTTGGTCTGAGAACCATGTTGCACCCAAAAGCCGACAGAAGAGGGCATCCAAGCTCCATATAAGGAATTTATCAGCCTGTGGAAGCGGAGGTGGCCACTGGAGGTCGCCGTTTTTTGCCTTTTTTTTTTTTGGGTGAGAGATTTTCCCCCAATGTTGCCTCAAAATGGCACATATAATTCTTTAATCGATTGCAGATTTTGGACACTTTAAGTCATTTTTATCATTTTTATTGGTGTTTTGCATGTGAATAAAAATATCATACTGCGTGTTTTGGGTATTTTAGATGCTATAAAACGTTTTTCTGATGTCAGTTAAAAAACAAACAAGTGACGTCGGTTGCCCTTTAAAATGTAGCTTTTTTACTGGTTTTCAAACTAAATTCAACTAGATACATTACAAACAAACCAAAGCTATTTCTTTCATGATATTTCTTTAATTCGTGAATACAGGACACTACTCCAATTCTTGCTGCAGGAACTAAACCCCAAAGGTGCCTTTGTTGTGTTCATCATAATTTCCCATGGCTACTAAATAACTGGAACTACCCGAACAAATTCGGGAATGTCCCTGCACGTCACACTTTTCAATTCCCAAATAAATTCGGAATAGCTGTGAATGAGTTAATAAATAACTAGTTTTCTTATGTAAAGTAAAAAATAATAACTATTATTCAGTGGCGGTCCGTGCATTTCACACCTAGGCCTTCAGTGAAGTCCTGCTTAGTCCGACTTGAACAAATATCCTTCGTAATACCATAATTTATGACACAACGGCTGGAGATATCATTTACAAAAGCACACGCACGCAGTACTGGGCGTGGCATCACCTTAATCGTCTACAACACGGGCTATTTTCCGGAGCAATTACACATTGATAAATCTGCATCAGCAATTAGAACTTGTCACTATACGTGATACTGCAAACACTTAAAAATAAAAGGAAATTTAAAATAATTTGTCCACACAGTTTTATGAAGTCCACCAAGAATATGCAATCTGTAACAAAATTTTACGCAAAATTACAAAATGTCAGTTTAATATAAGAAAAACAACAAGACGTTCACAAAACGAACTATTTGTTGAAAATAAAAGTAAACAAATGTTTTTCATTTGTTCTTGAGAATAGGCTTACCTACATGCGACAGCCCTCTAGCTGGCCTTACTGTGCCAACTCGTGATCTGATTGGCTATCGCAACTGTATATCAACTACACGTGCCCGTTCATGTACAGCGCATAGACGCCCTCACTGTTGATTCTGAAGGCGTCGGTCAGATTTCATACACAAACTAGCTGAATTCTGATTGGATTAAAAACTCTGACCTAAAACTACAACACTGAAAGGAGCATAACCAAATGGATATAATATAACATCAAGAAAACAGTATGTACAATAATTATATATATATATATATATATATATATATATATATATATATATATATATATATATATATATATATATATATATATATATATATATATATATATATATAGGAAAAAAAAACTTTTTTAATGAAATTGACTTTTATTATAATTATGATAATGATGTCTGATTATGTTAGGCCAGCAGAGAAGGCCTTGCTGGCCCTGACGGCCCACCACTGCTATTATTTAGGTATTACCTGGGACAATTAAAAAATTTGGTTCCGACTTTAGCAAGCATGATGCTTGATTTGCTTTCAGGGGCCAAATAAAATGATTTGGAGGGCCAGATTTGGCCCCCGGGCCTTGACCTTAACACCTGTACTTCATGGAGACATGAATAGTGTGGTGATGAGCTTATTTAACTAACATATGAGTCCTACTATGCTAAAAAGTAACTTTTTGACGTGGTTTAGGTGCATTAAGTTTCCTCTGCATTTAAAAATAACATTTTCAATCATCTTTAAACAATGCACTCACCCCCAGCCAACAATGTCTAAAAATCTTTCATCCAAATAAGACCATAACACAGCTAATAATAAAAGTGCTCTTAAATATGTCATAATAATAATAATAATAATAATAATAATAATAATAATAATAATACATTACATTTTAAGGGCGTTTCAAAGCTCTCGAGGACACTTTAGTCACAGACAAACTAGCATGTTTATCTATCCAGATATTTTAAGGTGCATATTCCTGAATAAATCTCAGCTGGGATTTATTAAAAAGAACAACACTTTTATATTAACTGCTGTTAAAAGGCTATTTACAGCAATGTACGACAGCGGATTGTTAAACCAAATGTCGATGCACTTGTTCTGTAGCCACAAGGAGACATAAGCCAGTGTCGTCTTGTGCCGGTCCGAACCCCGGATAAATACAGAGGGTTGTGTCAGGAAGGGCATCGGACGTAAAAGCTTGGCCAAAACAAACATGGCAATCAAACATTTGAAGATGGAGGACACTGATTCGCTGTGGTGACGCCTTGAAGGGAAAAGCAGCAAAGAAAAGAAGAACTAAATAACTGGAACTCTTCTGAAAATATCAATCTAATTACTTCCATGTTAGCTCTCAGTCGTACAGGAGTGGTCCATCAATGAAAAGGTTTCTTCAGCTGTGTCGGACATTTCACTTCTTATCAAAGATGCTTCTTCAGTGAACTAAAGTCTTACTGGTAGTTTCGGCCCTATATATATATATATATATATATATATATATATATATATATATATATATATATATATATATATATATATATATATATATATATATATATATATATATATATATATATATATATATATATATATATATATATCCGGTCAACACGCGTCTGCGCCGGACTCTGCTATTATAGATCCCTGCGGCTCCACTGATTGTTCCTATTGTCCTGACTAACGACTGGCCAGATTGCCCCACTTGCTACGGTATCACCTCATCAGCATTACTAATCGGATGTTGCCTAAGCAGGCTGTTGTACGAACGATCCAAATTGAATCTCACACCACCAAAAACTACAAAGAGTTCTTTGGCAACACAAAATTCCTACTTATTTCAAACCGATAAACACTTTAAGGCAAAAATTAGTGCAGATGACGGCTGAAGAAACCTTTTCATCGACAATCTCATTACTGTATTAATCTATTTTCTACGGCAAAGAGATTTAATTTTACATGTAAATTAATATGCCAACAACAACAAAAGTTTACTCGACTAGGGGAAGTGGTCTGTGGTCCGGTATAAAATGTAGCCTTCATCATCATTTTATCATGTATCACATACAATGACTTGACCCAAATCTGTCCAAATCTTTTGAGACAGAATACCACCACACAGAGAAATATGAATAGATCTTGCAAAACCCACAAGCTGCTTCCATCCAAATCTCGAAATAAACTAACTCTGAATACATTTATATTCATAAAGGCAGATGTTTTGACACTACTTGTATTGTGCATGCTGAACCATGGCTAACAATAAAACATAACATCCAAATGCCACTTCAGAGCACAATGGATGATTCATTAATATTCTGTGGTTGTGAAATGGTTATCTGAGCTTTTATTCATTTATAGTATAGAGACAAGTAAATCCAAGTCCTGCTCAGTTTACAGTTAAAACCTCATACATGTTAATGATGACAAAAAGGCCAAAATGCTTGATTTGGGTTAAGTATAAAAAGAGGAAATGGAACATATGATATAATTGGATCATCTGTAGCTTTCGGGTTTCCCCATTTGCAGTTTCGCTGAATGATGTGGGTGTGATTCGAGGTTTTATGACTATCAGGATGAGGCTGAGTCACTCAGTCAATCATCTAACAAGATTTTTTTTTACCGTTTCTCTCTCTACTGCTTTCTGGAAATGGCTAAAAGTGTAACGTGTTTAAATATGCAGCTGGTGTATGATTTTAAATGACTTCTTTTTTCTTTATGTCATTGATGGTGCCATTGTACACTTGCCTGACTTGTGTGTGGGCGGCGTGGGATCATTTATTGCAAAGTGACAGTTTGAATGTGGGTGTGTGTGGTTGTTCATCTTTAAAAGTTTCACGTGACTGACTGGCAACCAGTTCAGGGTGTAGGCCGCCCTTATGCCAGAAGTCCGCTGGGATTGGCTCCAGCAACTCTCATGATATTCACAATCTCCCATGCCAACGTCTGACAACCATCTTGCGTTATCTCGAAATTTATACGCAACCATCAAAATGGTGTGACTCATTGAAGAGGGGGTGTCGAACTCAGGTCCGGGAAGGCCGTTGTCCTACATGTTTTCCAAATCACCCTGTTGCAACACACCTGATTAAAATGATCAAATCATCAGCAAGCTCTGAGGAAGCAGGACATTGAACCTGTTTGATGTTTTAATCAAACATTGAACAGCGGCCCTCTAGGAGAAATAATTGCTTTTTCTCGGGATTTCTCAATGCTGTAGTTTGTTTACAATTTCATTGAAAATACAATGAAATGAATTTTATTGGATTAAAATAAAAATGCCTTCCACAGTTGATATGCTGTGTCAGGTCGACTTGCTGCCTCAAAATGAATCTTAAAATTGATAATGTGTGTTTATCAAATAACCGATTTGATCATTGTGGGGTTACTAAAAGTTTATATTTAAACAACTAATTAAAACTGGAAGGAATTGTTTTAATTTGAATTATTAGCACTTTGTTACAGCCTCAGCTGTTGTTAAATTTATAGATCAACATGTATTGTATTGTATTATTTTATATAGGCAACAGCTTCATCTATTTTCTCTGAGATTCAATATTTAGTGTTTGTTGATTTTTTGATTATGAAACAAAGTCATTATTCCTATTTTTGTTGATTTTTCTCTAAAAGTGGTGCAATGTGTCAGGGTCATAGTCCACACTGTTTTTTTTGTGTGTCCACACATTGGCCTTCTCCTCCCACTGACAGGAATTCAGCGTCACATCACTGGAAGTAGTGTTTGTCACTGTTTTTTTTCTCCTCCCAACGAATGCACGGAATTTGATGTGTTTCACTTATCGCTAGGTTGTCCTATTGAGTGGTCACCTGGACAGTTGGGATGTGGGCCAGGGTGCCATGGATGATGGGGGTGGAGCCATGGTTTCCTGGGAAGCCCTGTCACTCATAAAACAACTAGGTGAGCCAAGCCAAACCATGAAAGACGTATGTAAACAAAGATGCGTAAATACAGTGATTCCTCAGCTTACAAACTTTATTGGTTCCCAGAAAGTGTGGGAAGGCAAAAAGTTCGTCCGCCAAACATTTATTTCCCCTAAGAAACAATTAAAAATGAGAGTAATCCATTCCCAGGTGCCCATAAAACATAATTTTTTACTAAATAAGCCTTAAAACGACACAAAATACACCTTATTTTACGTATGTGCTATTGTATTGTAATTCAAGAAATAAGCTGTACTGTATACTGAAGTCATTTTATTGACCTTTGTGATGGTCGTTGATGTAGTTGCTTCCTGATGATATCCGAGTGAAGTTGCCGTCCTTTCTCTGCGATAATACCCTCACTCACACGGTCCCCTGCTAGCTGCTTTTCGTTAATCTGAATCAACATCTTCTATTGCCTGAGACCGTTGCTTAGACAACACAGAAACACCCTTAGCCACACGTAGCAATGGTCGACTTAGCATAGTGGTACTGGGACGCTAAGTCACACAAACACACACCTGATTTGTGTTTTTCGATGATCTCCTTCTTCTGCTCTACCGTAATTTTCTTTCTTTCTTCGGTTTAACATTAGCCTGTGGTGGGGTCTTTCTCTGTGCCATAATAGCAAAAGTACTCCAGTCGATAGCAAACCACGTCTGTACTCAAAGGCGGTGTTATTATTATTATTATTATTATTATTATTATTATTAGTAGTAGTAGTATATTATATTTTACCACACTGCCATTAGATTTGGGACTTTGATTTTTGGTCTTTGTGCATTAAGGGGTAATTGTTTCCCTTGTGACTCATGAATAAATAGGTTACAAGTGACAATTATTAATGCTTTGTCCTTCATTCATGAATGAGGTAAATAATTTCAAGTACTAATCTCTCCAAGAAGAGTCTTATTAATAACGGACTGTAAGGTTAATGCATAAACATATGAGGACACGTTTGTTGTAAAATGGCACACAGTTATGTTCTTAACATGTATCCTCATTCATTTCCAGGTTTACGTCCGAGAAGGACGATGCGCACGGTGCTGTGGGCAGGTGAAGAGCAGGGTGGAGTTGGAGCGCAGCAGTACTACAATCTTCATAAGGTCTTACACATCGTTGCATTTCTGAATAGAAAAAAAGAAAAGCACTGCCTACACAATGAATGAGACCACAAATATTTTCTGCTGTGGCAATGTATGAAGGTCATTTCTCAAACCATTTTGAGTTCTCTGAAGTTTCGAAACTTAATTTCAAACCCGCATGTGCTCATTTTAAATGTTTAAACATTTATCACGTTGTAGTTTATTTTCTCCTTACAACTTTCAGGTGAATGTATCCAACTTCGATATGGTCATGGAGTCCGACCTGGGGACATTTAGCCCAGTGGCTCTCCAGTTTACTGGAAGCGTTGCAGCACAAAAGGTAAGATCTTTGCACAGGAATCACAGAAGCATTTTAATATACAGTGTACATTGTAATTCCGCATACCCTATAAGGCACTGACTGGGTGCTTTAAAAAAAGACTATGAAAAGCATAAATCTCTGTTTATTTCTATCTGCAAATTGTATTCAGTGGTAGCGTGAAGAGCTGAGGAGGCCATTACCATGTGTGCACCAACAGGTGATGGAGGAGGTGGTCAAACTGTTAGCTCCTCTCAATACCACAAAACTGGAGAGACATGGGGAGGGGACGGACATCTCTCCTTGGATGCAAGCCGGAGTACCAGGTCAGTTTAATCAGCAAGATGTTACCGACCACATGGGGAAATGGGAGGTCTTTTATTTCAATTGCTTTGAGGTGACGGAATATCACTACTCAATTATTTTCGAAAAAGCTATGGCTGGGGATTCACTTCTTCTGTTTCTTGTCTTATATTCAGCTATAAGATAGTGCCAATATTAGTGATGGGTTGATGAGGTTGCTATTGTGTTGTTTTAATGTAGAATGTATTAACTAGCTGGCTATCTTAATATCTATTTGAGTTTTTCCGAGTTGACTGAACGCTAGTGCGTGTGGCTGCCGCAGCTCACCCACAGAGAAACTTATCCTGTGACTGTAAAGTGAGCTTGAAAGTTTTGAAAGGCGCTAATAAATGAAATGTATTATTATTATTATTATTATTATTATTATTATTATTACTAAAATATCATTGAGCTAATAAGTGTAGTAATGTAAATGTTTTGTTATGTGAAAATGAGTGTGTTAAATGTCATGCTTGTGAACAGATGTTACTTATGAACTCGTCCTTGAGGCACAATGTTTTAAAAATCTTTTTAAAATATATATTTTATTTTAAAGGTTTACCAGTTTGGCAGGGGGGTATTTTTTACAACTTTTTTTACACAAATTTCTACGGTTCAGATTAACACACATACACACACACACACACACATGCACATGCGCGCGCACGCACACACACACACACACACACACACACACACACACACACACACACACACACACACACACACACACACACACACACACACACACAAAACTTAGTGACAACACAGTTTTACAGCAACGGAATATTATGGGCCGTAATTGACCCCACAAAGAAAAAAAAATGCTGAGTGACACTCAGTTTGAGACTTGGAAACAGTATTATTTTACATCTTTCAATGTCCCCTGTGATTGGCAAGCAGCCCGGGGTGTCTTCTATATTTCTCATCTAAAGTCAGTTGAGAAAGTTGAGTAGAAAATGTATATGTGTGTACTGGGATGACTATCAAAATCACCGATAATTCATTCTGACAGCTGATGCACGTTTTTATCCATTGCCAAAGGGGAGTTTAAAGTCATGGCTGATAAATCAAATAAATTCAAGAGAAAGGAGGACGGGGGTCCAAACTATACCATTTAATCAAAGAGGTGACAGTTACCTTGATGATACCATAACATTCCTTTTACACAGCCAAAACATGAAGAATTCTTGGCATAAATCATTTCATATCTGTAATTTCAATTGTCAACTGTTCTCTCTAATGCTAGTGAGTGTATCTTTGGGAGAGGCTGAAAGTCCCACTGCAAAAACATAGACACAAAAGAAACTGATGTTTCAACACCATTTGTACATAGCCTTCGCTTTTTCCCCTATTTCATCATACGCATGGATGTGGATGATGTGGCAATTTGATTATATGTTTGTAATCCACTCAAAATCACAATGCATTACCCTCAAAGTATGGACTTCAACTTGAGGACCCGGATAATTTGCTGTGATTCATGGCACCTTGAATTATGTTCTGTCCCAGAAAATTCGGAGTCAGAATGTTCGGACATTAGTTGATGACGTCATGCTGATGTGCACTTGCGTTCTGCAGCATGGTAGTGTTCTAAAACATGCTAGCAGGTCTACTTCTAAATGGCTTTTAAGAAAATGACGGTATTGGCGTGATCGGGTCAAAGTCCGGACTTTAATCTGTTTTTCTGGCATGACCCAGAAAAGGACATTCACCTTACCTCACTCATACTGAATCCAATCAATTCTGCAAGGAACAATGGGTCCATATATCTCCACAGAGATTTGAAAGGCTCATTGCCAGTTGAGAAAACGCTTGATTTCAGTTGTTTCTGCTGAGTGTGACGCAAGCAATGCACTTTTGCACACAGGACGATTTGGTTTTGAATAGATTTTTCCCCTTAATAAAGTCAACCTTTTACAGCAGTATTTTATGTTGGCTTGGATTACCTTTGTCTGAAATGTATATTTGTTTGATATATTCAACATTAAGTAGAGGAAACCCCCCAAAATATAAGAATTGATTCCAAAAATGCAGTGGCGGGCCATGCATGTCACTCCTAAGCCTTAAATCGTGCTAGTCTAAATCGATCAGCTGCGAGTGTGGTGTGATATTACACCTCCACGAGAGGATGCTGTTCGTCAGGAAATAACTTGTGACTTGAAGAAACCTAAGAAATACTGTCATTAAACTGTTTGAAATTTTACTATGAACGTGTGGATTCATGATAACCTCATAAAATTGCAATATTATTTGCTACTTTTGCTAGCTTCGGAGCTGTCTAACCTTTCTGAATGATGTCCATCTTGAAAATGGCTTTTACAGTATATCTGCAACCAAATCAATTTCTTCTCCTCCTTCAGCCATTGTGGATTGACAAAACTGCTTTTAAATCGACACAACAAAATATTTGCTTTTGCAGCTTGCTACAGATAAAGTGTGCTAGCTCTGGCCACTATGCTCTTATCACCAGCAGCTAGTGATACTATGATTGGCTACTGATTAGACAATCATAGTTTGTGAAAACTCTGACATTTCCAGCGCCTTCCTGCAGGCCTTGGGTTGCCAACTCAAACTCTGATTGGTTTAAGCAACAGTTTCATTGCCATTGATTTTTCTGCTCCAGTGCCCTAAGAACTGATTGTAAAGGCGTCCAGGTAGATTTCTGACCCTGGTGACAAATGCTGGCTGAAATGTGGATGGTTAAATGGTTAAATACAAAATACATGTGGAAGCAACACAACAAGGTAAACGTAGTGAAAGGAAGCTGAAAGACAATTTGTAATTATTTAATAAAAATTCACGGACAAAATATAATTAACATTAGTCTGTGATCCAGCAGAGAAGGCCTTGCAGGCCCTGACGGCCCACCGCTGCAAAAATGTAACAATTGGAAGAAGAGATCAATTCCATTTCACGGCATTATGGGTGGAGTAAATAGCTAGACGGGAAATTCACTTTTCAGTTCCCACTAACTCTTTTATGTGTTGCACGTCATCCAGGTGCCAGCCTCCACGTGGCCGACAGTCGATATTTTTGGTTCCACCACACAGAAGCTGATACCATGACAGTTCAGGACCCTCGAGATATGGACCTCTGCTCGGCTTTGTGGGCCGTAGTGGCTTATGTAGTAGCAGACCTCGAGGACATGCTGCCTCGGTAATTGTTAAGAGGAGGGAGCACGGGGATTCTCTGCAACTATGTCAGTGATATTGCAGTAGAGTATCAAGGTTTACCAAAAAGTCACATTACTCATAACGCGAGACCAAAATATGACAAGCATTTTTGGAAAGCGTTTTTTAAACCAAAATAGTTGTAGTTTTTCACGAGTTTTTATACATGTATTTTATTTCACATTTCCCTGTTTTTACAAATCAGGAGGGACATTTATTTAATCACCAGTTTTCCACATGTTCTGGAAGATGTTACAAATAATATTTAAGTGATTTACTATCGTAAATATTGCTTTGATCATTCATCACCGTTTTACTGTTTTCATGATTCCGTCCGTGTAGGGCAGTCCGGTGACGACTGGTTAGTATGTCTGACTCATAGTGACCAGGTGCAGGGTTCGATCCCGGCTCCGGCCTTCCCGTGTGGAGTTTGCATGTTCTCCCCGTACCTGTTTTTTTTTCTCAATGAACTGCTTTCATCCCACATTACAAAAATATGCATGGCAGGGTAATAGAACACTATAAATTGTCCCAAGGTATAAGTGTGAGTTTGAATGGTTAACAGTTCATCTTTGTGTGCCTTGCATTTGGCTGGCGACCGACCGGTTCAGGGTGCCCCCGCCTATCGCCAGATTACAGGGATAGTCCCAAGCACACACGCCTCATGACCATTGTGAGGATAATCGGATCAGATTTTGTGCAAGGAAAGCGATAAATTAGCTTTGACGGTGTGATCAGAATGATAAAAGATGAAAATGTTCACGGCATGAAGAAAGGTTTGCCAAGAATTCATAATTAGTAACATTTTTGGCTTGCCACGCAAGGCCGCATAAAAAACACAATTGCCCAATCTATTTCGAAGTCATCATTGCCTGAAATGTCAACCAGTGCAGACAAAAGTCCTTTTGGAAACTGAGTGTGCGCTGGATGTTGTTGTAACTTGTTGCAGGCCTAAAGTCACTTTTTGTCAATATCTGCTGAGCTCATGGCCTGATTCACCCACACGCACACGATTATGTGAGTTGAGAAACAGACTGGATGGTTCAGCACAATGAGTCACACGTGCGTGCTGACATGAGCCGCCGTAAGCCACATGAGGACAAAAAAAAACATATTAATCTGGTTCAGTTATTTTATATTTTATACATTTATGGTTTGATATGAACTTTTTTGACTCCTTGGTGCCAGTTCATTTGATTCAGATGACTATTGCTATTGAGAATGTAACTTGACTCGTTTCATATTAAAGCGATAATGCTGAAAACATAGAGGACGTGAGTTTTGCATACTATTAAGTCTACAACAGGAGTCAATGACTTGTGAAACTGAGAGGTACTTTCTGGGTACTGACTAAGGTGAATGGCTGTCGGGTTAATAAACACTTCTGAAAAAACAATGTGTCTGTTATTGATATCCTCTTTGATGTACAATACGGTGTGTGTGTGAGCGCAATCGTGTGTGCAAAGAGATAAATAGGATTTACTGTAATTTTAGAAATTCATGCGAGTGTTAATTTTTTCAAATTGTCACTTCTACAACATTCGATGATTCCGCGCAAATGTCTTCACTCACGAGTCGCTTGCAGAAGACCACAGCCGAGTCACGTGGACCTGCAGGTTACCCTTCCAACACATCAAATTTATTTTTCTTTACATGTCTCTACCTTGTGGACTGTCACCGATATAGCAGGCAATCGGTGGACCGTACCTGCTTGATTTTGAGGGATAAAGATGACAGTTAGTCACTCGATTCATCATTGCAAAAATGTATTACAATGAATTTATATAAACAGTTACAATTCAAGTAACCCAGAGACAATCCAACAGTTTGCAAATGCCAAAATTTTGGATCAAAAGCTATAAACATTCCGAAACAGAAGTGATGGAAAGTATGAGAATGATGTCAAGTTGCAATAGGCCTTCTGGAGTTGAACACCTTGATGCCATTTTGCATTGAAGATCGAGCATATTTGGTCAATAGTGCTCCCGTGGTTTGTTTCTCTCCGCAAAGGTCTCTGGGGAGCAGGCAGAAAGACATGACTTGTGATCAGGTAAAAAATTAAAAAAATAAATAAGAAACATCAATAAAAACACTGACTTATAACATAACACTTTTTTTGCCATGAATTATGAGATTATAACTTTCTTTTGCTGGAGTCTTATTTCTCATTCTTGTTGGAGCACAATGCTGTTGCCTGCAGAAACACCAACAGAACCACATTGTATTCAGATTCATTCAATAATTTTTCGAACTGTTTATCCTAAGACACCCTAGACCGAATGTCAGCTAATTGCAGATTGTATTCAGATAAATTCGGAACACTCATGTGACATGCCATAAATGGCCATTACATTTACGTCACTGTGATGATGTTCATCTGAGATCCGGATAGATATTAGACAGAATAAGAAGTTATCATATTTAAAAGTTTCATGCTGTTATATGCTTAGTCAATATGTGTGACTCGAATAAACAATTGAAGCACAGAAAACCTGGCGTAATTCTGCGGTCAACAGACACAGCAAGTTAAACTGTCATGTTCATCTAGGAGATATGGCCTTGGACAGAATTTAGGACTTGGGAAACTCCTTTATCACCGAAACAATGTACGACTTGAAACTCTTTCACAGGAAGAGCTCATTAGCCAGTTTACAAATTGATCAGTTCATGGAAGAGACAACGTTTTATTACTTACAGCTGTTCACGCTTAGAACGCCCAGGGGCGTGGTATCCTAATCAAGAAAACAAGTTTTACTAATGTATCACTTAAATTGGCATATACTCTCAATAAATAGCTTGGCAGAGGGCTGCAGAATTCAGGCGTCTGTCATGACAGGCTGCGTCTCCTGACGGCAGTAAAGACAATTTTCTGGGTTCGAGTCTTTGTCCACAGTGTCCGATCGAACATCTCTGACAGATACACATTTCAAATCATCGCTAAACAAGTTGTTGATGGACACCCAAAATCAGACCTCTCGATTGCACGAAAGTTTAGTTGCATCGCCCGGTAGTTTCCTAAAACATAGCATACCACAACATTTTTGTTGTCCATTCCTCCTCAGTGATGAATACATTTTATTGAACGATTTTCATGTCCCCCATGGCCCTTGTGAGAATAAGCGGTTTGGAAAATGAATGAATTAATGCATTAATGTCAAAAGTTTTTAAAATATAAGATACTCACTCTATATATGGTGTAATATCATCTTCTGTCCATTTCTCTCGCAGTGTGAAAAGATGATTAAAGCGCTCCAGTGTGTCCTCTGGGAGATCTTCAACCTGCAGTAGACAGATGGTCTCAGGGCGGGAGGTGCGATCCACCAAGGCAACACTCTACAGTAAAGTAGGTACAACATTGTCATTATTCTCGACTTCAGATTCCTGATTTGCAATAAAAATGTGTCGATTCGATGCAAACCTTGAGCTGGTCCAGATTGGTGCTCATACCATCTGGTACGCTCTGCTGCCACACCTCCTGGAATTCCCTCAGGTTGAATTTATTGGCATTCTTGAGCAACATGAGCGCAGTGGCCCGACAAACTTTAGCCTCATCCAGCGCGTAAAACACATCGTCTGTTTGAAGGCATGTGGATGTGTCACACAAGACTTCTTACACATCGCAAAATAAAATACTCACCATTTTCAATGTGGCGTGTCCCATAGCAGTTTAAACAGTGCTCAATCATCTCTCTGTGAAAAAGATTAAGACATTGGAAGTTTTTTTAAAATCTCTTAAAGGACAACCGACGTCACTTTTTTGTTTTTTAACTGACATCAGAAAAACTTTTATAGCATCTAAAATACCCAAAACATGCAGTATGATATTTTTAGTCAAATGCAAAACACCAATAAAATGTTAAAAATGACTTAAAGTGTCCAAAATCTGCAAAAAATTGAGCTGCGAATTGGGCATTTTCAGGAAGTCCCGCCCCCAGTTCATGACGTCACGCCAAGACGTCTTGCATTGCTAGTGAATCAAAACAATGGCTTCAGATTCGGAGAATATGCTTTCTTGTTACACATCCAGTTATGAATATGATTCAAATAGTTCTGAAGAGGAAAGCATACATGTTTGCAATCGATTAAATAATGTATTTGTGCCATTTTGAGGCAACATTGGGGGGAAATCTCTCACCCAAAAAAAGAGGCACAAAATGGCGACCTCCTGTGGCCACCTCCGTTTCCACAGGCTGATACATTCTTATATGGCACTTGGACACCCTCTTTTGGCCTTCTGGCGGCTTTTGGGTGCAACACGAGGTCCCCAGACCAAACAAGTGCAGCAAAATACATTGACGTGATGGATTGGATATGCCTTTATTAGTCTCACAGTGGAGAAATTTACATTTCACAGCAGCAAAGTGATGGAAGGACCGCTACAATGCGTCTTTTTTACGGTCAGGGGCGGTCCTTTCGTGATGTCACGTACGGACTCGTCACCAACTCAAAAACAAGACTTCCTGAATATTCAGCGCGAGTCTTAAAACGTAAAATATAGCTATATGCGGTGGAATCTTTGTAAAATACGCTCAGTAGAAGTCATTTGAAGCCATTTTACAAATTATGGACACAACTTGTCCGGAGACGTCGGTTGTCCTTTAAGGTGCTGCAGTTCATTGCCACAATTTTCTTCATGTTTAGCTGTTTTCTATATACAGGTAACATCCGAGTTACGACCGGCGCGATTTACGACCACCCGTACTTAAGACTGCCGGACCTGTTGTTTTTTTGTTTTTTTTTTTGGCCAGCCAGCATGCCAAACATTCGCACAGATATCTACTGTGTGACGACACTCAATACAGTAGTTATACAGTGCAGATACTGTCTCGGCAACATCTCCTGTAGTACTGTACACTGCTTTTTTTCCTCGAGCGTGTGTGTCAGGCGACCTCTTTTGGCCGTTAGCAGGGAGAGCAATTTTTCAACAGCTGTATTCTTAACGTTTTCAATAATCCTCTATATAAAATCTAAATGTAAAATAGAAATCGATAATATGAAATATAAAATGATAACAACGACACTATAAGGTAAGTATAAAATTTATAAATGAACTGTACAGTAAACAGCTTTGTATACATTACAGGTAGTTATACAGTAATAAAAATTTATAATACAAAATATAAAATGATAAAAATGACACTAAAAGTTATACAATTTATAAATGAACTGGAAACAGTTTGGTCTATAATAGTATTTTATAGAAAACGTTGCTTAAAAACAACAGATTGGCATCGTATACTATCGTGTCGTGTAAACGTCATTTGACTTACGACCGTTTTGTCGGCACAGGTCGTAACTCGG
Organism: Hippocampus bargibanti; assembly: GCF_051943395.1. Classification (NCBI taxonomy): domain Eukaryota; kingdom Metazoa; phylum Chordata; class Actinopteri; order Syngnathiformes; family Syngnathidae; genus Hippocampus; species Hippocampus bargibanti. The sequence continues at coordinate 13,340,323 of NC_142739.1, forward strand.
ATGTTACCTGTAGTTTATCTTTACTTAACGTACAGTACTTTGTATACACCTATGGTTGTTTTGAAACTGCTATATAAATAGATGAGTTCTTGAGTGACAGATAACACTGACCTAGGCTCAAGTGGGCCTAATTCTTCCAAACTGGTTTCAAGTGGAACCTTGTTGTAAGACCATGACTCAGAGTCCACCAGCTGAGTCACATGACCAAGCAACTTCACCTCATAGTCAGAGTCCAGCACACGCCAACAACCTGAAGAAACACACACATGAGAGTAAATGTCTTTCAAATTGTTCATTGTCGAGGAACACTGTCAGTGGGGTTTTCATTTAACAATGTGTTAATATTGTGTCTCTTACCATTTATTTGACAGGCGTGGATGGCCTTCAAGTGGTTCTTAAGCTCCTCTTCACTGGCTTGAATCGTCTCCAGCAGATCTTCCATGGTGTACTACAGAAGAAGGTCACACATATTGCAAGTCAATTAGTGTCTGTTTGTAACCAGTGTTTAAAGGATTTACATTCCAACAAAGAAATACGATACCAGTGTGTAGAGTGTTCCCGTGATGTAACTAATTAACCATGAAATTGCAGCAAGTTCAAGGAGGAAAAACATTTTACTGTGTTTTCAGCATTCTCTTGTTGGCCCGCTAAGGGAGGGCCTACATATGCGTTCTCCCTTAAAACTCTCAACAGCTTCTTCAATTTAGGACGCTGTCGCCTCACTTCCCAGTAGCTGTTGCAAAAGCCCCAGATCTGCAAAGAGTGAAGATCAGACTTGAGTCGAACGTTAAGAAATGTGAAATGTAAATTTCTTCACTGCGAGACTAATAAAGGTAATGTGATAGTTATAAAAGACAGTCCCGTTTCCAAATACATGTATACAGTATTTTGGATTACACCGAACAGCAATAGTAATTCTGAAGGTCTTGGGCAATGGAAAATCTAACGGGTGCATTCAATGAGAAGCAGTGCATTCAAGACATAGTCAATTGTGTCAATAACATGAAAAACAACAAAAAAACAAACAAAACAAGAAATAAGTTCGCCGAGAAGGCATTGATGACCCGGAAAACCCACCACTGACAAAATACAACGGAATTTACAGACTCAAAACCTGAGCATGAACGAGATGAGTGCTCTCCTGTGTACTGGTGAGCTGCTCGGGTGTTTTGCATCCTGGCAGAAAGAGGAGCATGTTGGACGTGTCTGCGATCTTCAAATCATACGTTTTGTCATCGCTACACAGCACGGCATGTTCATTTTTGTCCCCTCTGATCACCAGGCTGTCAAAGAAGACATCCATGTCAGGTCTACTGACATTTATCCAACATATATGTCAAAACTAGAAATGTCAACTATGGTTCAGACCTGTCCCCAGCTTCAATGTGTTTGCACAACGTGTCGTCCAGCTCCATCAGGCAGTAGTCTGCAGACGAAACGTTCTCTCCCAGAGACAAACAGTGAATTGTTTTCTGCATATCTTCCTCTTTCAGCTTGGCGATCTCAAGCGTGGTCCGAACCTCCTCCAAAGTTCTCATTTTGAAAAGACCGTAGTTTGGAAATATCCTGAATATAATTGAAATAAAGGGGTCCTCTTAATGGGTGCTTTGGAGAGTAAGAAAATCCACTGGTGCGGAAGCTTCCAAACAGATACGCGCCCTCTTTTTGCGGCAGGAAGGAAGCTGAAGTATGTGTGATGTCAAAATAAACCCGTAAAGAAACTGCGTTTTCCTTTATCCCTGAAACGGTTTCAAAAACTTTTTTTTTCGATGCTGACTATGTTTTCCTGGAATTGTAACATCACAACTCTCCCCAATTATTTTTCATTCAAGCAAATAATAAGCATTACGTTAATCGATGATGTCGTGGACACATAAGATCGGAAGCCATTATTCCAACACTATGTTTGACACGAGTTAATATCCATGACACACCTCTCACGTTGAGGGTCAAAGTGATATGAAAATAATCTTAGTCTAATCGTAATGTCAAGTTTCTCGCGATCTGCCCAGGTAATGATTTTACACATTCCTTTCCGTGTAATGCTTTTCATTTGTTATATTTAAATTACAGCCTACGATATCATTTGCTTAGTTTTGGTTGGTCATATTGTATGGGTAGAACATCAATATTGTAACTATACGACGGATGTATTTTCTTTACACACGAGTATTTAAGCAATATTTCCGTTTATTTGTGTATTGTAGATATAATTAATGATCACATAAACCACAAACGTCGTTTTTTTAATTCTTATTTCATGCTGTTACTATCCCACTTTATGGATAATATCCACGGTGTATCACTTAGTGTCAAATAAATATCCACGAATTAACAATAATATGCGGATCAAACCTCTAAAGATGGAGGTCACTGATTTGCTGTGTCGACGCCTTGAAGGGAAAAGCCGAAAGGAAAAGAAAATGATGCGCGTGTCAATTGTCACGTAAAAATGCTACCTTCGAATAAAGTGGCATATCTTCATGCGGTCAGTACAAACTACATTATGTTCAGCGAAATAAATATCTACAACTAAATTATAAATTATGTTTCGCAATAAAATAAGTCTTTCAAATATGGCAGTCGTTTTGTTTCATTGGGATCACAACATGTCGTCTTCCAATGTATCGCTCCATCTTTTAGCAATGGGCCACATTTGCTCGCTCGTGGTTCCTGATCGACGCCAGAATGCAGCCTCCTGGGAAAATAGCCACCATGTGCTCTATCAGACTACAGGGGAAGCACAAACCAATTTACCATGCACTCAGTGAGTTATTACATAAGACACACACGCACACGCACGCACACAGGACCCGGGGTCCGTCGGACCCCTGTGATTTATTTCCGTATTCTTTGATCATAAATTAAATGTATGTTTTCAAATAGCATGAAGCAATAAAAAATAATGGAGCATCTAATAATGAATAGTCTGAACATAATAGTGAAAACAAGAAAAAAGCAAGTTGGTAGTCAATATATTCCGATGTCAGCCCTCATTTTTTTGTCATGCATGTGCTGAACAGAGGTGATTTACAGATTAACAGTTGTAGTTATTGTCAAAGTTAGTTTCAGTGTTTCTTTTTGCACATATAAACACGTACATTCATGTTAACTTAATGGTAACTGTTTTACATCCTGACTGGGCTGGTCAAGTGTTTAGAGTTTAAATTGTGACTGTCTTAGACCTTTAAATCCTCCACATTCCAAAAACTAAGCAAGTTAAGTTAATTGGAGATTCCAAAATGTCCATTGCTGTGAATCTGAGTGTGTTTGTCTCTACGTCTACTTTGACTGACGAGTGATTCGACCGTGAGTAGTGTGTTGTCTAAAGACATCTGGGCAAAATAACAGCTCATTTGCAACCCTTGAAGGGATGAACTAGACAAGATGGATGAATGGATTGGTGTATCCTTGGTGATGTAATAAATAACACGTTTATTATTTTCATGACTCTCAACGTATTGTTGTGCTGAGCCTCAATGTCCCCTCTCTTCTATGTGCAGGTGACTGTGGTGACCATGTTGTGGTAATAAACAGTAAACACATTGCCTTCTCTGGGAACAAATGGGAACAGAAAGTCTACTCATCACACACTGGGTGAGCGGAGGTCAAACATCTCATTTAGAAAGGTCCACTAAATTGTGCAACCGCTCAAGTGATCATCAACTGCACCATGTTAATTAACCAAATCAAATTTATTGTTCTTACATTTATTTATTCCAGATATTTCTGTGTAAGCTCTCAGTCGTACAGGAGTGGTCCATCGATGAGAAGGTTTCTTCAGCCGTTATCTGTACAAATTTGAAGGTTTCGGACGTTTCGCCTCCTATCCAAGAGGCTTTGTCGCTGACGAAGCCTCCTGGATAGGAGGCGAAACGTCCGAAACCTTCAAATTTGTACAGATGACGGCTGAAGAAACCTTCTCATCGGTTATTCCAGATATTATTATTATATTTAATATGTTGTGTGTTTGTATGTCCCCAGCACCATGCAGACAGGTGCATGCATTTTCCCTCTGTTTGTGTGCATTTAAAATGCATATTGAACAATATTATATGCATATTTGTGGGCTGGCTCGTCCATATCGCAATGAGAATAGCCTAGGTCCACTGTATACATTTTGAGTCATTATTGGGGGGTGGTGTGTCATGAGCTTTTCCCCCAAAAAAGTTCAGAGAAACACTTCTCCAGAAGTTATAAATGTCACAACATTTTCTGTTGTGTGCAACATTTACAAGCAAAAGCCAAACATGTTTACAGAGCTCATAAAACAACAAACTCTTTCCTGAATTTGTTTTGGTTGTCTTTTTTAAAAGCTATCCCGGGGGCTTCAAACAAGTCACTGCTGCTCAGCTTCATCAGAAGGACCCCAAGGCTGTAAGCACTCCACAGACACAAATCACACACTTTCCATTTTTTTGACTGTTCATACTTAAAAGTTATTTTTGATTAGTGTATTGATGAGGTTGCATACTGTAGAAACTGTACATAGGTGATCAAACCTGAATGTACGCCGGATTCATGGATAATCATATTAAATTCTTCATACTGGTTTTCATGGGTTCATATCTCCAGACATTGACACTTAATATCCTAATATAAATCATCAACATACTATTAGATTTGTCAAATGGAGAAAAACATCAAACATGTTAAAACTAAGTCACTTGTTTTGTCTTTTGCAAGGCACTTGAATACTTGTGTGTTATGCTAATTTGAAACATTTCTTCTCCCATCAGATCGTGAAGTTAGCAGTGTACGGCATGCTGCCCAGGAATCTGCACAGGCGTACCATGATGTGCCGCTTGCACATCTTTACTGAAAACGTATGTTCAAAATGCAAATGCACTTTGTTTCTTTAACAATTGATCAATTTGTGATACGCTAAGATGTATTTTCAAACCACCATAAAAACATAATTGTGTATTTTATTTTCCTTGACTGGCAACCCCACTTTTCTCGTACAACTTTATTTTGAATTTTGAAACCAAAAATCCTCAAGATGAAAATCATCTCATGCTCTGCTTTAACTTTTACATTCGCCATCACACGGGAGGACCTGATCCCTTGCATGCAGGTGCCCGAAAAGAATTGGCCACAATTAAAAGGCCAAAACTATACTGAACCATTTAAGATAGGTGAAGTGGTGTTTGTGCCTTGCTCAAGAGCACCTCAACAGTGGTCAGAAAGCAGTCTTCCAGCATCTCTCCAAAACCATTTGCTAGTTTTGCATTTTGTAGTAGAACTGACGTTCTGGTTCCAAAGCATCTTTAGAAATGGTGTATGGATTTTTCCCAATAATATTAAGACATCCCAAAGTAATCATTTGTAATAATGTAAAAGGTATTATTTTTGCACGTTTCGACTATAAACCTCTATATGTTTCTCTTTTTAGTATTGTCCCAATAGCCCTCTTTTCTACACATACAATTACGTATCACTGCCTCTCAAATGTTTTTTTGTTTTGTTCTTGTAGTAACCTCTGCCTGCAATTGGTGGCGCCGCACGACTAAGCCTTGCTTATCGGTATACGTATACTGTATACACTGCTGTAATTTTGATATTTCGAAGCACAGACATAATTAGTCAAATATTTGACTGGGACAAATTGGATTTTTACTCCATTGTGGCGGATTCTTATTATTTTAACCCTCCCCTACCACCCTGGAGAACCTCCACAAACACACCATTACTCTATGCTGAATTGTGTGCGTTTTTCATGTGCCAACCTATTAAAAAAAAAAAAAAACTTTCATACGGGGCATGCTAGAAATTCCCTCGAGTGGCATGCAAAGTGTCTATTTGATGGCATTGTATTTTTGGCTTTGGCATTGTTGGTGCTGTGAATGAATATTTATCTCGACTCACCTTGAGTCATTAATAAGCATTTGGAGAGGCCATGGAGACGAATACCTTAAGGTCGGCCAAAGGTTTTAAAGGCACCGATTGCTCACTCGGTAAGGGCTTGACTCAAAGGACAAACTTTCCGGATTGAATAATTAGTCAGGAAATTAGTGCAGCTCACCATTGGAGAGCTGCCGGTTGAGCACCTCGCTAAAGATTGTCCATGGGGTCTTTTTACAGTAAAAAATACAATTTATAATGAGACGAAAATAATAAGTGACTTCACATAAACTCACAATGAATACACAGGACATAATTATTTCTCAGGGGCTGCTGATAAAGCGCTGGTCATGCCTGTGGCAATGGTTTTTCCCTTACACGAGGGGGCAGCATTTGCCTTTCGTCCATGTTCGCGCTTTGTTACAGGTTCAGCGGTTGTTAAAGCGCTATATAAATTAATATGTATTGTATTGTATTTTGTACAGCCACCCCTATTTCAAGTTCAAATAACTCCAGACCCATATTACTTAGGAATTAACTGTTTTTTTCTGATGAAAGAAGAGTCTTAGGTTTCTAACGATGTATTGAATGTTTATGTAGTCCTAAAACTCAATATTCTGTGGGGCCTGCAATTTGAGTGAAAATGACAAAACCCCTGGCACTGGAGTGGACACATATTTGCACATTGTCTGGCAGTGAATAAGCTAATCCTTCCTTCACCGTTATCACCAGTTACCACATTTATTCAAGTATAACGCGCAAAATGTTCTACCTAAAAAAGAACTCAAAGTTTGGGTGCGCGTTATAAACGAGGCCTGGGAGAAAAATTCTCAGATATTTAATGATTTATCCCTTTCCGAAGGGGGCAGCATTTCCATGGCTATTCTGTTGTTAAGGTGCCCTTCAGTTTCGATTTTTGGAAAGACCCGGATCACACGCATTCCTTTTTTTTAATTGTTGATTCCCATTTCTTTAGCTACGCTTCATTTCCTTTCCTCCCTCGCCCACACTGAAACGTGAGTTAAGCATTGCTGTTTTACCAATTACCAATATCTACCAATATCCAAAGTTTCGATTCAGTGTTCTTCATATTTTAATTGATATACTGTGACCAAGCCGAGAAAAAGTGAAACAAAATTTTATACCAATTTGTAATTGAAAATCAGGGGTGCGTGTTATACACGTGTGCGCGTTATACTCGAATAAATACATAGTTTTTTTGTAATGTCAGAACAAACAAAAAAATGATGTGTTGTTAGCCATGTTTCTTAGCCTTGTTATATGCCTTTTTAGCTGTTTTTGCACCTTTGCCTTTTTTTACGAGGAAACTCAAGGAGTAACAAACAGCTTGAAGTAAGCACACTCAGCGTCTTATAAGAACAGCTGCTCGATCAAGAGATTGTTTTTCAGTTCTTTAAAGTCATGTCGTATCCTCGATTTCTAAACGAATGTGTGAACAGGCACTCAGGAAATCTTTTAAAAACATTGCATATATTTAATGTAGGCTGATTTTAACACGTTTAAAGTGTGTTATAGCTAATATGATTCATTTTTTTAGTTCCTGGATCTTCACCCATTTTGGATGCTGAAACACATGCCCCCCAAAAATAAATAAAGTCGATAACACAGAAAGTAACAACTATGTTTATGTGTATTGCCATTGTTTCTCCACATCCCTTCGTTTATCAACATTCTCCTCACCACCTCGCACGTGGTCTCTATCCATTACTAGGAGCTGCCCGACGACATCCGAGCCAACCTGACAGAGGAGCTGCCTCAGCCCAGAGAAATTCCCAGAAAACTCAGTGAATATACGCAGGAGGAAATTGATGCCTTCCCCAGGCTCTGGACACCGTATGTGCAAAATCACACATGCACACTTGAAAATAACATGACACAGCGTTGTGTTTTAAGCACAACACTGGGTCCGTTATTGGTGTTGATGGCCATTTCACTTGATGCTATCAAATTCGTGGCTGCTGTTTAGGGAAAGCTCCAGATGGTGAAAAGCGTTGCAGCTGCTCATGCAATCTACAAATGGAGCTAACTCCGGCTCTCCAAAGAGTATTTAGTATTTAGCCTCAAAACAAATTCAACCACCGTTTGCCTTACAAGTCAAAGAAAATGTGGGTTGTCAAAAGCCTGGCGTCCTGTCATCAGCTGAGTGAGCTATTAATGATGGTCTGACTGAGCAAGTGAACATGAGGAAGAGCTATGATAATCAAGGAACCAGAAAAGAAAGCAACTGGGATGTGATTGTGGTTGTAAAGTGCGTTATGGTCAATACAATCAATGAACATCTGAATCACATTGAAATATGACAAGGATTTAATCATAGCAATACTTATAAAATACTTATCACGGCCAGTAACACCTTACTGCTCCCTCTCCATTGTATTCGTTAGGCATTCATTTAAAGAGGGAGTAACTAGACTTTAATTTTAGTTTTAATAGAGAGTTGAACCTCTTTTTACACATGTATGACAATGAAGAAGCCTTCTTGGAATAGATCCAGGCTCTGGCCTGCCTTTCCAAAGCCATCCGTGATTTGATTGTATGGTTGAAATCTTAGGCTGCCTTATTATCATTTTTGTTTTTTTTGTTTTTGATTCGGTTGCACTCCCCAACTGCCTCACTTTCATTTGTATTGTCTGGTGTCACTTGTTGTGGATGTCACTTGTTATTTTGCAGGTCCTGTTCAGACAGGTATTGTGACAAACTTTGAAGAGGCTGAAAATGTCTCACCTAAACTACTTTTTTTTTGTCAGAGGGACAGCATAATCGTATTCATGGCTTGTCAGAGTATTTCTGCAAGACGATGACAGTGATGCTCCAGTTGGTTGTCATCATGGGAATAATCATGTCACCATGTGACCTCGCACGTCAAGTCATTGGCCGGCCTCTTGATTCATTAACTTGCCGCTTGTTCTTTTTCCTTTTCCAACTCATCTTCTAAGCACACTGCTGCGACCTCTCAAGAGTTGTTGTTGTTGAGCCTAGACTCAAATCACTGTCCCCAGACTGATGAAACGAAAAAACTTGACAGTGCCTGAATTAAAAAGGAGACCAATTGGGCATTTTTCACAGAATTTAAAACAGTGTGAGAAGGTTTCTGAAATGATCCCATCAAAATATACAAAAGGCAAAGAATGTTAGTGTGCTTAACATCTAATCTCACCCAATTTAGTATCATGGTTCGACCACATGCAAATGTAGAATACAGTTTTTGTTACCTTGATGACCTCGGCATGCAACAAAGAAAGGCAAGTGGCTTATCACTCTTTCCACAAGCGATTGTGTTGCTATATTTAGTTTTACAAAAGGGGTGAGGGCATCATCTCTTTGGAAGTGCCAATATGGAGCTTCTGAATGATCAAAGGAATGACTTGTACTCGTTACAAGAAGGAGTCATGCCATATTAAGTCATTCACTGCCATTCCCGAATTTATTCGGGAATGGCAGTGAATTTTTTTTGGTCCTTTTTTTCCATATCCCTTTTTTCCATGTTAGCACTTTGTTCCAGCTTCAGCTCTTTTCAAAGTGTTGTATAAACCAATATGTATGTATTGCATTGTATTTTGGACAGCCGCTCTCATTTCAAGCTCATAAAAAGACCCTGACCCATATAAATTTGGAATTAATTCTTTTTTTTTCTGATGAAAGAAGACAGTCTAAAGTTTCTTCAGCTGCATTATATGTTTATGTAGTCCTAAAACTCAATATTCTGTGGGTCCTGGAAAAACCCTTGCACGGGAGTGGACACATTTTGTTGCTGTAAATTAAATGTGAGTGCAATCACAATATAGAAACAGTCGTAATACCGCAAAGCAATATGAATAACAATAACGACTAAGAACGTAAGAAACCAACGACTATCTTCTTTCATCAGAAAAAAAGAATGAATTTCTAAGTTATATGGGTCTGGAGTTATATGAGCTTGAAATGGGGCCGGCTGTACAAAATACAATACATATTGATTTGTTTAGCGCTTTAACAACAGCAGAAGCTGTAATAAAGCACTAACATGGACAAAAGGCAAATGCTGCCCCGCATGGAACGTAGTGCCAGGGCTAGCTACTAATTTTACACCTGTTGCCCACAATCCAACCCCACCAACATTAAAGGACAACCGACACCATTTTTTTGTTTCCTAACTGACATCAGACAAACGTTTTATAGCATGTAATATACCCAAAACATGCAGGCTGATATTTTTAGTATAATGCAAAACACCAATAAAAATGACTTAAAGTGTCCCAAAACTGCCACAAAATGAGCTCGAAAACTGGGCAGATTCAGCATGTCCCGCCCCTTTGTTCGTGACGTCACTATTGGTCACACACTGCCTTGCTCCAGAATCAGAACAATGGCTTCAGAGAGTTCAGGTTCGGAGAAGATGGTTTCTTGTTACTCATCCAGTTATGAATATGATTCAAATAGTCCTGAAGAAGTAAGTATAAACGTTTGCAATCGATTAAAGAAGTCCTTCTGTATCAATTCGAGCCGTCTGGACTCCCATGTAGCGCCCGGAAAATGCACAAGATGGCCACAAGCTCCATTGGAAATGGGCTGATTTGTCCGCTGAGAATTTGTATAAGCTTACACCTTTATGCGTGTTACCGCAATTGGCTACGACACACAACAATTCACCATTGCGTTAGTTATGCTAACCTCACCCTGCATTGAAGCTCTCCCTCCTTTTGTGCTTTGACATGTGGCACTTATGTAAATGAACCATTTTTAATTTTGTTGGAAAAAATCTGACTGGCTTGTTCATTTTCAGTGAAGGGCAGACAACAAGAGATTGGTTGCAGTTTATGATAAACATCAAATTTATTTGAAGGGAAAAATAAAACGATTTCATTTGTGTCGGCTCTGTGCTTATATTTAACATCTCAAGTTGACCTTTTAAAGTGCACATGAAGAAGCTTTCCAAAATTCAGGGTTAGAAGTCGAAACGGATAAAATGCTGTCAATGTGTTTCCTGATTTCTTAAGCGCATACAACATGCAAACTTTTTAACATTTTGATTGTTGAAATAGGGCTGTTGTTATTCAACATTAATGTGGTCAACAATTGCATGCCGAACTGAGAGGTGAATGAGTTGGCCTCTGCTCAGTGTCCATGTGCGTGCGTGCGTGTGGTAATAAATGAAAGAAACCCGCTCGTGTTTACTGGTTGAGCCTTTGGCTAATTAGTGTCGCGGCGGTCGTCAAGGGCAAGTTAAAACTGATTGCTCAAGTGAGGGGCCTTGTTAATATTCACTCTGTCTTTTCCACTCAATTTACTCTTTGTGCGTGCATGTGTGTGTGTGTGTTCGGCCGGGCAATATGTGGTTGGGGTCACGGAGGGCGATTTTAATCATTAACCTTTATGAATACATAGTTAATATTCTCTCAGGAACTCTGAGCAGACACACACAATCACACAAATGCTCTGACAGGAATACATCAGCATTGAGCTATTATTGAAAGAGCTGCCATTAAAACAAAACACGGCATATTATGATTTCTGATTTGGCTTCGAAATTGAAGATGCACAACAGACAAAATAAAATATGTCGTACTTGGCATCATATTGAAACAAAAAAAACATGGGTAAAATCTGTTTGACATCACCTTCCTCTCTCTATGTGTCGTCTTTGTTCCTGCTCTAATGTGAAATGCGTTTCTTTCTGTTTTCTCTCCAATCTGCAGACCTGAAGATTTCAAGGTGGAGTGAGGAGACAAAGGAGGCTGCAATAATGCCACAACGCTACATGAGTGTCATTTTTGCAGATTTGCAACTGATTCATCTCCCGTTGTATTTCGGAGATGCACTTCTCTTGTTGTTCTTGACCTCCCAGCAAATAGACAATTGGACATGAGTAGAAACCTAACATTTTGTTTTTTTGTGTTTCATGTGTGTGGTCGTTACAAAGAATATGACCATCATTTTGTGCCCCCCCCCCATCAAAATACAGAATGAGCATGTACTGTAACATTCACAAACAATAGAAGTTTCAAATGTCTTGTTTCAGATTTATTGGTGATAAAAGCAAACAAAATAAATCAAATACTGCAATGAGACACGTTTCATATTCTGTTCGGGAAAAAAAAACAAAAGAAAGGATGCTTGTCGGCTCACTGCCCAAATGTTGTTTTTGTGTTTGTGTACGAGTCCCAACTGGTTTCGTTAGACTGCGAATTGGAATGCGTTCGGAAGGCTAAGACCACACGGCATGAGAACAATAAAAAATAAAATAAAATGACAGCGACAGCAGGGCGACTGAGTATCTTGCAAAAAAAAAAAAAAAACCTTATCGTACATCACATATTTGAAGTTACTCAGTTTTTTTGTGTGAGTTATTTTGTTATTATCATATGAGAGGATGTTGGCACATTAATTACAGACATGAAAAGCACTTATCAAGACATTTTCAATATAAAGTGTGACAAATTGTTTTGAAACAAACATACGTACTTGACCTTGAGATTTCTGCTGAAAGTCAATGTTCAACCATCCAAAGTACTAAAAATAAAATAAATAAATCCTTAAAGTACCGTACTGTGTGTCCGGCAAGACTGTACATGGTCAGATGGATTGAATTTATAGATACTTGTGAATTGAATTAGGGTTTGTGTTTTATTGTATTTATTTATTGTTGGGTTTAGTTTGAGGGCATATTAACTCATTCACTGCCAGATGTTCCAAAATGTGTCCACACCAGTGCCAGGTTTTTTTGTCAATGTCACTTGAATTCCAGGACCCATAGAATATTGAGTTTTAGGACTACATAAACATTTAATGCAGCGTAAGAAACCATAGACTGTTCTTTCATCAGAAAAAAAGGTATTTCCTAAATGATATGGGTCTGGAGTTATATGAGCTTGAAATGAGGGCTGCTGTCCAAATGACAATAGAATACATACATGTTGGTTCATATAACACTTTAAAACAGCTGAAGCTGAACCAAAGCGCTAACATGGAAAAAGGGAAATGCTGCCCGCTTGTGAAAAGAAAAAAAAAAAAAATGCCACAGGCCCTGGTCGGCACTTTATCTGCACCCAAGCATGAAAAACCCCGAACATATTCGTGAATGGCGCTCTACTTCATATTTTCAATTCCCGAATAAATTCTTGAATGAGTTAAGAAAATAATACAACTTTGGAAAGCCACAATTAGGATATTTAAAACTGTTTTATGTAAAGTTCCATCACATTAAAGGACAACCGACGTCACTTTTTTGTTTCCTGACATCAGAAAACCCGATTTATAGCATCTAAAATACCCAAAACGCACAGTATGATATTTTTATTCAAATGCAAAACACCAATAAAAATGACAGCGTCCAAAATCTGCAAAAAGAATTTATTCCGTGTCATTTTGAGGCATCTGGACTGCAATGTAGCGTCCCAGAAAAGAGGCAGAAAATGGCGACCTCTTGTAGACATGACAGTTTGTTGCGTTTCCACAGGTTGATAAATTCCTTATATGGAGCTCGGACGCCCTCTTCTGGCGCAACACGAGGTTTTCAGACCAAACAAGCATTGACGCTGCTTGCAATGTGTCTGCTCAATGTGTCCTTTTTTTCGGTCAGGGGCGTTCCTTCAGTGATGTCACGTACGGACTCGTCACCAACTCAAAAACAAGACTTCCTGAATATTCAGCACGAGTCTTACAACGTAAAATATAGCTATATGCCATGGATTCTTTGTAAAATACGCTCAGTAGAAGTCATTTGAAGCCATTTTACAAATTATGGACACAACTTGTCCGGAGACGTCGGTTGTCCTTCAAGGTCAATTGTGAAAGGAAATACATCTGGGTGGCTCTCCCTCACAATTATTTGAAAATAATGTATTTAAAATGTGGACAGGTTTTTTTGTGTGTGTATGTGTGAGAGACAGCTCTGACCTCAAAAAGACAACTCAATAGCTCACTTGATGGGTACCATTTGTTATACTAAAATGCTGCACATGTTTAAGTTACAGTGAATAGCAACGATAAAATCTGAAGCATAAGTATGCCTTCCACAGTGTTCAGATAACCAGGGAGGGTTTGGATGCATTCGGGCAAAGAGACGTAAACAACGCAACACTATACAGAGAAATCACTTTGACATTAAGGCGGGGTTCACGCTTGTCTAGTACAGGAGGCCTGCGGTCTGTCTGTGCTGGGATGATTTTTCTTTACTGTTTGAGATGTCACAGATACAATTGCAAAATGTATTTGACATAGCGTTTTAAGGTGTGTGCTTGCCCAACATACACCTACGATCAAACTGGGACTGGGTCACATCGTGTCGAAAAAAACCGAATGCCGACATCTGTCCTCAGAACCCCTCCACCCTTTCAATCTCTGGAATTATTTGATGGATCGCACTACTATCTTGGATTTTATGGACGTGAAGCTTTTTCCTCATGAAGTGACATCAAGCTTCTATAAAGCAGTAAGCGGCTTTTGAGAGGAAGGAGTTTAACATCCATAAAATCCCAAATACAGTATTGGTTTGACCAATTGTAATATTTTCACCAGTCTGTTGGAAGGTATAAGTAGACATGTCCACAAATGCTTTGGTGAAGACTGATCACATTTTTCATGCGTCAAGTGATGTGAAGCCCTTTCTATGGACAGGAAAACATCCATAAAAGCCAAAATATTGGGCCGATTATTTTTGTATTTTCAGAAGTTTAGGTGGGAATGAGTGAGGACATATATTGGCATTGAGTTTTTTTTTCTTCTATAGTCAGCGCCTAAAAGGAGGAAGGAGTTGGCTTGGAGTCCATAAAATTCATTCAAATGACACAAAATCTGCACATAAATTTTGTTGACAGTTGATCAGGGCTTTCAGATATGCAATGTTGAGCTTTTTATGTATTTATTTTATTGTTTATTATTTATTTATTTTTGTCCATATTATTTGCTGCCATTATCACGCTCTTTCGGGTAAATTGATATTTGAGCAAAAGTGAACCACACTGTACTGAAGTTCATTTACAAAAAGACCTTGGACACGCACGAACCCCAGACACTAAACAATTGCAACAGGGTTAGAATAGTTTTTCAACCGAACCAAGTGTGAACACGGCCAAAAAGATGAAACAAATCAGCAGGCGATGCTTAATCCACGCAAAAAGCTGCATGTATAAGTGGTAACAGCTCATCATCCATTTTTTAAAATGCGAGAAGTAGTTATCGAAAGCAATTTTGAGCATTTATTCTTCAACCCGTTTAAGTTTCAAACGCAGCCCTGTCCAGACTCGTAAAACAATTCAGCTCACAGCAATTGAGCACGGTTTTGACTCAATTTTATTTTGCTATGTGGCTGCATGAAATAAAATCCTCAGGATCCAGATACATTTTTGATCTACTGCAGACCACACTACTTTAAAATACGTACCTGGATCCAGAAGATTTCATTTCCTGCAACCACTTGACGAAATACAAATTGAGTACATTGAAATTATATCCATTTTTTGTAAGAAAAATAAAAATGGCAGTGGCGTCTCTTAGTCATAAGATATCATCGTTTTGAAAGATTGTTTCAGTCTGCATGCTAAATTGCTTCAGTGAGGACAAAAACAACGGAAAAATATTCAAACTGTTTCCTGCAAGCGATTGGACATTTATTCAAAATCCTTGATAGACCTTTTATGGAAGGATAACTCATATCTATTAACATATGTTTTCCCCGTATTATATATGTTTGTTTTTTAATCATTTGTAATAATGTACAGCGTACTACAACTTTTATATGGGAAACAAATCGTGAACCGATTTTAGAAAGACCATTTTGGCTCAAATCCAGTTGGTCTCAAATGCTGGTAGCCAATGACAATGCTGCCGCCGATCATGCTATTGTCACGGCAATCCAGCAAAAGGAATCCTCGATCATTGTAGTTATTTTTTTATCGCTGCATACGGTTGGATCGATAAAGGCATAACGTGCACATGCGCGGTAAGCTACCTGTTTGCATTTAATGTACGGCGTACTACAACTTTTATATGGGAAAAAAATCGTGAACCGATTTTACAAACACCATTTTGGCTCAAATCCAGTTGGTCTCAAATGCTGGTAGCCAATGACAATGCTGCCGCCGATCATGCCATTGTCACGGCAATCCAGCAGAAGGAATCCTCGATCATTTTAGTTATTTTTTTTTTATCGCTGCATACGGTTGGATTGATAAAAGCATAACGTGCACATGCGTGGTAAGCTACCTGTTTGCATTTAATGTACGCCGTACTACAACTTTTATACTGGAATTGTAATCAATTATAAGGGCAACTATGAGCCAAGGTTGACAGGTATGACAACTACATGTTATTCGTGAGACAAAACTGCAAGAATTGACAAATGTTCTGCTCATACGATGAATCAAATAACCAAATTTAAGTCATTAACATCGTCTGGTTCACGTGTACTCTAGCACGAGTGGCAAGCCTGTCAATTCGTGCAATTCTGTTTCATTTGTAACATGCCGTGATCATAATAATGTACAGAAATGTCATACGGTAGTGCAATATTGTTGTCGGAAAGACGAGTCGTTCTACCATTGGGCTGAACTCTCTTACTGGTGAGGATAAAGAATGTATTCATGCAAGGACTTTGGGACATTGAATAAATGCTCAAACTGTTTTCCATAAGTTCTCTCACCTTGATGATAACAAACAAACACAGATCAGGCACTTTGCAAGATCATACTAGAGTCCACAGAGGTGATATTTACATTGTTTCAACAGGTGGAGCGAACCTTTGGGAGTGACAATGTGTGTGTGTCTGTGTGTGTGTTTAGAACCCAAACACTTGGGTTGAGTGTGTCCTCCTTGTCATCGTCCTCCATGTTAAAGACGTTGCGGGTCAACCTCCTGAGCATGCCAGGTGACCGCAGCTTCACATCTTCCGAGAGGTCAGAAGGGTAACCATGGTGATAGGGATAATTATGATAATATGGATCCTCTTCATCATCCTCTTCCTCACCTTCCCTGTCATTTTGGGCTTCTTGGTCATTGTTGTAAGCTTCTGCAGACATGTTGTAGTGTTTAGTTTGGACTGTGGGAGGGTGAGGGGAATATTGGTGATCAGTTTTGGCACACATTTGCAGGGGGAAAAAAACCCCAAAGGGAGTGTAAGTAGTAAAGTTAAGGCTGCCCGAAGGTCTTTTAGGCCAATAAACAGCAACGGCAACCCCAATAGCAGTTTTGTTGATCTCATTTGTGTAATACAAAAGGTATCTTTGCGAATCAATTGTTCTGCTCTTGCCTTTTTTGGAGGGGGGCGGGGGGGGGGGATTGCATTGTCCGTCTTGCCTTGGATTGAGGTGTGAGTGGATAAAAATAAATAAATACTGCTGCCACGCCAGGACCTTAAGAAAAGAAGCTTTGAAAAAAAATGTGAAAATCTTGCAGAGGTTGAAATATTGACAACACCTGGCCTGATTTCAAGGGTGCTGCACCATCTTTTCAAACTGTGTAAAGCAGCCAACATGCAAGAAAGAAGTCGTCTTTTGCCAGTGGGCTTGAAAGACCAGATTAGCGTTAAAGAGATTTGAAGAGGCTGTTCTACTGAATCATTGTGTGCACATAATAGCAGCATTATGGTCTCTTTTGTGGAAACTATAATCCAGGGTTGCCTCAGAGATTGTCAAAATATGCTGCCGGAATAGCAAATCAAGGCCAAATTAGATTTTTTTTTAACCCCATCCTTTTTTTCTTTTGTTTGGTTTTTAGAAAATCCCAATGTACAAGTATGACGCGATTCTGTCAACAAAACAAACACAGACTCCTGCAGGAAGGAGGTTTTAAATGCTTGCAACTCTCCATCACAAAGGGGATGGATGTTCTTGAAAAAGTCTTTGAATCAACAGCACGCACAGGAAGGACAGGAGGACAGCCGGAGAACGCTCCTCAGTATTCGTTCCCATAGTCTCGTTGAACTTGAGTGGTGGAGGAGGAAGAGGAGCAAAATGAAGAAGGAAAATGTTATCTCGTGTCAAAAAGGCACCACAAGATAGCAGATGGTTCAAACTTGCAGAGTTCTCAAGTTCTGACGGTGGAAACGATTTGTGTTCAATGCATCAGGAACGAAATATCATGCATGAAAAATGATCACTTGCAATCAGAGAACCTGGTAAGATATTCACTGTAGTCAACATTGTCCCTGAAAAAGTGAGTGACTAATTTTTCACATTGTGATTTACTTTGTTTTATTTACATATCCAATCAATATTTGATTAGAAAGGAGCCATGTATTGCACATTTATGATGTATGAAACAGGATCATTATATGAAAAAAAAGTTAGATTACGTATTTTCCAGTGTGTAAGGCGCACCGGAGTATAAGGCGCACATTCAATGAATGAAAAAAGTTATCCAAAAATAACATATAAATATAGAATGATTTCCCAAATATAAGGCACACCACATTATATGGCGCTACAGTAGAGGCGGGGGCTACGTTTTATATATTCCACCATGGACTGCGCACTAAATCTTCTACAGGGGCAAAATGGAGTCAGTGGCTGCCGACAGTAGTTGCGAGACCTGTTGTGGTTCAATATTACTTCACATTCAAGGCGCACTCGCGGTTAAGGCACATGGTCATCTTTTGAAGAAAATCAATTCTTTTGGGTGCGTCTTATACACCGGAAAATACAGTAACTTACATCTGCAGTATAAAGCTAAATGCAAATCCACGTGTCAAACTCACAACACAGGTGGCTGAGCGCAGGGCCTTCATTTTATGTGCATCGCAAAAGCTTATCAGCGCCAATGGTTCAACTACAAAATATTCTTGAACAGTAGTTAAACGACTTTCCTTGATGTAAAACTCATTCGCCATCAATTGTTATCTATGCTGTTTATAATGATCTAAAATGAAACATTTGTATCGTTTCAAAGTTATAACGGCCCTCTGCGGGAATCCGTAACGAGACAAAAATGAGTTTTGACAACTCTGCGCAAGCACACGTGAAATTGTTTCACATCTCATATGATTGAACACAATCCTCAAGGTTGTTAGTTGAAGATACGTAGAAATATAGAGAAAATCACTAGATATGACATAAGCAAAAAAAAAATGGCAATTTTGCCGGGATGTCACAATTGACGCACAAACGATTCAGACCAACAACATTCAAGAATTTTATGATGAAAATGAAGCAAGCGAATAACTTTGGAAAGCCGATCAAGACGACACGGCTGTCAAAAGCTGTTAGAGGTGTGATAGCTTTGCTGCCAGGCGGGCCCAACAGACATGCAGCCGCTTCATCACTATCAATATTCAAATCTGCCTTTTATCCGCGTTGGGATTTGTTTACCAAACCACGCACTCAGACAGTTGGCGAATACATAAACTTGTCAGCGCAACAATTCTAAAAGTCAGATTAGTGTGAATTGTCTGAGTGTTTTATGAGAACAATAACAAAGTGAGAAGGCGCTGCTGCCGCCCGCTGACATTGTCGCCTTTAATATAATTAAATATAGTTTTCTCCATTACAAAATGGAGCAGCTGCCTCGTCCTTCTCAAATTGGATTCAAATAAGAGGTTGATATGGCTGTATGAATTATTAAAAGTAGAACATTTGTCTTGTCTGGCTGAATAAATAAACGTAATTCATTCAAAAATATTATCCTTAGAAATATTAAAACAGTAGGACATTTTTCGTTGTGAAAATAGCTTTTGGTTCAACTCTTGACGGTGGCTGAGATGAAATGATATCAGATGAAAAAACAGTTACAGGTGCCTCTGAATTTCAAACAACTAATTCAGTAGTTCAATTCGAAAGTAAAACTTACGTAAATAGTATTATAATGTTGCTGTTCGCCTCTTGACTGGTACCCGTAAGAGGGAGCACATAACTCCAACTCTGGCATCACTGCACTGGCTCCCTATACACTGTACAGTTCTTTTCAAGATCGTATTTGTCTTCAAATCTTTAAATGGCTCGCTGCCCCTTACCTCTCCGAGCTCATCCAACCCTACACACCTTCCTGACACCTCAGGTCTGCTGACCAGACATTATTTGATGTGCCAAAAACTAACCGGAGGCCTTTTCCGTTGCTGGTCCCACTCTCTGGAATGACCTGCCACTGAACATTCGGCAAGCCCCCTTGCTGCCCATCTTTAAAACCCGCCTCAAAACTCATTTATACTGTTTGGCATTTGACTCAGCATGATTCAGACTTGATCTTAGTTTTACTCCCTGGTGCTCTCTACTATCTTTGTGACTGCCTTATTTCCTGTATATGATAGTTGTCCATGTTAAGCGCTTTGTTACAACTTCAACGTTGTTAAAACGCTATATAAATCAATCGATGAGAAGGTTTCTTCAGCCGTCATCTGTACAAATTTGAAGGTTTCGGACGTTTTAAATAGGTTAATCAGTGATTCTAACACATATGAGCAACTAAAAAGGGACCCTTCCAATAGATACAAGAAAGAAATGATTGACTGTCTCCAAAAGTTAGAGAAAGGAAAACATATAGACAAACAGATGTATTTTAGATTATACCCGGGAGAGGCCACGCCATGTATCTATGGCCTGCCAAAAATACATAAAGAAGGGTTCCCCCTCAGACCCATTGTTTGTAGCATTGACTCCTCTACATACAATGTAGCCAAATATTTAAAAACTATTTTAGCTCAGTTGGTTGGTAACACAGAATATCACGTAGAGAACACCACAGGGTTTGTAGAGAGGATCAAAGACCTCATATTGGAACCTGAGGAAACTTTGGCATCATACGATGTGACTTCTCTCTTTACATCTGTCCCAACCCCAGCAGCAGTCTCAGTGGTGAGGACGAGGCTGCTGTCGGATGTTTCTCTGCATGAAAGAACCAAACTTAAACCGGATCACATCTGCCAATTAATAGAAATCTGCCTTAATACTACGTATTTTCAATTTCGGGAAAAAATTTATAAACAAATTCATGGTTGTGCTATGGGCTCACCAGTTTCACCCATAGTGGCTAATCTTTACATGGAAGAGATGGAGAAACAGGCCCTCACATACTTCCCAGGGACAAAACCTAGACACTGGCTTAGATATGTGGACGATACTTTTGTCATAATTAAGAAACAAGAAATTCAATCCTTCACAGATCACCTCAACTCTGTAGACTTCAACATTAAATTTACTCGTGAGGACATTCAAGAGAACCAACTAGCCTTCTTGGATTGTAAAGTAATTATAAAAGAGGACAGAGCGCTAAAAACAGAAGTCTTCAGGAAGGCTACGCACACTGACCAATACTTACTTTTTGACTCTAACCACCCTTTACAACACAAACTAGGAGTTATCAGAACCCTCAAGCATAGGGCTAAACTAATACCAACTAGCACTGAAGGTAGAGAAAGGGAGTCAAAACATATCAGGAGAGCACTCACTAACTGTGGGTACCCTCAGTGGTCATTCAACAAATGTCAGAAAGAAAGAATAGGGAATGAAACCAATAATTCTCAAGATACAAAAAGGAGAGGAGTAGCAGTACCGTACATTGCAGGAGTTTCTGCAAAATTACAAAGAGTCCTTTGGCAACATAAAATTCCTACTTATTTCAAACCGATAAACACGTTAAGGCAAAAATTAGTGCATCCAAAAGATAGGCTACCAAATGAAAAACAAAGTAATGTAGTTTATTCCATACATTGTAAGAATGAAACTTGTAAAGAGCAGTACATTGGGGAGACTCAACAAATTCTCAAAAAAAGACTTTATCAACATCGCAGGGATAATATAAGTGGACCTCAATCTGCAGTACATTTGCACCTAAAAGCTAGCAACCACTCATTTGACGACAATGAGGTTAAAATCTTAGCGAAAGAACATAGATGGTTTGAAAGGGGGGTAAAAGAAGCGATTCTTATAAAACAACAAAATCCTTCATTAAACCGGTCTGGTGGGGTGAGGTTCAATTTGGATCGTTCATACAATAGCCTGCTCAGGCAAAACAGGTTAGGCAACTTTCGTAATGCTGATGAGCGTCGTTATGCTGATGAGGTGATACCGGTGGGAGTGGGGGTAATAGGCCAGTCGTTAGTCAGGAATGTAGGAACAATCGGTGGGGCCACAGGGAGGGGTCCTATGCCCCCCCAACCTGAGAGTAGGGACCTATCATAGCTGGGTCCGGCGCCACCATGTCTGGACATTAGGGATATATAAATAGGGCCGATACGACCAGTCAGACTTTAGTTCGCTGACGAAGCCTCTTGGATAGGAGGCGAAACGTCCGAAACCTTCACTTTTGTACAGATGACGGCTGAAGAAACCTTCTCATCGATGGACCACTCCTGTACGACTGAGAGCTTACACAGACGTATATAAATCAATATATATTGTATTGTTCAAGGAGCTCTGTGTTGTACATCTCAGAAGTTGTGATGTTGCAAAAGCAACATGTGCAAGTAGATACACCAGAAACTTCATTAATAGCTAGTTCCCCTGCTTGCAGGTTCTCTTCGAATTAGACAGATGGGTTGTGCGGGTTATTTGTTGAGCCTGATTGATGGGATATTTTAACCTTGCAGTCTACACTCTGCCTTTGGACTATCAATAAAGTTGAAACGAGTCCATGTTTTCTATCCATGTTCTCACCTTTTCACTTTTGTTTTTTTGTTTCAAGCTCGGTCATCTCCCTTTTGTGTGTGTGTGTGTGTGTTTCTGTATCCCTCCCCACTTACTGCTGCGTGTGTCTCCTCCCGCCTCTACCACAGATCTTGACCAATCACTTTAACCGACGACTGGGTGCGGGGGAATAGAGGAAAAAAAACGGCGCCATTTTCAGCTCCTTGTTAGGAGGTCCATGAACCAGCTTGTTCGCGAACGACACATCACTCATTGTGACGCTCCATGTGTTTCCTGAAAAATTGTCCGTATGCCAAGATTATATTCTCGCGAATTTAACGTTCTTAAGGCAAAAAGTGCGTTAGCTAAAGGCGAAGTATCACTGTATTTCAAAACAATAAATGGAAAGCCTGATTATTCTCAAATTAAATTGTGCCAAATCTGGACCAAACATTCTTTTGTGAAATGAACAGCAGCCGCTGAATATGTGGACTGCTCGTATGAACAATCTGCCAAATCTTTTCTGTTGATTCCAACTGGCTGATTTTGCGGTTGCCTTTCACTGCCATTCTGTACTTCTGGTAACCGTTCTAGCGCTTGATTGGGCAGCACCAGAAAAATTTGACTGGGCTCGTGTGATGGGCCATGTTGAAGCCTTGTTTGGTGTGACCCCTGGGACCATGACAGAGATTGGGCATCCCACGATGACACCGTAAGAATCAGCACTTTGCTCCAACAGATTTGCAATCAAAGCGTCTGGCATAAAAGAACAGAGTGAGGGCAGCCAATCCCACGTCTCATAAGGTTACCAGAAGGCCAAATGTGAATGCCTGACACCATGCTGGTGTCTGCAACACACGCCCTGGAGCTTGAATATGTTTGAGGAGAGTTATGTTCAGTCATGAGTCCGTAGTATAAAGTCCGTAAGTATAAAGAAGACCAGATGAAAAGAACATTCGGCTGATTGTGCACAAATAGAGTATCATCTGTTGATGGAGGCAAAATGTGACTTGTCATCATTGGAAGCCATTTCAATCAGCATACTTTTTGTCGACGACGGTGAGTTTAAAAATGACACTTTGGTTACAAAAGTCAAAAAAGTGCGAGATTTTTTTTCCTGATGGAACGAGATTGCTCAAAAACGCATGTCCGTTGTTCAAAAAGGAGCGAAAATGGGTGTGAGGCTGTGTACTGTAATATTTGTTCTTCTATTTCAAGAAACAGTGCAGCAAATAATATGTTACCAGTTGAGCTTTTTTTAAATCATTATTAGTTTTAAAACTCTTGCGTTATCGCAATGCTCATTCTTTTTGTAAATTCTTTCCTGGTGTGCCAGTGTGCTTACCTCCAACATTGTACCCCAAACAAGAGTTTTGGTCACAGTAACCCGGTGGTCCAGCTGGTCCAGGTGTACCTGGATTGCCCGGCCTACCTGGTGACCCCGGGTTCCCAGGGCGACCGTGGGGCCCCTGACTACCTGTGCGCCCCTCACCTGGTAAACCTGAGAAGAGATTCACAGCAGTTGCAGAGAGTTAGTTACGCGATGAGAAGAAAGGAGCATCAACGCAGATCGGTGATGCGTATGTGGAAGTGTCGGGCTTGGAATTGAAGCGGATTTATGTGGGCCAGAAGATGCGAGATAATTGCTTTTCATCAATGGATGCTACAGCTTCGTGTTTGCTTTTAACATTTAGCTTGTAGCAGAAGTGCACATTTTCCATGACACCCCTGATCCACTCGTGAAAAGGACACTTTCATCCTCTCCTCTTTCATCTAGAACTGCTTCATACAACAGAGAGGATGCAGAACATGCTTACGATTGAATGACTTTGTTGTTTTGTTTTGTTGTTGTTTGACGTCAAGATGGCGCCGCGAGAATGGCTGCCTTTACAGCAGCTTCTGTATTTTGTTTTTCTACTTCTTCCTTTCCTTTACTCTTTCATAACTTTGCTGCTGAGACACATACTGGTGAATCCAATCCAATCCATTTCAATCCAATAAAATTTCATATCCAGAGTGAATGATGTCATTCAAAGGAGCGCTCCTACAAAGACCATATCATGATATTCACAAATTAATGATGTAAATAACAACAAATGGATGTTGTTAAAAAACATCCCATTGGTCATCTTCAGGTGTTTAGGTTCTATCCGTTGTATGCACAGCATACGTACCATCCGCTTCCTACAATAAGCACAGAAAAGGTTTCCTTTGATCTCACGGTCTGAACTCTTCTTTCTTATTACAGACAGTGCAGACGACACTTTCACAATTTAATGAGATTTAGTACGGTGAATGTATCAAACAATTCTGCCATGGCTGCGCTGGTTTGGTTGACAACAGACATAACTGTGTGATTTAACAACATGCTTATGATTGTAGTTTGTTTATAAGGTATCACAAGAATGTGGTAGACACACACGAGGCCATCTCCAGACTGAGGAGAACAAATCCCAATGCTTACAAGGAAATAAAGGTTTTGTCCTTTGTATAAGCGCAACACGCTCCCTCAAGCTGTCTCTAGATACAATCAGAGGACAAACAGTCTCAGCTCCTTAAACTGTTCTACCGAAACACACATTGTATGGTTTTGTACAAAGAAACAAAAGGAGCTCCAGAAGCGTTTGGTATTCGACATGCCTGGGGAATAATTGGCCAGTGTTCAGACTATTCTGATCGGAAAATAGAATGCAGACCTCTGTCGAGGCCTTTGTCACCCATGAAATCAATGTGTGAAGATGGATAATCTGAATGGCCAAAAGGTTAACTTTCATCAGACCTCTATCGACAAGAACAAAATATATTCCTGCGTTGGCACAAAAAATGACAACCTGAATTGATAAGATTAGCTTTTTTTTGTCAATATAAATAGATTGTACATATCAAGACACAAGTGACATGCCATTTTTGAACATTGAAATCATACATTTGTACCCATTATAAAATGGATTGGATTCTAATCACTTTATCAAAAATACTAAAATTCAGCTTGATAGAGCAAACATTTTTGGACGGCAAAGGGAACAGAGACAAGACAAATCCATTACACTCAAAATGCCTGGTATATTTGATCACACCTGGTGGTCCTGGAGGTCCCCTCGGTCCTTGAGAACCAACACCTGGACTCCCTCTCTCACCCTTCTCCCCTGCAAGACCTGTGGGCGGCATCATGGGATATCACATTTTTCATTTCTACTATATACCACAAGGTCAGGTTTTGCATTGATAACATTTCATGGCAACCCACACCAAAAGCAAATATGCTGCAATAATGACACTCTTGTCTTAGTCAACCACATACTTGTGATTCAGTGTGGAATCTGAAATACAAAGCAATAATTCTATCTTACGAACAGCAACAAATTAAGATTAGGTTAATTGCACTCCCTGCACTGGAATGCAAAGCATTTGATTTTGTGTCCTTGTAACATTATTTGCAACTACATGAACAAAAGTGCACTATTTATATGCTAAAAATGTCATTTATCGACCAATGAAGTGAAATACAATCATTTCCCAGAACCATTCCAATCAATGGTTATTGAATAATGAATGACGTTAGAATAAGACAGCAAACAGGAGAAAGCCTGAGGACCGACAATGGGCTGAAACCAATTTGGCGAGAGGATGTTTTATTTTGGAACATGACATCCCATTTCTGTCTGTCTCCTTCTTGACAAGTGTCATTCTTTCTAAACGAGAGCTATTTCTATTTGGTCTGCATGTCACTCAAATCACTTCATCCCTTACCTCGCTCTCCTGGCCGACCACTCTGCCCCATAGAACCAGGGAAACCGGGCCTGCCGGATGGTCCTTGCTCTCCCTGAGGTCCTGGGGGGCCTCTTCTGCCAGGCTCACCAGGGGGTCCAGACACCGTACGTACTGACGCAGTTGACTGAACTGGGATCTGGTTTAGGATGGAGTTGTAGCGTGACAAGTGGCCTGCAAACAGGAAGTCAAGATGATAAGGAGGATGATGATGATGATGATGATGATGATGATGATGATGATGATGATGATGATGATGATGATGATGATGATGATGATGATGAGGGTTTTTGGTTGCTGCAGAAGTATAAAATGCTGAAAGAACATCAGATGTTGATGCCATGCATCCCACAATGCACTCTGCTCCAAGTAAAAAAAAAACATTCTGACAGTGTAGAAACTAGTGCAAATGCCACAATTGGACAATAGTAGACCGATGGTGTATATTAGGGTACCACGACAAGAGGAGACAAACAATGGGGAACGCATTCTACTGGCTATCAATACAAACAAGGCGTTGGGGCGGACGGTTCCTCGGGCCACGGGTCGCTCTCGACCATCGGGGAGGCCAGGCACTGAGTCAGGTTTCCCATCCGGTGCACCTGCTCAATCGCTAAGGCGACATGTCCCGTGATAATATCCGAACAGCCTGCCACGGAGCCGCCGCCTCATTGGCTCAGAGGTCGCCGGCAAGCACAGAGGAAACTTGGTTGATCTTCCCAGTAGCACAGCTTTTTTCAAAAATTAAGCCAGGCAAGTCTCGCACACTTGGCCCTCATGGACTCACCATAGTAATTCTTCCCACCTGTTGTCATGATAATTGTAAAAAGTACTCCAGCCGTTTGAAAGGAATTTGTATTGTCCAATCTGTCAAGCTTGCAAATGTGTCGCATGATTTCCTTTCCATCAAAGTAAAATGGGAATTCACTAGGTTGTAATATTGAATGATAAACGCTTATTACAATCACTGCTCTCCATTATAAATCACTTGCGTGCTGTCAGGTGCTATTTTGTCAGCATGGCTGTGAAAAAAAATGCACCCAAGGATCATTTACGTGATTACAGGATCTCAAATGCTCATAAATCCTTCCTTATTCAAGAATTTTTGAAGACTTGGCTATTCCCAGGCCTGCTTGGTCTTGATCCTCGAAAAAGCGTAGGGCTCCACTGTACCTCTCACAGTAAATGGATTTGTCATTAATTCTTTGCTTCAATTTATATTGCATAAAATTATATTATATGTGAAAAAGTATAGCAAACAAACAGCCTGCGGGGTTTATTTTGCTGATTACTCACTCTGGATGAGTTGCTCACACACTTGTCTTGCAATAGCACGTACTGCTGCTTGAGACGGCATGCCACCCTGACAGGAGAAAAACACATTTATACAATATATAGATACAAATTTTACACACATTATGTCTTCAAATTATTTACATTTATAATGCATCTTTATTTATTTTAATCTCCGTCAATATTGGGACATTTGTATCATAATATGTGTATGAGGGATCAATGTCAGTGGTCCCCAACATTTGTTTTTTTCATGGACCAGATGAGACAAGTGCATGATGTTTGTTTGACTGGCGGCCATTTTTTCCATCTCTTTTAACTAGCCACTTACAACAAAGATTGGTACATTCATCAATCCATTCATTTTTCGATCTGCTTTGTCTTCATAAGGGTCACTGAGGTGGTGGAGCCTATGCCACCCGTCTTCGGGCAGTAAGCAGGGGGACACACTGAATCGGTTGTCAGCCAATTATAGGCCACACACAAACAAACAACAATTCATGCTCACACTCACACCTAGGGATAATTTCCAGTGTTCAATCAGCCTGCCAAGCATTTTTTTTTCGGAGAAAACCCATGCACTTTAGGATAGAATACATAAAAAATATAAATATGCATTTTATTATCATTAATTTCAGATAGTTACTCTACTGCACAGGTGTCAAAGTCAAGGCCCGCGGGCCAAATCCGGCCCGCCACATCATTTTTTTCGGCCTGCGAAAGCAAATCAAACTTGTTAAATTCCATGATGATTGCTAAAATCTGAGCCAAAATGTCATATTTTTGGAGGTCAACCACAATAAAAGTCATTATTCTTGACTTCAGATTTGAAAACGAGTTATTCATTAATTTGCTGTGTGCTCTATATGTAATATTTGAAGGTATTTAAACATTCTAATGGGTTCCCCAAATTCATAACGGCCCTCGAGAGGAAACCATAACTACAATGCGGCCCGCTGCAAAAAAATGACTTTGACACCCCTGCTCTACTGTACCACAAAAAGCCGCTGAGTAAGTGGAGTGCACATGGCTCGTAGCATTTTGTTTGTGGCTTTTGGTTTATAGAATAAAACAAACGTTTGATTTGAAAAAATATCACTTTTTTTCTTGAAGAAGTTGTCGGCCAAATGGGCCGAGACGTTATGAAAGTTGTACGCCAGACGTAAAAGTTGTACGCCCCGGGCCACCGGGCAGACACTATTTCAAACACTGGTGATACAGTGAATTACTGAGAAATGGCCTTATCTTACAAAAGATGTGAGCATCATTACTACTTGCAAATGTGACTCATCAAAAAGTGACACGGTTAATTGTTGCTTTCATTCAGTGGTTGCCAGCTACTGATTAGCGACTAAACTGCTCATGTTTATGCGGGCAGCCTGTGAAAACTGCTCGCCTTTTCATGCTTTCTACTTGATCACTCGGGTACTACTTGTTAAATTAAGTTTTTATTGTATCGTATTGTTTTTTTGATGACAGAACACGCACAACAGCTTCCTCCTCAGCATTGTTGGGAAGATGCTGCGAGGGAACATCTCTTGTCAAAATAACGTCAACCTCAGAAGACATGGCTTACCATCAGCTGCGCGTTTTTCTGTACGTTTGGTCAATTTGTTACGATTACTTTCGGCTGACTGCTTCATTTATTTGCTAATTCTATTTATTTCATCTTGCAAACCAATGTTATGAAGGATATTCTGGTCAGCTAGATTTGCATACATTTCTGCCACGTCTGAGTGAGCAAATATGCTTACAGGTTGCCGGTGTGCCTCTCTCTGTCAAAGACCCCGTATCAAATGGTACGTGACCCAGTACCGGTCCGCGGACCACTGAACAATCCGATATGCATTTCATAATAAGATAATGTTAGAACATCAAGACCTTCTCCATTCTCTGATAGAATTGTCCTGAATGTTTTGATTTGACGAAGAATTAAGATAGCAGGTAAATAATGGCTATAATCCAAATCTTTGATTACTTCACTTAGGTGTGTCCCAATACTCCATTTAGAGCGACCTGGTCCTCTCTATTGTGGCTAAAAGGTATTCAATATTTATGAATATCCTGAAAATGTCTGCAGGGGAGGTACAAAGCCTCCAGAAAATGTGTGAAATGCAGTCTTCTACACTTCTTAGAGACCAGCTACCTATGTGGGAGGTGCTGGCTAAATATTTCATGTGACAATTTCCAATAAATGTTTTAACTTGTCCCCATTAAATAATCTCACACACCACCCCATCACTGTGAAGTGAGTTCCATCATTGGGAAGATGCCCATCAGGTGCAAAATTGCAATCCAGATAGATGATAGTGGAGAGGGGGGAGGCGCTTCTCTCTCCCAGTAAATGAAACGCAGTAGGACACAAATGATAGTAAAAGTAGATGAAATTGGGCGGGTGAAGGTTTGATTCAGGGTAGGAAACTGTGTGCCTCTCTCTGATCGCTCTGTTAAAAACACGCTCACTTCTTGCCTGCAAATCTGAGTCACGGACACTGACTTGATCCAATTTCCACTCAATGAATAGCAGGCAGTGTGAGAAGAAAAAAAATGTTTTCATGAGAGGTGAGTCAAGACATCATTGGTGAGTCTGAGCAAGTAATACTTCCAATATATAAAAGTGGATTCGTTCATTGATTGACTGGCATTGGGAGACTTACTCTTTCTCCTTTATCTCCTTTGATACCAGCAGGACCCTACAAAATAAAAGCACATGTGGAGAATAAAGATGTGATTTGGACCTGAAGGCACGTCTCACAATATTCCAAGTATCATTTGCCGTCTTACTCCTCCTCACAACTATACACTGACCACCAGAAACAGTGCCTTGAAGTTTTGTTGTATTTACGCTCTAGTTTGAGAAAATATACCACCCACCGCCCACCCAAATAATATAACCCATCCATGCAGGTTCTTTGTTTGCACATAAAAGTGTACACAAAATTGTGCCTTTGGAGGCTTTCTGGCAACACTGTAAACATAAAAATATCTGGCCACGCCATACACACAGAAAGGCTGCCAAGCACACCCCGGCTACAAAAGGATATCAGCGTGAAGCACATTGTAATCCTGAGGCAAATTAAAGATAAATATTACCTGCCTGAGATTGAATAATCAAGTAAGCATATTGCAGCATTTGGATAAAATGATTGATTTGTGCTTTCTGTGATGTACACAATTATATTGACGAGGATAGGCTGATCAGTGATGCAAATTGCTTTATTAAATTGCAATATGAATTTTGAAGTGGAACGCAGTCAACGGGTCCACATAAGATACAGGAGAAGAGCTAGTGAAATATACGATGTTCCGTAGAGCTGTATCCTGTACGAAATTCAGAATTCAATTGAGAATAACCCTGGAATTCCGAGAGTCATGGGCTTGTTTGAGCCTATCACACCTGACTTTGAGGCATAGGCAGGCTATACACCCTAATTGGTTGCTAGTCAATCACAGGGCATAAATAGACAAGCAAACATTTGCACCCATAGGCAATGGAAAGTTATCAATTTACCTACCATGCTTATTCTTGGAATGTGAGATGAAACCGGAGTAACAAGAGAAAACCCACACAGGCACGGGGAGAATATATCAACTTCACACAGGAAGGTCAGGGCTTGTAATTGAACCCTACACTTTTTGCACTGTGTGGCCGACGTGATAACCATAATGGTGCCTGAATTCCAATGAAATGTTTATTTTTTTGCGTGCGAAAATGTGTCCACTCCAGTGCCCGGGTTTTTGTCATTGTCACTGAAATTCCAGGACTCACAGAATATTAAGTTTCAGCACTACATAAACATTCAATGCAGTAGAAGAAACCTTACATAGTCTTTCATCAGAAAAAAAAGGTAATTCTTAAATTAGAGTTATATGAGCTTGAAATGAGGGTGGCTGTCCAAAATACAATGCAATACATACATATTGGTTTGGCTTTAACAACAGCTGAAGCTGCAACAAAGCCCGTTTGCCTCAAAATGACACGGAATAAATTATTTAATCGATTGAAAACATGTATGCTTTCCTCTTCAGAACTATTTGAATCATATTCATAACTGGATGTGTAACCAGAAAGCATATTCTCCGAATCTGAAGCCATTGTTTTGATTCTCCAGCAATGCAAGACGTCTTGGCTTGACGTCACTCACTGGGGGCGGGACTTTCTGAAAATGCCCAATTCGCAGCTTTTTTTTTGCAGATTTTGGACAAGTTATTTTTATTGGTGTTTTGCATTTGAATAAAAATATCATACTGCGTGTTTTGGGTATTTTAGATGCTATAAAACGTTTTTCTGATGTCAGTTAAGAAACAAAAAAGTGACGTCGTTTGTCCTTTAAGTTCGAATTTTGGATTTGAATTCACCACATCAGTCTCATATTTTGCAGTTTGCGAGTTTACATATAATCCCCGTTCCTGCGTGGGCTTTCTCAGGCTACTGTGGCTTCCTCCCACATTCCAAAAATAAGCATGGTAGGCTGATCGAACACTCCAAATCGTCCCGAGTTGTGATTGTGAGCGTGAATGGTTGTTTGTCTATGTGTGCCCTGCAAAGGAACGACTAATAAGTTTGTGGTTGCTGCACAAAATGAATGCTTGTGTTTTCAAAATGTTAAAAAACAACTGTTTCAATTGTTATGGTTGTCTTCTGTAATTTGTATTTCCTAATTATAACGATGCACACTGACTAAACATGAAATAATTTATTGAATCAAGATTTGTTTTTCCAAAATACAGTGAAAATAATCAAGACAAAGTTGAGGTTAGGATGTTCATTTGGGTGTCGAAATCGGTTCTAGTTTTTCAAGTGGTATGTTTTGCCAAATTAATTGCACACCCATCTCATTACTTTTACATTTCTCCAATCGCCGTTTTTATTTAACTGCTCCTCGTTTTATTTTATTCAAGCATTTTTAGCAGAGGTTATGTGACACATTTGTCATGTCTATTCAACTGCATTATTTATTTTGTTTTTAATTTTTTGCCATCAGAAATACTTTTGCATAATCGTACATTTTTTGGGTGACTGCTTAACTCATTCACTGACAGACGATGTGCAAATATGTGTCCACTCCAGTACTAGGGTTTTTGTCAGTTTCACTCAAATTGCAGGACTCACAGAATATTGAGTTTCAGGACTACATAAACATTCAATGCAGCGTAAGAAATCTTAGACTCTCTTCTTTCATCAGAAAAAGGTTTATGCCGAGCGTATTTGGACCTAGAGTTATCTGCAATGGAAGTTGGGGCGGCTATACAAAAGGCAAATGCTGCACCTTTGTGGAAGGGAAAAAATTGCCAGAGGTCTGACCGAAGCTTCAACGCACCCCCCATAAGAAAAAATAAAACCCCAAAAAATTTGGGAATGGCGCTCCACGGCATGCTTTTCAATTCCCAAATAAATTAGGGAATGGCAGTGAATGAGTTCATATTTGTCAATCACACTTTTTCGAATTAACAGCAATGTATCACAGGAATTTCCACAAATCAAAACGTCGTTGAAACGGCACAGTGGAAATGTAAAATCATCATTCAGAGGAGGTCCATGAAAAGAAGTTAAATGAAGTTTGTGGGCAATTGTTTGTGGACTGAGGCTATACCCTTGGAAAATCTCCTGAGTCAAATGCAGGAAGCTTAAATGCTTTGAAACTGCTTAACTTTTTTTTTTTTATAAGAAGCAAAAACGTGTATAAATGACTCGAGATTCATGGTCACATGAATTGTAATCACTTATACTTGCTTTCAACATTTAGCTTGTAGTAGACGTGCAAATTCCACTATGACGTCCCTGATCCACTGCTGAAATGGATGATTTGATCCTCTCCTCTTTCATCTTGAACCGCTTCATGTCATCACAGAGAGGGTACAGCAAGTCCTGAAGAATGAACGACTCTTTGTCTTTGTGTTGTCATATTTGTTATTTTTGTTTTTCCCAAGATGGCGGCGCGTGAACACGCAGCGGCTCCCCTCTCCCGGCAAATTGGCGTTTTCATGTTTATTATGTTTGTTAAGTCATTATAAGTGCCTTGCATGCTGGGTCCGAGAGGACAGTAATTTCATCTGTGCTGTATGTCATGCATATTAGCATATTTGACAATAAAGCTGACTTTGACTTTATTTTTATTCAATTTAAATGTGATTCATGAAAATAAAACTTACAGAAAGTCCTTGCTCGCCTTGAGGACCTGCTGATCCAATCGGTCCTGGAGCTCCAGGTGCACCTGGGGCTCCCTGAAAAATGGAAAGTGGTGTTTGTTTATTAAATGTACCAGGCAAGAATGTATTTTATGGGTGATTATAAGGAAGCGTAAACTTACAAGAGGGCCCGGCGGCCCCTGTCGACCCTGAGGTCCATTATTACCTGGTAGGCCCTGTGCTCAATGCAGAGAAAATACACATTTATATGTGAGCTTCAAATTTACTGTGAATTTCAAGATTGATCTGAAAGCAACACAGCATTTGTTGATATTTTCACCGACCTTCACTTTTGAGTTGCAGATGTACTATTTTTTTTCTTTCAGGTAAATTGCTGCACAATTTCAGTGCTATTTACCTTAGAAACCTCGGCAAACTGGAATTATCATCCAATTGGGGGGAAAAAAATTGATCGCTTTGCTTTCCGAACGGTACCCGGTGCCTTTTCATCACGGACGCTCGCCTTACAGAGCTCTTTTTCCGCCTGTGTGAAGTGCAGCCAACGCAAAGCAATGCAACTGCTCAAATATTGAACACAGCTGAAGATACAAGCCCCCAGGTATTCGAATGAACTCGCCTCTAAGTTCTGCTTGTTGCGTGTTTTGGCTTGCTTATGATGTAGAAGCCTATTTGGTGAGACAAAGATGACTGGAAACATTCTTTGATGTGTTTCTTTTTAATAGACAACTACTGCATCAAGGGGATATTCAACGCTTCACATTCTTCACACAGTCACAAATCATGGAAGAGTGAGAGGCACCCAGGAGTCAACCGTCGTCGCAATCAGACTACTAAAGGCACACTGGAGAAGCTCAGCTCACATCTCACGATTCCCCTCAAAATGTGTTCATATGCAATAAGAAAAATCCAATTTGTGTATCAATACAAAGCAGTGGCGGACCGTCAGGGCCTGTAAAGCCTTCTCTTCTGGCCTAAAAATAACTGAAGCATCGATTGATGTTAATTGTATTTTGTCCATTAATTCTGATTAAATACAGTGATACCTCGGCTCACAAACTTAATTGGTTCCCAGAAAGTGTGTGTAAGGCGAAAGGTTTGTCTACCAAACATTTATTTTCCATAAGAAACCATTAGAAATGAGAATAATCAGTCCCAGGTCCCCATAAAACATAATTCTCTACTAAATACGCCTTAAAACTACACAAAATATACCTTATTTTATGTATAATAAATGTGCTATTGTATTGTAATTAAAGAAATAAACTGTACTTTATAATAAAGTTTTTTTATTGACCTTTGTGATGGTCGTTGATGTAGTTCCCTCTTGATGATATCCGAGTGAATTTGCCTTGGTTTCTCCGCGATAATACATACAGTCATTGACACTGTCCCCTGCTAGCTGCTTTTCATTAATCCAACTAAGCAGAAGTTTTTCAACCTCTTCTATTGCCTATTGACCGGTCTATTCTATTGCCTATTGACCGGTCTATTGACCGTAGCTTAGGCAACACAGAAACACCCAGCCACACATAGCAATGGTCGACTTAGCATACTGGTACTGGCACGCTAAGTCACACAAACGCACACCTCATTCATGTTTTTGATGATCCGCTTCTTCTGCTCGACCATAATTTTCTTTTGTGTCCTCTTCGGCTTAACACCAGCCTGTGGTGGGGTCTTTTGTGGTCCCATAATAACAAAAGTACTCCACTTGATAACAAACCACGTCTGCACTCAAAGAAAGGAGGGGGGGTGGAAAACTAGTCCGCCAGCCACCGTGGTGCTGTGTGGGTTGGTTCGTCCGCCGAAAACTAGTTTGTTAGCCAAGACTATCTTCTTCTTTTCCTTTCGGCTTTTCCCCTCAGGGGTCGCCACAGCGAATCAATGTCCTCCATCTATCCCGGTTTTGTGCATCCTCTTCCCTCACACCAGCTACCTTCATGTCCTCTTTGACCACATCCATAAACCTCCTCTTCGGTCTTCCTCTCGGTCTCCTTCAGTTCAAGGCTCAGCATCCTTTTCCCAATATAGTCGCTCTCTCTCCTCATGACATGTCCAAACCATCTCAGTCTGGCCTCTCTGACTTTCTCTCCAACGCCTCTAATATGAGTGGTCCCTCTAATGTACTCATTCCTGATCCTATCCAACCTGGTCACTCTCAAAGAAAACCTCAACATCTTCAGCTCTGCTACCTCCAGTTCTGCTTCCTGTCTTTTCTTCAGTGGCACTGTCTCCAGTCCAAACATCATGGCTGGTCTGACCACTGTTTTATACACTTTTCCTTTCATCCTAGCTGAAACCCTTCTATCGCACATCACACCTGACATTTTTCTCCAGCCGCTCCAGCCTGCCTGGACATGCTTCTTCACCTCTTTTCCACACTCTCCATTGCTCTGGACAGTTGACCCCAAGTACTTAAAATCCTCCACCTTCTTTATCTCTTCTCCCTGTAGCATCACTCTTGCACTTGGATCCCTCTCATTCACACACATATATTCCGTCTTGCTGCGACTGATCTTCATTCCTCTCCTTTCCAGGGCATATCTCCACATCTCTAGTTTCTCCGCCACCTGTTCCCTGCTCTCGCTACAGATCACAATGTCATCTGCAAACATCATGGTCCAAGGAGATTCTTGTCCAACATCGTCTGTCAGCCTGTCCATCACCATAGCAAACAAGAAGGGGGTCAGAGCTGACCCCTGGCGGAGTCCCACCTCCACCTTGAATTCCTCAGTCATACCGACAGCGCACCTCACAACTGTCCTACAGTCATGATACATGTCTTGCACCGCTCTGACATACTTTTCCGTCACTCCAGACTTCCTCATGCAATGTCACAGCTCTTCTCTGGGCACCCTGTCATACGCTTTATCCAGACCTACAAAGACACAATGCAATTCCTTCTGACCTTCTCTGTACTTCTCTATCAGCATTCTTAAAGCAAACACTGCATCTGTCGTACTCTTTTTTTGGCATGAAGCCATACTGCTGCTCACAAATGTTCACTTCTGCTCTTAGTCTAGCTTCAATTACTCTTCGGCAGAGTTTCATTGTATGGCTCATCAACTTTATTCCTCTGTAGTTAGTACAACTCTGCACATCTCCTTTGTTCTTAAAAATGGGCATGAGTACACTTTGTCTCCATTCTTCAGGCATCTGTTCACCATCTAAGATCTTGTTGAATAACCCAGCCAGGAACACCACCGCCACCTCTCCAAGACACTTCCATACCTCGATTGATAAATCATCAGGCCCGAGTGCCTTTCCCCCCTTCATCCTCTTCAGCGCCCTCCTCACTTCATCCTTGCTAATGCTTGCTACGTCTTGGTCGACAACAGTCACATCTTCTCCTCTTTGTTCCTTTCATTTTCCTCATTCATCAATTCTTCAAAGTACTCTTTCCATCTTGCCATCACACTACTGGCACCTGTTAATACATTGCCATCTCTATCCTTAATCACCCGAACCTGCTGCAGGTCCTTACCGTCTTTGTCTCTCTGTCCAAGATTGTTAGCCAAGACTATATGCTCGCGAATGTAACATTTGTGAGTCGAAAAGTTCGTGAGCTAAAGCGTTCGTAAAATGAGGTATCACTGTAATTCCAAATTGTCCTGCTGCTTCCAGATGTGTGTTTTTCGTATTTAAGCATTTAACCAATTACACTTCAACCATTATTTGTTAGCAGGATCAGAAATCTGACTGGACGCCTTCATAATCAGTTCTGCTGGCCCTGTCGCATGAAATGTGTCGATCAAACTGGTGCTTTAACCAATTAGATTTTGAGTTTTCATTGAAACCAATTTGTGATGTGCTCAACTTTCGATTCCATCATGAGCTTCAGCCTTTCAAATGACATGCCAGTGTGCATCTTGTTTATTTGTGGTGGACCTTGTGTATTTTTTTCCCTATGCCTTATGGTGTTGTAATTCTTAGTGTCCTCATTGTCCTATTGTCAGTTGTGAAATAAAATAATGTCGGACAATATTGTCGCAGTGGGATTATGAGCAATGCAACACAGCCAGCTACAATCACCGCCCAAAAGGAGCAACAAGGAAGCGAGGAAAAGTTTGTGCCTGCCCGATGATTACATCGATCATGTTCACCACTCTTAAGATCGTAATCATAGCCTACAAACTGACAAATGAACTATAAACCATCCTAAATAGCTAAGCGAAGCTAAAACTGACACGGCAAGCACAAAATCTCATGGAGGTATTTTGACTGCGCGATGATATAGATGATCTTGGGTCTTACTGTTTCATATAAATGCTATCGATGGTGACGAGATAATGTATGTTCTTCTCTGATGTGACATGACATTATATTGTGATGAGGCACAATCTTGGCCGAGCTGTGTTGTTAGCAAACATTTAATTACACTTCTGGTAAACACATCAGTATCTAGAAATAGAGATTCATCACTTCCACTGTCAAGAAATAGAGATTCATAACTCCCGTTAGGACATGGACCTCATACATAGCAGGGATGAGGAATTGCTTAGTGCGATGAAGAACATTGATACAGTAGTTTCAAATAACCAGGCTAACTATTGATATCAAATTCACTTATGTGAAAGTGTGAAATGATTAAAAATTTTTTCTGTCCTGTACTAATAACACGTCTTACCCTGGCTCCAGGGGGACCATCCCTACCCGGGGAACCCTGGTTTCCAGGAACACCCTAAACACAACACAAACAACAACACTTTGTGTGTGGACAGAGCTTTCAGCTGCTCTGCCCCCAAACTCTGGAACTCACTTCCTCCCAACATTTGTAACATCGATTCTCTTCCCACCTTCAAATCCCATCTCAAACCCCACCCATTTAAAATCGCATTTGCTGTGTAGCTCTTTCTCTTGTGTCCATTTATAATTGTATTTTATTCATTGTATTCTATTTGTGATTGTATTTTATTTATTATAGTACATATGCTTGTCTGTGACTGTTAAGTGTCTTTGAGAGCTTTGAACGGCGCTTAAAAAGAAATGTATGATTATAAATATTGATATTAGTATACATTGCTAATCTTTTATCATACAATTCCGAGGTACAGTAACATTTAACATTGGTAAAATAGGTTGCAATAAAAGGATGAAGGCCCTTTATAGCTTGGAAGTGTTTTTTCATTCAACATTTACAGTAATTCAGGCTTTACTACTACAATAATACAGGTTGGTGAAAGATAGGGACGTTTTCTGACTTACATACAAACTTGGGTTCTGTTAGAGCTTTCGTAAAAGCAGTGTCATAAAATGACGACATTGTTCAGCATGTTGGTTGCTTGAGATGAAGCCGTTATCAACAGGAAGCCATATGTCCTCAAAGCTGAGATTCAAACTCAGCACTTTTTTAGTATAGCGTTGGGTAAGTGTCAGCTAGGGAACCCACTTTCCATAAATGTTCTTTCTAAACTGAATCTTATGTCAAACAAAGTTGATAAGCATCGCTTATGTGGGACTCGCAGTGCTCACAGAACCCATTCCAGATTAATATTTAATTTGCTCTGGCAAGACAGTAATAGATAAATCTAACTTTAGGACTTGAATAATTACTGTATGTGTGAATCAGTCCTGCTCATCTGGGAGTTTCAATGGTAAAGTCGATTTCATCCAGTCCTACACGATGGATAAAAAGGAATTTATTGAAGGGAATTATCACAGCACATCATGTACTGTACAAACTCCCGATATATGAACGCTTTTTTTAAAGCGGTGAAGCCATTAAATCTTGGATTTTTATGGCAAAAAGGCTGGTTGACGTCTGTCTGCAGGCTGCGGTGACTTCACTAATAATTTATTGGATGCTCATTTATATTCATCATGCATGCACACACACATGAATACACAGGAAAATTTATAGACTGGGTTTCAGTTGATTTGTTCATGATCAAAATGAAGTGAGGAATGAAATACACGATTGTGTATGGTGATGATGATGATGATGATGATGATGATGATGAAACACTGTTTTTCCTACATTCATAAGATTTAGGGCTTGGTTTTCCTTAAGGTGATTCTGCATGCTGTAAAGCAAATCTTGGTTGGACCCTGTGTTGGTAATTATGCAAACGAGCACAGGCTTGTGAAACCAGAAGAGCGCAAGTCAGATGAAATGGGGCGCAGCAGTGGCTGTCGGCATGGCAAATCGCAGACATCTTTATCAGACCGGAGCCAACAATGTTTTAGAAAGATGCAGAGCAACTTTACCATTGGGCCGACTGGGCCAATCTCTCCCGTCTCTCCCTTCTCCCCAGCAGCCCCCTGCAATACAAACAATGTTCCACATGTCAGTCGTTTGATTGATAGCGGTCATACCGCAGATGTGGGACCAAAGAAACCGATATCAGTTTTTTTCAAAAAGTTATCCCTTAACACAAGTGAGTTTTGGTCTCATGTCTACAAATGTTTGGCAGGATCTCTTTCGACAGTTGATGCTGGCGGATGCTTTAAAACACAGAAATGATCTTTCAGCCCAGTTGGATTTTTTTTTTCATCGTATCATTTCTCATTAATAATAATCAATCGAACAATTTTAAACACATAAATGTATCTAATATGCATATCAATTCAGGTAAGTACTGTACGGAAAGTACATCAAGCAATTCTTACTTGAGGCCCTTGAATAGAGAGGCCACTCGGTCCCTGAGGACCCGGTGGTCCCGGTGGTCCACCAGAGCCAGTTTCTCCTACAGGTCCCTGAAGACCCTGCAGAGAGAATAAAAGAGTGTTTGCTATTACATCATTACTGTCATTTTTACCCAGTAGCTGAAATATGAAGCACATTTGGGGAATCTTGGATTTATTTATTGACACATCTGCCGATTTATTTATTTATTTATTTATTTATTTATTGTTTGTTTGTTTGTTTGTGTGTTAGCTGAGGGGCACCTCATTGGTAGACTGGTTAGCATGTCAGCCTCACAGTGCAGATTGTAATCCGGTTTGTATGTTCTCCCCATTCCTGTGGTGGCTTTTTCTAAATTCTGTGGTTTCTTTCCA
This sequence comes from Hippocampus bargibanti, assembly GCF_051943395.1. Lineage (NCBI taxonomy): Eukaryota > Metazoa > Chordata > Actinopteri > Syngnathiformes > Syngnathidae > Hippocampus > Hippocampus bargibanti. The sequence goes on from NC_142739.1 coordinate 13,380,927, forward strand.
CATTCGAAAATCACGCATGGTTAACTGAAGGCTCTCAATTGGCCATAGATGTGAGTGTAAGAATGGATGGTTGTATCTCTTTGTGTGTCCTGCGATTGTGATGATAAGCGGATCAGATGATGGCTGGATAAAGAATTGTTGAATGGATAAAGAGAACGGCAAGTTAAAGAAAAATAAAATCTGATTAGTCATTCATATCACCACAATTCCAGTCCATGGGAATGTTCTGGTAGAGGGATAAAGCAGACGGAACAGTCGACCTCTTCAAACACCTTGGCGGAGGCTCGCAGTGGTTAGAATGCTATGAAGCAATTTTGATCTTGAACGCGAGTATGTGTGCGGCATATGAATGCGCCAGTCGTACCCTGAAATTCACACATAACACACATTATATGTGTGTTATGTCTTTTATTCTGCCTCGGGTGCATTCTTGGAAATACAGTATTAAGAAAGATTCTTGGGTGGGCCATCTTACGTTCATGACTTTTTCACTCAGTCCAATAGCAATATTTTGTTATTGATTTACTGAAAGGCCGCCGTGCTTATCTGAGCACAAACAGTCGGAAGAACCATACCTAAAACCTGTTTCTCATGTCACACTAAATTGCCACGGTGGGGATGGGGCACGGAACAGCAAAAGTCCTTTCATAGGCGGATGCTTAGTTACACTGCACCATAATGCAAATACTGCATACACAAAATAGGACCTATTGTAACAGTGTCATTGGTGTGGTAACTTCCATGCTCGTTAGTTAACACACTGTCTGTCTGTCTTTCTATTAGACCATTTTTGAGTGTCTTTATGTGCGGAGACGACAGTGGATAATCCTATAGAAGAGCTGCTGAAGTTCATTAAGGCACATGAGACACCTATGGGGCGCTTTAGATCAGTAATATGCCATTTTTGCCATCACGTGGCTGTAAATGTTACTGCTATGCTGTGTGTGACAGAAAAGTCTATCGCTGACTATACAAGTCAGTTGAAAAATGACAATTGACACATCACACACGCACATTCGGCAATTTAATGTAGAGGCTTCCTGCGAGGTTACATGGTGAGCCCCTATAGGCTTTTGAGAATCCATAGAGAATATGTGGTACTTTATCACTTTGATGAAACCACTAAAGGTCAGACAAACAGTTAAGGAAGATGCAGCTTACTACAGAGAACGTTACTGTGAATAAAAGGTAAGCACTGACAGCCAGAGTGAAAATGCAATCAATTACAATGCAATCTACTTGTTTTATAGGGTGTGGGGTTTAGGCTAAATAGTATGTGTCCACAAGGTTAGAAGAGCTACAATGCATGTTTGATTGATTCCATTCAGATTCTTGTTGCGCATGAAATATGGCCTTTACTTGATTGCTCTGTGTAGAAATGGGTGAGGATTCATTTTATGGTGATGTGTTATTTATTGTCTATCAATTGCGTGAAGATGGTTGTTTTTTTCACACCCTGGGTTCTGCTTCCACTCGTAGAAACAAGAAGCCAAATAACACTTTCTGCTGAGTGAGGCAGAATAGAATCCAGAAAAACCGTTGTCTTTCTCACGAAGAACGAACCAGCTATTACTGCCGTGCATGACACATTCAGCTTTGAGCCAACTACAACATTGAAAAAAAAGTTGAATCTGTCTATAATTCTTGACATTTGTGGTACCGCGATTTCCGGACTACAGAGCGTACCTGATTATAAGCCTCACCCAGTACATTTTTAAAGGAGAAAACATTTTATACATACATAAACCGCACCTGTCCGTAAGCGGCATATTTATAAAGACGGTCCACAGAAAACGTTTTCAAAATTTTAATAATATATCTTCACTTTTTGATGGAGAATAATAATTTATCATGTTTAAAAGTGCCGTGCTTTGCTGACCAACTAAACAATGGGCCTACAGTCAAAGCGCAGATGGCCACTTTAAATCTGAGTGAAACAGACACGGCAAGGTGAACTGTCGTCTCCATCAAGATTCTAGAAGGTCCGGCCTTGCACAGAATTTAGGGCTTGAGATACTCCTTTTCCACCAAAGTTATTTACGGCTTAAACATCCTGCACAAGCGCCAGATTACAAATTTATCAGTTCTTGGAAAAGACAACCAATTAAAATGTCTTATGTTTTACTGCTTGCAGCTGTTGGTGCTCAGAACGCCCAGAGGCGTGGCATTATAATCAAGAAAACTGTGTTTTACTAATATATCACTGTAATTTGCATATACTCTCAATAGCTTGGCAGAGGGGCGCACAATTCAGACGTATGTCATCTGATGACTGCGTCTCCTGCCGGCAGTGGGGACAATCTTTCTGGTTCTGAATCTCTGTCCACGGTGTCTGTCTGTCATATCTCTGACACTTTTCTTTCAAAACAGTGCCTATAACGCGGCAGCAACACGGTAAGCATTACGGTAGTAACACAGTCTGAAAGGATAACCAACACCATTTTTTTGTTTCCTAACTGACATCCGAAAAAAAGTTTTATAGCATCTAAAGTGTCCCAAAACTGCCACAAAATGAGGTCGGAACTGGGCAGATTCAGAAAGTCCCGCCCCCTTGTTTGTGACATCACTATTGGTCACACACTGCCTTGCTCCAGAATCAAAACAATGGCTTCAGAGAGTTCAGATTCGGAGAAGATGCTTTCTTGTTTGTCATCCAGTTATGAATATGATTCAAATAGTTCTGAAGAGGAAAGCATAAATGTTTGCAATCGATTAAAGAAGTCCTTCCATATCAATTCGAGCCATCTGAACTCCAATGTAGCACCCAAAAAAGCACAAGATGGCGCACAAGCTCTGTCGGAAATGGCTGATTTGTCCGCTGGGAATTTGTGTCAACTTACACATTCTTCATGCGTGTGACCGCAATTGGCTGCGACACAAAACGATTCACCATCGCGTTATTTATGTAGTTTTCCTTCTAATTTCGCAATCAACATGGATCAACACGATGTTTTCAGACCAAAGCACCCAAAATGCATTGTATGTCGCTTTCTCGGTCACGGGCATTCCCTCCGTGACGTCACCTAGGGGATCGTCATCAACTCAAAAACAAGACTTCCTGAATATTCAGCGCGAGTCTTAAAACGTAATATATAGCTTTATGTGGTGTAATCTTTGTAAAATGCGCTCAGTAGAAGTCATTTGAAGTGACTTTACAAATTATGGACACAAATTGTCATGAGGCGTCGGTTATCCTTTAACAGGGCCGGTTAAAAAAAACATTCCGGTAAAAATGAGACACGGCAGTAATACAGCAGCAACGCGTTAGCACTCGCGAACAGGTCTGGGTCCAGAAAAACTACGAAGTCAATGAGACAGAAGAAATATGTTAAAACTCACTAACAGTGCTGGTTAAAAAAACATAGCAAGTCGCTGAGAGCCATCCTCTGTTTGGGCAATTTGAATAATGACCCTAAGACCGGCGGCCCGGTAGTCGAGTGGTTAGCACTGCGGCTTCACAGTGCAGAGGTCGCCGGTTCGCGTCCCGGTCCAGCCTCCCTGTGTGGAGTTTGCATGTTGTCCCCGGACCCGCGTGGGTTTTCTCCGGGTCCTCCGGTTTCCTCCCACACAGATTGACCACTCCAACTTGTCCCTAGGTGTAAGTGTGAGAGTGACTGTTGTATGTCTTTGTGTGCCCTGCGATTGGCTGCAATTGGCAACCAATTCAGGGTGTCCCCCGCCTCGTCCCCGAAAACAGCTGATAGGCTCCAGCACCCCCCGCGACCCTAATGAGGAATAAGCGGTATGGAAAATGGATGGATGGACCCTAAGATCTCATCTTCCTCCTGTAAACTGAAACCTTGGAAGTGTTCCCCCTGTGTGTTGGATTGGAATAGCGTATATATTATATATATATTCCTCGCCACACACGCTCTCATTCTCTCTTTCGTTGTCACTATAAGTGTCACTTTCATCCTGAGGTAAAGTCACTCCCAAGCTTGTGCTCTCCTCTCCGTCACGCAGCAGACCGGCTTGTCGAAGCCCGTTGGTGATGGTTGATTTTTTTTCACACAGCTCCACGCTATCAGGATCCACTGGCAGACTTGTGCAAAAATTGCTCTTGGCATACAACCAGTTTTGGTAAATAATTTCTTGCTGCTGGTTACGTTCACCTTACGTCTTCCTCCTCATATATTCGCCCCGTCTCACTCTTACCTTTAGTCCTCAAGCGCCATTGGCGGCCGTTAGAAAAAATGCATAAATCGGCCGCATCGTTGCATAACCTGCAGGGTTTACAGCTTGTGAAAAAAGTTGTGGTTTAGAGTCCGGAAATTACTGTAATTTTGATAAACTGAGAAACAGTTTTTAATTGTAAAACAAATGCACACAATCTCCTTTTCTTCATAACAGTTAAACTACATTCAGTTTCAAGTTCAAGTTAGCCAACTGCTTTCCGTCTTTTTTAAAGTGACAATTATTGCCGTGCTTCAAGAACAAAAAAGGGAATATGATCAAACACTCTCTGAGCACTTCGAATCCTTCTTTTGACCACATCAACAGGCAATAGATGGTAGCTGCTCTATCCTTGGGGAGCAGGTTTGGACCAAACACATGTAGAATGTATCGTCAGCAAGTACGTGACAACACTGCTGAGAGATGTTGTGGGTGTTTTTATTGATCCTCACTTAGTTGTTGCTTATGGGACGGCTTTGTCATCCCCTTCCAGCATTGGACCTCCACGTATTGTCTTCGACTCATTAAAAAGTCACTGAGCCACTTCCTTCATTTTTTAGCACATTTAATAAGCTACTAGTCAAGGAGAAGGAGATTAGAAATTGCGTGCCTTAATGATGCTTCGTATGATGTCGATTCAACAAATTGTTGCTTAACTGGTCATAAGTCATTAAGGTTTGTGTTTTACTTCTTATTTTTGTCAGGGTGAAGACAGATCATCACAGCACACTCGCTATGACCCTTTGCTTCGATGCCAGTTTAATGCAAGTGAAATCAAATCGTTTTTTTGCGACATCATTTCTAAAATATATTTATTTGAAAATGTTATTGGAATGTTTTGCATTACAAATTGTATTTGTCAACATTCAGCCTATTGAATTTGATTCATCGTAAGACGTGGGGTTACTCAGATAGTGTCTTTTTTGTGATATATGCACACACTAAAATGACGGCAACCAACACACTTTTACTCACGGTCACTCCAGGTTCCCCCCTGTCTCCTCGTGTTCCTCGTATCCCTGGACCACCCTGAAACACACCACAGCATAGCATATAGGATCATGATTCCCTGAAGAAAGGCCGCATTTAATTTGTGCAACAGACATCTGCACCAAGTCATTTCTAGATGAGGTAAAATCCCCAAAAGATTCAAAAGTGTAAATGTAAAACACAATTCCTACAATGATCCGGTTTCAAATATCGTAAATGATACTTTTAAGCCCCTAGTATTGAGTCTTATCTGTCACGGTTTGCAAGATGGTGATGGCGGTTGTGGACCCCAAAAAAGCAGGCAGGAGGGAGCAGCAGGTTGTATTTGAGAAATTGTATTAAAATAAAGTCAACAGAAAAAAAATCTAAAACATCAAAAACATCTGAACAGAAAAATATAAAGTATTTCAGAAAAACAAGAGTAAAAGTCTGCCAAGATGAAACAAACTTGACAGCGTGCAGAAAACACATGGACAGCATACAATGCAATGAATGCACTGCACACTGCACTGACCCGAGACCGGATGGTCATGCCGGGAGTCCTTTTGACTGCCACTGATTGGAACGACCAACACCTGCGCGGCTGCAGGCAGGGCCGACAGCACTACCTGTTGGTCGCCAATCAGAACGTGGCAGTCTGTCACTGATCGGGAGGACCAGCACCTGTGCAGGTGCAGGCGGGGCCGACAGCGCCACCCGTTGCTCACCAACCAGATCGTGACAGTATCCACAAGGAAAAGTCTCAGTCCAGCAAACTTTTGGCATACTGTAGTTCCAACATGCCCCTGAAGCTATAAAATATTCTACTTAAAATATATTACTTTCTGTATTAAAAACTACTTCCAAGTGTAGATTCATATTTCTTCGAATTCTCAGACAGACTAATCATGTCAATTGACTGAAAAAAAACAGTAAAATATTGATTGACTTGAAAAGACTTTGGATAACAAAATTATTGTTATTTTTTGGTTTGTTCACTGTAACGTTCGGCACTGTAGGGCCCTGCCTGCAGCTGCACACTTGTGGGTCAATTCAATCAGTGGCAGTTAAAAGGACTCCTGGCACGACCATTCGGTGTCGGGTCATTGTTTGTTTCACCCTGTCAGGTTTGTTTTCATTGTTTTAGTCCTAGCTTTGTTTGCTACTTTGGACCTTTTTGTTCTGATGACTGTTGTTTGAGATTTTGCTCCTTCTTACTTAATTAACGCAATTTGTTAAATACACCACGCTCCTCGCTCCTGTCTGCATTTTTGGGGTCCACCCCCACCCACGACCTTGCAAATCATGACATTCATGGGTCTTGAATAAGAAAAATCTAAATACAGTACGACAAGTAAGGTTAGCATAGGTCAATTTTTAAGACTTTCCAAACCAAATTAACTTGGCTGCTTTGTTTGAGTCCCTGCATGACAGCATGCATTGTGCAATTTTATGTGGACTGAAGATATAAAAATGTCTTGAGCAATCACACATCACCACTGTGAAGAGGGTATTTGGGGTTCGCCTTCCACCCAGATCGTGTCCGTGTGTGACCCCATACAACCACCACACCCCTTCCCACCCGATAGCCGACTAACATCCAAATAGGGCGATTTTTAAAAATAAAATAAAAAATGGTAATAATCATAAATTTCGGACGCAGTGTCTGAAATAACATCTACCCGGATGTCCAGGGTGTGCAACTTCTACGTCGGGTGCACAACAGCAGAACGTCTCCGCCCGCGTGGCCGACAACTTTTTCAAGAAAAAAAAAAAAATATATATATATATATATATATATATATATATATATATATATATATATATATATATATATATATATATATATATATATATATACGTATATTTTTTGTTCAAATCAGACGTTTGCTTTATTCCGATTTCGAAATCTTCATTCGGTTTGGAAATTTCGGAATTTCGGTTCGTTTGGCAATTGCATACTCGGCAGCCAATCAGAAGCCTGCATCGAATAACTTTGTGATTCCGGGTACATTTGCATCTCATTTTCCGAAGTAGACGCACAGAGAACACAAGATAAGTGGTTAGGAATCAAGTCAAAACCTCAGCCCCAGAAGAAAGATTCAAAAGGAGCTAACAAAATTTATGACGCTACAAATCGTAAACGTACATTAAAAGCATCGTGGAAAGAGGAGTTCACGTGGCTTGTAGCAGACCACGCAACGCAAACATTGAATTGTGCAACATGACGAACAGTATATGGACAAACGACAACTGGAGCAAAATCATCAGCAAGGGATATTTACGATAAATTAAGCAAGGGAGGTACATCAATTACTTTATTCTAAAGGACAACTGACGTTTCCGGACAAGTTGTGTCCATAATTTTTAAAATGGCTTCAAATGACTTCTACTGAGCGTATTTTACAAAGATTCCACCGCATATAGCTATATTTTACGTTTTAAGACTCGCGCTGAATATTCAGGAAGTCTTGTTTTTGAGTAGGTGACGAGTTCGTACGTGACGTCACTAAAGGACCACCCTTTACCATAAAAAAAGACGCATTGTAGCGGTCCTTCCATCACGTCAATGTATTTTGCTGGACTTGTTTGGTCTGGGGATCTCGTGTTGCACCCAAAAGCCGCCAGAAGGCCAGAAGAGGGCGTCCAAGCACCATATAAGGAATTTATCAGCCTGTGGAAACGGAGTTGTCCACAGGAGGTCGCCATTTTGTGCCTCTTTTTTGGGTGAGAGATTTTCTCCCAATGTTGCCTCAAAATGGCACCAATAAATTCTTTAATCGATTGAAAACATGTATGCTTTCCTCTTCAGAACTATTTGAATCATATTCATCACTGGATGTGGAACAAGAACGCATATTCTCTGAATCTGAAGCCATTGTTTTGATTCACTAGCAATGTCTTGGTGTGACGTCACGAACTGGGGGCGGGACTTTCTGAAAAATGCCCAATTCGCAGCTCAATTTTTTGCAGATTTTGGACACTTTAAGTCATTTTTATTGGTGTTTTGCATTTGACTAAAAATATCATACCGCGTGTTTTGGGTATTTTAGATGTTATAAAAAGTTTTTCTGGTGTCAGTTAAAAAACAAAAAAGTGACGTCGGTTGTGCTTTAAAGTGTTGTTCTGTTATATATTCTGATTATCAATCCTTTGCAACAATGTTTTTTTTGCAATTAATTGTCTTATTGTGTTTCAAGTTGTGAAAAATGGGGCAGGTAACTTTATGGCTAGGCAGGCAACTTTTCAGAATTGTCTGCCCTGGTGTCCGGTAACTTTTTGTCATGAGTTTCAGACACTGCCGTACGTGTTGGATTCACAAATTGATTTTGCCAAAGACTAAGAATTTGTTCTATGCTGTTGTCAGATCTATGAATAATATATAAAATATAATATATATATAATAATCTTTGGACATATGCATTCAAAAATGGAAGCTTGATTGCATAATCGGTTTTTCAACGTTTTCATTGAAATCTTTAGTTTCAAAAATGGAATCTGAATCAGTTAATTTGACTAAAATAGACTGTAAATGGAATATCAGACCCTAATTTAAATATGGTTTAATTTTTGATAGTACAGCTGGTCGCATTGACCCACTGATATTTTTGGTTGACTAATATGAAATAAATCTAATGGGATCATTAAAGTGCCGTAGTGCACTCTTGTTACTCACAGACTTAGTTTGCACTTCCAAACTCCAACATTGTAACCATCTCAATAAACATACCTCATTTTCAAATGACCAATGCAATGTGTTGAAAGAAGGTATGCTATGTGGTAAATACACGTTTAAGCAGAGTGAGTCGTGACTGGTATGCTGTTGCATATGCATCTCACTGACGGCCACATTCCCAGTTACAATGTGATTGAGGTACACTATTCAAAGCTGCGGGGCCAAACAAACATTGTGAAAAGGAGGCATAGAGAGAAAGCAAAAGATAGAGTCAACGAGGACATAAAAGAAACAATAGGAAGGCCACAAAGACAGTATGACAGTCGCATGCTGCGCGGTTGTTGGTTTAGGGATAACAAAACATTAGAAATTGAGCATTTACATATATATTGGCTATGTGTTGCTGAATTGCAGTCGGGTTGCAACACAAGCTTCGTAAGTGAAACATAATTAAAGAAAATTAGAATGACGCTGGTGAATGGACATGTGGATTTCTCAAATGAGAATGTGGACCTGACTTGGTTGCACGGGGGCGAAAAGTGTGGTGGATCATAAACTTCTGTGGTAAATGGAATCAGTTTAATTACTCTCAAACTCGGCGGTGGCGATGGTGGAGACGGACAAAATGATTGAGAGTTTAGAGAGTCGTAAACGAAGAGCAAAAAACACAGGCCATCTGCTGAATTGAAAGACAGAGTGGGGAGACAGCGCCGGACTAATTGAAAAATGAGGATCATCACAAGAAGTTTGTTGGAAAGTGTGGTCTCTCCTCTCTTTGAAAAAACACGTACTCCATCGCGGGTCCTGGAAACGTTTCTCAAAGGTGATCTTAATTTGTGAATTGAAATTAAATTACCTTCCTCAATGTTCAGAAAACAAGGCCTTAAAAAGAGATTTCTTCGGGAACGAGGTCCGTCAAACAAACTTTCCACTCCTAACTTTTTGATTATACTCACAAAGAATTGAAAATTGAATTGAATTGGAAAGTATACCAATACATTAAGGACAAAAGAAAATAGAATGAACAAATACAAACTGACTAACAAGACATTTGGAGTCAATTTTAAGTTTGAAGCAGAAAAACAACAGGGACTCACACGAGGTCCGGTAGGTCCAGGGGGTCCCTTGCTGTCTTGAGAACAGGTGCAGGCGTGAGGCAGTGAGGGGCACTCCTCTTCTACTCGCTTCAACATGAAGGCACCAAAAAACAGATTAAAGTGATGTGTGAAGCACACTTAATTCTTCATTTTAATCAATAATTCATGATAAAATTAAAATAAAAATATTTTCAGTGACACCTTGGCTTACGAACTTAATTGGTTACCAGAAAGTGTGTGTAAGGTGAAAAGTGTGTATTCCAAACATCAATTCCCCATAGGAAACCATTAAAATGAGAATAATCGATTCCTAGGTCCCCATAAAACATAATGTTCAACTAAATAAGCCTTAAAACAACACACATTATACCTTACTTTATGTATAATAAATGTGCTATGGTATTGTAATTAAATAAATTGTACTATATAATACAGTCGTTTTATTTACCTTTGTGATGGTCGTTGATGGCTTGATGGAATGGATAGCTTTTTGCATAAAGTGTCTCAAGGAGCTCTGGGTTGTACATCTTAGAAGTTGTGATATTGCAACATCAACAGATGGAGGCAGACACACTAGAAACCTCATTAATTGTATCTATGGTGCGACAGTGCTTTGTTTTTATTGTAAAGTGTCCTTGGGTGTTTTGAAAGGCGCTTGAAATCAAATGTATTATTATTATTATTATTATTATTATTATTATTATTATTATTACAGTAAAGTCTCGTTATATCGATATTCAAGGGAGTCCGAAAAAATATCAAAATAACCGGGACTATCGATATATCCGAACCTGCGCCGAACTGCATTAAACAAAAGCCAACAAAAGAGGGCAGCCAAGCGCCATATAAGAAACGGAGCTGGCCATTAGCTCCCTTTTTTTTTGGGTGAGAGATGTTCCCCCAATGTTGCCTCAAAATGGCACATATAATTCTTTAATGGTTGTAAACATGTATGCTTTAATCTTCAGAACTACAGTGTATTTGAAACATATTCATAACTGGATGTGTAACAAGAAAGCATATTATCCGAATCTGAAGCCATTGTTTGGATTCACAAGCAATGCAAGACGTCTTGGCGTGAAGTCATTTTTATTTGCATTTGAATAAAAAGTGACATCGGCTGTCCTTTAATACACAGTATGGAATGTTAATAATTTTCAAAATCATCGCGTTTCAGCAGACAAAACAAGAAACATTGTTGCAAAAAACGATTGCATTCATATACAGTACAGTCGGCATGTACATAACACAACAGGGAAACTGCAACGCTTACATCTTACTGTATTATGTATACAATTTAAAAAAGTCATCAATCTTCTTCTGCTTCCCATTTTTACCTTTTAACACAAACACTTCAATTTCGTCTACTACACACGAGCTAGCGTCTGAAAATGAAAATGGCTCTGCTACACGGGTGCTGGGCACGTAACTAAGTCACCTGACCAAGTCGACCAATGGCGCGACTGATGGCGTGACACGTAACCAAGACACGTGACCAAGTTGACCAATGGCGAGACCGATGGCGTGTCACGTGACAAAGTCACACGGCCAAGTCGACCAATAGCGCGACCGATGGCGGCTCATGTGACGAAGTCGACCAATGGCGCGACCGATGGCGGCTCACGTAACAAGACACGTGACCAAGTTGACCAATGGCGCGACGGATATATCGATATAAACAACAAAAATGGCCGGCGGGGGATGAAAAGGAGCACCGTAATAACCGAATTATCGTAATAACCGGGTATCGTACGAAAGGGTACTAATTATACATAAACAGACTAGAAATGTGCAAGGGAAATGAAAATAGTATCGTAATAAGCGGTACTATCGATATAACCGATATCGATATAACGAGACTTTACTGTATTATTAATAATAAATGCTGATTCCCTTGCTTGTAGGTTGTCTTCAAATTATACAGATGGTTTTTGCGGGTTATTTATGAAGTCTTATTGATGGGATATTTTAACCTTGCAGTTTACACTCTGCCTTTGAACTATCAATAAAGTTGAAACAAGTCCAAATTTCACTGTTTTCTATCCATTTACTCACCTTTTCACTTTAGTCTTTTGTTTATTTTCACTTTAGTTTTTAGTTTCAAGCTCTGTCGTCTCCCTTTCGTGTGTTTGTGTGTGTGCGTGCGTGCGTTTCTTTAACCCCTCACCCCCCGCTCACTGCTGCGTGTGTCCTGCTGCGTGTGTCTCCTCCCTTCTCTATCATGGACCCTGACCAATCACGTGCAGCTTTATCCGAAGACTGGGGGCGGGGAATAGAGGGGGAAAAAGCCAGCTGCCATTTTCAGCTCCTTGTTAGGATGTCCAAGAACCGGCTCGTTCGCGAACGACACATCACTCATTGTGGAGCTCCGTGTGTTTCCCGAAAAATACTGTAGTTCGTACACCAAGATTATATTCTCGCGAATTTAATGTTCGTAAGGCAAAATGTTCATAGCTAAAGAGTTCGTAAGCCGAGGTATCACTGTATATAAAAACAAGAACATGATGCTTATCAGTATTGAATGCCCATTTCAGGATTTTTTTCCCTATTTTATATATTACAGTAAAGTCTCGTTATATCGATATTCAAGGGAGTCCGAAAAAATATCGATATAACCGGGACTATCGATATATCCGACCCTGTTTGCATGTAATTTTCTCCGTGCGTGCATAGAAATAGTATCGATATAACCGGGACTATCGATATATCCGATATCGATATAACGAGACTTTACTGTATATATAATAATGTCCATTTTTTTAACTAATTCACTGCCAGACGATGTACAAAAATGTGTCCACAACAGTGCCAGGGTTTTTGTCATTTTCAGTCAAATTGCAAGACCCACAGAATACAGTGGTGCCTCGGTTTACGAACACCTTACCTTACGAACTTTTCGGTTTACGAACGTCAAATTTATGAAAATTAAACCTTGAAATCCGCACTACTTTTCGCGATACACACCCACCACGGCTGGCGGAGTGATCTTCGGATCTGGCGGAGTGATCTTCGGATCTTCGGTGGAAGCACACGACCGTACAGCGCTCCAGCCGGCGCACCTCTCTCTGAATTCACACGTCGATCGCCTCAGATGAGCTATTTGCAGATAATTTTGCTATTATGGGACCAAAAAAGGCCGCACCGCAGGCTTGTGTTCAGCCGAAGAAGACACAAAACTAAATCACCGTCGAGGAGAAGAAGGAGATAATTGAAAAACACGAACGAGGTGTGCGTTTGTGTGATTTAGCCATCAAAGGTGCGTCTGTTGCAAAAGGTGTTTCCGTGCTGTCAAAGCAACGATCTCGGGCAATCGAAGAAGTTTAAAAACTGTTAATTTGGATTAACGAAAAGCAGTTATCCGGCGACAGCGTGAGTAAAGCAATTATATGCGAGAAAGCACGCTAATTCATGCCGATATCGCCATGTGGCAACCTGGAAGCGCTTATTGAGGATTTTAAAGCCAGCAACGGATGGTTCGAGAACATCTGAGGAGGAGGAGATGGCTGCAGCATCAAGTGAGCTCATCAAGGCAATGTTGGCAAAGTGGAATGATGTGCAGGCTTTTATCGAACAGTTCCATCCAGAAAAGATGGTGGCTATGAGACTCATCAATATGATGAACGATAATGTGATGCCTCAGCTTCGTAAGATCTTACAAGTCAGAAAGCAACAGGTGTCAATCAAGAGGTTTTTAATCAAGGTGGTGATGGCGGGTGCGGATCCCAAAAAGCAGGCACGAGGGAGCAGGAGGTTGTGTTTGACAAATTGTATTAAAATAAGGTCAGCAGGAACAAAATCTAAAACATCAAAATCATCTGAACGGACAAAATACAAAGTATCAAAAGTAAACCAAGATTAAAAGTCCGCCAAGGTTAAACAAACACATGCACCGCACACAATGCATACAATTGCACACAACAGCATACAATGCGTTCAACATCATACAACAATGACATTCAACAATTACCCGACACTGAATGGTCGTGCCGGGGGTCCTTGTGAGTGTCACTCATTGGAAACGACCAGCACCTGTGCAGGTGCAGGCGTGGCCAACAGCGCCCCTCGTTGGTCGCCAACCAGATCATTACAGCACCCCCTTCAAGGGACTGCTTCCAGAAGTCCCAACAGTCTCCCGAAAGTTCCAACTCGCCCGGAAACAATGGTGGAGACGGCAACCGTTGCCTCTCCAGCATATGATGGGCGGCGGCCTGAGGGGAACGGGACAAAGACGCGGCACGGCTCGTCGTGGGCGTGAGTGCGATCCCTCTCGCACCTTAACGTGACGACGCATGGCGCGCCGTGGACGTTGCACTGCCAGGCGCAGAGAGGCACCCCGGACGGCCGTATGGGAACAGGTCTCGGCCGCACGCTGACGTGGGCGTGAACTGCCCGGCACCGGGGAAACGAGACCAGTCCTGAGCCGCTCCGGGATCCAGCGGTGAATGGGGTCTTGGACTGACGTTGACGCGGACGTTGCACGGCTCGTCGTGGATGCGACTCAATTCAACATGCACGACGACAGCGTGGCTGGATGTGGGCGTGCATTGCCAGACACCCGGTGTCACCCTGGACGGCCACCTGGAAGGAGGTCTCGGCCGGACGTTGTCGTGGACGTTACGGCTCGTCGAGTGACGCAATTCAAACTCGACGAGGCGTGGGCCAACGTGGACGTAGCATTGCCAGCCACAGGGTGGAAATGAGATGGGTCCGTTGTACCTGCGGGATCCGATGGTTGGTCGGGTAATTCTGTCACGGTTTGCAAGGTGGTGATGGCGGGTGCGGATCCCAAAAAGCAGGCAGGAGGGAGCAGGAGGTTGTGTTTGACAAATTGTATTAAAATAAGGTCAGCAGGAACAAAATCTAAAACATCAAAATCATCTGAACGTAAAAAATACAAAGTATCAAAAGAAAACCAAGATTAAAAGTCCGCCAAGGTTAAACAACCACATGCACCGCACACAATGCATACAATTGCATACAACAGCATACAATGCGTTCAACATCATACAACAGTGCATCAAACAACAATGACATTCAACAATTACCCGACACAGAATGGTCGTGCCGGGGGTCCTTTTGAGTGTCACTGATTGGAAACGACCAGCACCTGTGCAGGTGCAGGCGGGGCCGACAGCGCCCCCCCCGTTGGTCGCCAACCAGATCATGACACAAAGAGAAGCCACACCAGAGGTTGAGTTACCAACAGTCCTTATGGAAGGTGACTCTCCTTCCATCAGCCATCAACGACCATCATAAAGGTAAATAAAACTTTATTTTACAGTACAGTTTATTTCTTTAATTACAGTCCTCATGTAATGTGCCTCTCTTTCCAAACACCAATTCCCTCTGACCTCCGACCTCCAACGCCATTCCATCAAGCCATCAATGACCATCACAAAGGTAAATAAAACGACTATTTTACAGTACAGTTTACTCTCCTCCTCCTCCTCCCTGCTCTCCGTACTCTCTCACCTGGTTCTCATATCCTTAATTGTGCCTTCTGGCTATAAAAGCCACCCATTCCGTTCGGTCCGCGCCGGTGTATTCTCCGCAGTTCCCTGTCACCCAGCCGCAGGCAGGTCTGTTACACTGTTCTCCTCCATTGCCTTATTTCCTGTTTTGCTTTATGTCTCAGTAAAGACTCTTCTCGAATTTACCGTCTCCACCGTGTATTTCGGATCCAACCCTTACTACCTTTCTTCGTCCCTCGAGTCCTGTCACCACTCCTCGAATGGACGTGACATAATACACCGGCCACCTATGGATCTCGCCGGTGGAGCCAAATTCGTATCTGCCTTAGGCCATCAGGCGGAGCGTTCGAGCCAGCAGGCGTTAGCGATGAGGCTAAGGTAGCCTTCATCACCAGCTTGCTCACGGGTCAGGCAGAGACCTGGGTGCTGGCCGTTCGAGAGTCCCGACCTGAACTTTGCTTCTCTTATCCGGACTTTGTGGCCGAGCTGCGCCAAGTTTTCCACCACCTGGTCACAAAGGTTGAGGCAGAGGCACTTCTACACGACTGCGTGCAAGGTACCCGTTCGGCCGCGGAATACTCGATCGCCTACCGCATCCTGGCTGCCGGCAGTGGCTACAAGGATCGAGCACTGAGGGGAGTGTTTCGACGCGGATTGAGCGTCGCTCTCAAAGAGGAATTGGCCACCCGCGACACTGGCACCACCCTCAACGAGATGATCGACATCGTCATCAGCCTGGACCATCGCCTTCGGGAGAGGCAGCGGGGGCAAGGGAACCAGCGGCCCAACGAACCCGGAAGCAAGTTGCGGACGACCACACCCGGCGGCAACGAGGGGTCACGGCGTCTGGAGGGGTCCCCCGAACCCATGCAGATGGGAAGTGGGAGCAATCGAGCCAACCCCGGGGTTCGTCGCACTCAAGGCCCCCAGCCGAAGACCTCCAGCACCTGTAAGTCCCCATCTAAACGGCGACCGCGGCGACCACTGGAGGTGGCGAGCACGGCGCCCATTACGCGGTTAGAGTTGGACGGCGAATTAATTGGACCGTCCAACTCCCAGACGATACGGGCGCTAGTGGATTCGGGGGCCAACGGGTGCTTCATCGATCCCCAACTGGTTGAAACATTGGGCTGCGACATAGAGAACCTCAAGACTCCCAAGGAGATTCTTGACCGCGACGGTCGATTGCTAGCAAAGGTTACCCGTATCACCGCACCGCTTAAACTCCGGTTTTAGGGTAACCATGTTGAACACCGACAATTCCTTCTTATGCCGTCCCGCAACGTGCCACTCGTGCTAGGCCTCCCTTGGCTCAGCACCCATGACCCTTGCATCTCATGGGAGGGTCCCACCATACAGGGTTGGAGCCCCTACTGCTATGCCAATTGCCTACGGTCCGCTACGGCAGGGCGAGAACCCTCCCGCGGCGGCGCGCCCAAAGAGATCTGTCTCGAGGGCGTGCCGCATTATTACCATGATCTGCGGGAGGCGTTCAGTAAGGACAACGCGCAATCCCTCCGACCCCACTACCGGATTTCAGACTCTATCATATCTCACACCCGGAACAAGAAGCCCTGATCACATACATTGACTCTTCCCTTGCGGCGGGACTTATCCGACCCTCGCGTTCCCCGCTCGGCGCAGGGTTCTTCTTTATCGAAAAGAAAGATAGATCCCTGCGCCTGTGTGTCGACTATCGCGGTCTGAACGACATCACCATTCGCAACAAATACCCTCTCCCCCTCATGGATTCGGCCTTCGCGCCTCTCCAATCGGCTACCATCTTCACTAAGTTGGATTTGCGTAGCGCATACGACCTGGTTTGCATCAGAGAGGGGGACGAGTAGAAGACCGCATTCAAAACACCCTTGGGACATTTTGAATACCTGGTGATGTCCTTCGGACTCACCAACGCTCCCGCCAACGCTCAGGGACTTTCTCAATGTTTTTGTGTTTGTGTATTTAGACGACATCCTCATTTTCTCTAAATCCACAGAAGAACACCGGCAGCATGTCCGACGGGTCCTGGTGCGTCTCCTGCAAAACCGGCTCTACGTGAAGGCAGAGAAGTGCGAGTTTCACGTCCGCTCTCTGTCTTTTCTGGGGTTCGTCGTGGAGCAAGGGCAACTCCGGGCCGATCCCGCTAAGACCAAGAGAGCGGTGGTAGAGTGGCCAACCCCGAAGACGTGCAAACAACACCGATTTTTGGCGTTTGCCAACTTCTACCGCCGCTTTATCCGCGGTTATAGTCAGAAAGTACTCCCCCTTACTAATCTCACATCCACCAAGGTCCCCTTCAGGTGGACACCCGACGCAGAGGGGGCGTTTAACCGCCTCTGTCACGCCTTCTCCAACCCTCCGGGTCACCCCGACCCGGACCTCATGTTCGCGGTCGAGGTCGACGCATCAGAGTCCCGGGTGGGGGTGGTCCTATCCCAGCGCTCCCCGGTCGACCAGAAGCTCCACCCATGCGCCTTCTTGTCCCGCCGGCTCAGCCCCACAGAAGCCAACTACGACGTGGGGAACCGGGAACTGCTGGCGGTCATCCTGGCGCTGCAGGAATGGAGACACTGGCTTGAGGGGGCCAAACACCCCTTCACTGTTCATGGACCACAAGAACCTATCTCGCATCCACGAGCCGGCAGAGAAGGAGGAGGTCATCGGCAACATCCTGCCGGCACAACACATCCTGGGCGCCCTGCGGTGGGAGGTTGAGAGGAAAGTTCAGGAGGCCCTGGGGGGTAAACCTATCCCCACGGGTTGCCCGGTGGATCGACTGTTCGTCCCCCCCGCTCTACGCACCGAAGTGCTACTCTGGGGACACACCTCCAGGGTTGCCTGTCACCCGGTGGTCAACAGGACGATCCAGCTCATCGCCCAGCGGTTCTGGTGGCCGGAGTACAGGAAGGACGTCACGGAATTCGTGAAGGCATGCCCCGCCTGTGCTCATGGGAAGGTCTCCCACCAACCCCCGGCGGGACTTCTCCAGCCGCTACCGATTCCCTCCCGACCATGGTCCCATATCTCTGTTGACTTCATCACAGGCGTCCCCCCTTCCCATGGCAAGACGGTCATCCTCACTGTTGTGGACCGCTTCTCTAAGTCGGCCCACTTCATCCCGTTGACCAGGTTGCCGTCCGCCATCGAGACGGCACAACTCCTGGTTAACCATGTCGTCCGTCTCCACGGGATCCCGGCGGACATCGTGTCTGACCGGGGACCGGAGTTCGTGTACAAGGTTTCTGTCGGTCCCTAGGGGCGTCGGCGAGCCTGTCGTCTGGCTACCATCCCCAGACAACGGCCAGACGGAGTGCAAGTACCAGGACCTGGAAGCAGCTCTGCGGTGTGTGTGCCTCCACCGTCCTGCGTCGTGGGCTCTCCACTTGCCATGGGTGGAGTACGCACACAACACACTGGTCTCCACAGTCACAGATCGGTCTCCTTTCATGTCCACCTGTGGGTATCAGCTGCCTCTGTTCCCCACACAGGAGGGCCAGGTGGAAGTCCCGTCCATCGAACACCACCTGAGACAGGCCCATCGAGGGGACCAAAGCCGGCCTGTCGCGCACGGAGACCCGGAACCAACATATTGCGGATCGTCGTCACCGCCAGGCACCAATTTACCAGGTCGGGCACGAGGTATGGCTGTCCACGAGGGACCTCCGGTTGGCCAGGACATCGGCCAAACTGGGTCCACGGTTCTCTGGTCCCTTCCCCATCGAGGCCATCCTCAGCCCGGTCTCGGTGAGGCTCCTGCTCCCACCCACGATGAAGATCCACCCGGTCTTCCACGTCTCCCCCCTCAAGCCTGTGAATTCCTATATTCCTATATGGGTCTGGAGTTATCTGAGCTTGAAATGGGGGCGGGTGTACAAAAGGCAAATGCTCGTGGGAGGGAAAAACATTGCCAGATGTTTAACCAGCGCTTTATCGGCATCCCCCCCTGCAAGAAAAAAACTAAATTCGAACAAACTCGGGAATGGCGCTCTACGTCTTGCTTTTCAATTCCAAAATAAATTCACGAATGGCAATAAATGAGTTAATTGTTTTTTTTCCACAAAAAAAAAAAAAAAAAATCAAAGGAACTGTTCAATTGTCTCAATTCAAATGTTCCTGGTTATCATGGGCCTGGATGAAAGAGAATCGATGCAAATATGGGAAAAACGTGCACTGGTAATTTTTGATTGCTCTTGAGACAGTGATTTTACGACATCGATAAAATTGACATTATATGTATGTAATGCAAAGTAATGGATTATAATTTACTCCAAGCCCTCATTCTGTTGGGGATTTTGCAATGTATACCTCGCTCTCGTGTGTGTACATGAGAACATAATGGAAATGGAAACATCATCCTCTTGGTGCCCATCGCCTGTAATTGGTTTTGCAAACGAAATTAGGCATGGTGAAATGGCAGTAGCGCTTTGCCAGTGGACATCCCCATTCAAAAGGATCCCAAGACATTTGGATATCATCTTTGTTTGGTCGTTCTGGTTTTATCATCACTCGGTTTGATCACAAGCACAATTATGGCTCTGTTTATCTCAGGCTGTGATATCCTCCAAATTACTGCACATTCACGGATGACAAGAGTGTGTGCGTGTGCGTGTGTGTGTGTGTGTGTGTGTGTGTGTGTGTGTATGTGTGTTCTCACCAAAGATGGCAGTTCACAACACTTATCCCTGCTTGCCCATGACGTACTGCAGATGATATCAAACATCTGGAGCTGAAACTGCAAAGACACCCACGTAATGTTAAACACCATGTGTGGTTAGGCTTTTACAACCATAGAGACGTGTGATGTGATGTGAGCATTTTAGGGTTAGTGTTAAGTTTTGGATGGAATAAAAAATCCACATATCCTTCTCCTGTGGCATTAGATGTGTCGTACATGGCTGATAATAGACTTGTAGGTCTCCTTTTCTACATGCACACCAACATCATTGCAGCATTACTGAATAAAGTTTTTTTTTTTAATATTTAAAAGTATTTCTGTGCTTTTTATTTGTTTAATTGTATTTTTTATAAACTATGCCCTTTTCAAAATGTTCTTCTTACACTGTCAAAAATGTGACAGTGAACAGTAAAGAATATGTACCTTTTAATTGTATATAAAAATATTAATCTCCTGAAGGTCTGCTTGTAGATCAAGTCTGAAATGAACCAACCAACTAAATCTTGAATTGCATACCTATTTCTGATAACCGGTGTGTCATTCAGGGCTGCACTCGCGTATACTGAAAGGTTTGGTTGATTTGTCAATGCAAGGGGAAGGAACATGACATTAATTGATTAGTGTTGTTCTGCAGCTACCTTCCTGGGCGAGTGAAAATAGAATCAAATTTGCACGGCAGCTTGTTTTTTGGATGGGAATACCATATGGTTCAATCAGCCAGTAGGGGCTTGGCACAAGCACTATTCATTTTCATTCTTGATGTGGATGGGTGAACATCTCCTTATCTGGAGGGGGTCTGAAATTTTCTTGAAACTTTTGCAGCTGCCTCAATGGTCTCAATGCTATATCATGTTCACGATTGATGTTAATATAGCGAAAGATCATCCAGGACTCCAAACTGACCGAAGCAGAGTTGTCCCGTCCGTCTCGAGACTGCACCATGCGACCCAGGACCTCCGTGCCATCCGTGGTGATGTTCCCGGCTGCGGTGATGGCTTTTTCTCCCACAACGGCGCAGTCCAATACCACCTTCACCGCTGTCTTGCTGATGGTTACATGGAGCTAAACAGAGGCAAGTGTGAAAGACATTTGAGCGTTTCTCAAAACTACTGAACATAACATTACAAACTAATAAAATTAAACAATAAATTACAAGGTGCAGCACAATCTTTTTAGTTTTTGTTCACATTTGTGATCGCCAAGGCTTGTGAGTCATGTCGATCCTCAAGGGATGAACCACGTCACTGCAGGTTGAAATGAAAGGACTAAATATGAATCAACAATTATGTTGTACCTCGCTGGATAGAAGAGCAAATTAGAATAAAACATCAAATAAACCAAAACAAAACAAATACAACCATGCGTATTTGTGATTATTCACAGTCTCAAACATCAACAGCATCAGTTGGTGTTTATAAAGCAACTCGTTTATTTTGGTCTGGCTTATCATTTTCCAGACATGAGACAAATTGCTTTTGGTTCTTCTACTGAGAGTGATGCATTATCAGTCATATTGCACGTATGATTTTGAGAGGAAATGGGGGAATTTTATTAACTCTGTCGGACTGTGGGAGCAAGAATCCAGAACACTGATTTATCATGTGATTGTTATCTTGAAAGAGCACAAACACTGCAAAACAAACAGCAAGGACTGAAAAAAAGAAATGTAATCAGGGAAAAACGTAAACAAGTTTATTCTGATCTGGATTTGATTGTGAATACTGATTTTCAATATAGATTTGAATGTATTACACTCATTTGTATCCCTGAATGCTCTATTTATTGTAAAGGACTTTGGGTGTGGACCTCACAGTGAAGCAGGCTGTGCAGTTTCCTGTTTGTTTTTGTTCCATCTGCAGCTGGAGGGAAGGGTGTTTCCTTCCAGCAGGCACACCTGTTGCTGAATTGTTCCCAATCAAAACATTTCCCAATATTGAAGGAACTGCTAAATTGCCTACTCTCTGTAGTAGTATTGATTATTATGTTTTATAGGCCTCTCGTTTGTAGGTGTTTTGTAAGCATTGGCTTTTGAATCTTGCTTTAACTGTAAATTTGACTCTTGCCATTTTGTTTATATTCGCTGTGTTACTTTACCTTTTTGGTAATAGCTTTTGGTGGATCCTTGTGACAAGCGATTACTGTTTGTACTGTGTTTGTGTGTTTTTGATAATTTAATTTGTCCATACCTGCATTTTTTGGGTTGTAGATCATGATGTGTTTCAAATTCGAACCTAACAGATCCACAGGAGGAATCAAACTTTGACTCGGTGGAGAGCCTCTCAAGAATATTGACAGGAGTGCACGTGCTACACAAATGTAGTACAGTAGCATCAAACATATGGAGCAAAGTCAGTTCTGTCTGCAGAATATTAGAATAACAAAAACCCCATAAAATGTGAAATAACACAAAATAAATTCCACACTAAAAGGGTCTCTGAAAAAAAATATATTTTTAGTGCGCAGTAACTCAATGTGCCTTGGGCATTTTTCACCTTCATGCACAATGCTGTGATGTCAAAACGATAAGTTAAATGATTGGAAACATTCCTGTCTTAGACCTTTGATGGTTGAAAATGAAGGCTATAGGGCACAGGTGTCAAAGTCAAGGCCCGCGGGCAAAATCCGGCCCGCCACATCATTTTTTTCGGCCCGCGAAAGCAAATCAAACTTGTTAAATTCCATGATGATTGCTAAAATCTGAGCCAAAATTTCATATTTTTGGATGTCAACCACAAAAAAAGTCATTATTCTTGACTTCAGATTTAAAAACGAGTTATTCATTAATTTGCTGTGTGCTCCGCGCCCCGCCCCTCCTGTCACCTCCTCCGCCAATCTTGGGAGACGGCCCCTCCAATCATCATTCACCTGGGTTCCCACAGCTGATTGTCATTCACTGATTGTGCCTCCTGACTATATCTGTCTGCCGCTCACTACCGTCTCCGTCGGAGTATTTTTGGTCATTGCCGTTTCCACTTCCGTGTTGCCAGGTCTGCTGTCATTTAGTTATCTTCCTCCACTCTTCCCTGTTTGTTATCATTTGATGCATGTTCCAGTAAAGACTCTTGATCCATCCAAGCCTGTCACGCCGTGTATTTCGGGTCCTACCCTATCGCCAAGAGTCCGTCGCTCGAGTTCTGCCTCCTTGCACTCGAGCGTCGTCACACAATACTCCGACCACCCATGGACCCCGTCGGCGATGACAGGTATTTTGCCGCCCTTGTGCAAGAGGCGGAGCGTTCGAGCCAGCTGGCCCAGGCGATTGAGGAAATGCGCTACGCCACTTCCTCGCTGGCTCAACGCCTCAAGGAGATGGAAACATGCATCGCCACCCTCACTGTTCCTTCCCCCCCGCCTGTGGGCAGGCGCACTCCCCCGCTACCCCAACCCTCACGCTACGCAGGCGAAACCGAGCGCTGCGCTCAATTCCTCATGCAGTGTGCGCTCGTGTTTGAACAACATCCTGACGCCTACGTTAGCGATGAGGCTAAGGTAGCCTTCATCACCAGCCTGCTCGCGGGTGAAGCCGAAACATGGGTGCTGGCGGTACGAGAGTCCCGACCGGAGCTGTGCGCCTCGTATCCGGACTTCGTAGCCGAGATACGCCGGGTGTTTCACCATCCAGTGACGGAGGTCGAGGCGGAAGGGAGAATCCTCGACTGCGTCCAAGGGGCCCGTTCGGCCGTAGAATACTCCGTCGCTTTCCGGATCCAGGCCGCTGGCAGCGGCTACGGCGACCGAGCGTTGAGGGGGGTGTTTCGTCGCGGCTTGAATTCCGACCTAAAGGACGAGTTGGCTACCCGCGACGACCTCGGTCGACCACACCCGGCAGCGACCGCGCGCAGCCCCAGGAGGGACTCCTTGAACCTATGGTGATAGGGGGGGGAGACGACCGCGCCAACCCGAGGGTTCGTCGCACCCGAGGCCCCCAGCCTAGGACCCACGGCCAATGTAAGTCCCCGCCGAAACGGCGTCCGTTGGGGGCTAAGTCCACAACACGAGTCACACGGTTGGAGCTGGAAAGTGAACTATTTGGCCCCTCCAGCTCCCAAAGAGTGCGGGCACTAGTGGACTCGGGGGCCGACGGGTGCATCATCGACCCCCACTTGGCCGACCTTTTGGGCTGCAAACTTATAGATCTCCTTCCCCCTAAGGAGATCGTCGACCTGGATGGCCGATTATTAGCCCGGGTCACCCACCTCACGGCCCCACTTAAGCTCCGAGTGGCAGGCAACCATGTGGAGCACCGCCAATTTTTTGTTATGCCCTCCCGGAACGCGCCATTGGTCTTGGGTCTCCCCTGGCTCAAGGCCCATGACCCATCCATTTCTTGGGAGGGCCCCACCATTCAGGGCTGGAGCCCCTACTGCTACGCAAACTGCCTGCGGTCGGCTACGGCAGGGCGTAACCCCTCCCGCGGTGGCCCGCCCGAGGCCATCTGCCTCAAAGGCGTGCCACATTGCTACCACGACCTGCGGGAGGTGTTCAGCAAAGACAACGCCCAATCCCTGCCGCCCCACCGACCGTATGACTGTGCTATTGACTTGCAGCCAGGGGCTCCATTACCGGACTCCAGACTTTACCACATTTCACAACCGGAACGGGAAGCCCTGAGCACTTACATAGACTCCTCTCTAGCGGCGGGACTCATTCGCCCGTCGCGTTCCCCGCTGGGCGCAGGGTTTTTCTTTATCGACAAAAAGGACGGATCCCTGCGCCCATGCGTTGACTACCGGGGCCTGAACGACATCACCATCCGCAACAAATACCCTCTCCCCCTCATGGATTCGGCCTTCGCGCCCCTTCAGTCCGCCACCATTTTTTCAAAATTAGACCTTCGCAGCGCCTACCATTTGGTCCGAATCCGTGAGGGGGATGAATGGAAAACAGCCTTCAAGACACCTTTAGGGCACTTTGAATACCTGGTGATGCCGTTCGGGCTCACGAACGCGCCTGCCGTATTCCAGAATTTGATAAATGATGTGCTCAGGGACTTCCTCAATGTTTTTGTTTTTGTTTACCTAGATGACATTCTTATTTTTTCTCGCTCTGCAGAAGAACACCGGCAACACGTCCGACGGGTCCTGGCGCGGCTCCTGCAAAACCGGCTCTATGTGAAGGCAGAGAAGTGTGACTTCCATGTCCGCTCTCTGTCGTTCCTGGGGTTTGTTGTGGAGCAGGGGCAGCTCAGGGCCGACCCCGCCAAAACCAAAGCGGTGGTAGAATGGCCGATCCCAAAGACGCGCAAGCAGCTTCAGCGGTTTTTGGGGTTTGCCAACTTCTACCGCCGCTTCATTCGCGGGTATAGTCAGAAGGCACTCCCCCTCACTAACCTCACGTCCACCAAGCTCCCTTTCAGGTGGACTCCCGATGCTGAGGGGGCTTTCAACCGCCTCTGTCGTGCCTTCACCAACCCCCCTGTTCTGCGTCATCCCGACCCGGAGCTCCCGTTCACGGTCGAGGTTGACGCATCCGAGTCCAGAGTAGGGGCCGTCCTTTCCCAGCGCTCTCCCACCGACCAGAAGCTACGCCCATGCACCTTCTTCTCCCGCCGGCTCAGCCCCGCCGAAGCCAATTATGACGTCGGCAATCGGGAACTGCTGGCGGTCGTCCTGGCCCTGCAGGAATGGAGACACTGGCTTGAGGGAGCTAAACACCCCTTCACCGTCTACACGGATCACAAAAACCTGGCGGCCATCCGGTCGGCCAAGAGACTTAACTCACGGCAGGCCCGATGGTCACTCTTCCTCACCCGTTTTGACTTTTCTCTCACCTACTGCCCAGGGTCACAGAACACCAAGCCCGATGCCCTATCCCATATCCATGAGCCGGCAGAAAGGGAGGAGACCACCGCCAACATCCTGCCGGCCCAGCGCATCCTGGGCGCCCTGAGGTGGGAGGTTGAGAGAAAAGTCCAGCAAGCCCAGGGAACTACCACCATCCCCAGGGGCTGTCCCAAGGATCGCCTGTTCGCCCCCCCCCCCCTCTACGCACTGAGGTGCTTATCTGGGGGCACACATCTAAGATAGCCTGCCACCCGGGGGTCAACAGGACGATCCAACTCATCGCCCAACGGTTCTGGTGGCCGGGGTTTAGGAGGGACATCACCCTCTTCGTGAAGGCCTGCCCGACCTGCGCCCGTGGAAAGGCCTCCCACCAGCCCCCGGCCGGACTCCTCCAGCCCCTACCGGTTCCGTCCAGACCCTGGTCCCACATCTCCGTCGACTTCGTGACAGGCGTTCCCCCGTCCCGTGGCAAGACGGTCATCCTCACCGTAGTGGACCGATTCTCCAAGTCGGCCCACTTCGTTCCGTTAACCAGGTTGCCGTCCGCCACCGAGACGGCTCAACTCCTGGTTAACCATGTCGTCCGTCTCCACGGGATTCCGCCGAACATCGTGTCGGACCGGGGACCGCAGTTCGTGTCCAAGGTATGGAAGCGTTTCTGTCGGTCCCTAGGGGCATCGGCGAGCCTGTCGTCTGGTTACCACCCCCAGACCAACGGACAGACGGAGAGGAAGAACCAGGACCTGGAGGCGGCCCTCCGGTGCGTGTGCCTCCACAACCCGGCGTCGTGGGCCCTGCACCTACCCTGGGTGGAGTACGCCCACAACTCCCTGGTCTCCGCAGCCACAGGTCGGTCCCCATTCATGTCCGCCTGTGGCTATCAGCCGCCCTTGTTTCCCACACAGGAAGGCCAGGTGGAGGTCCCGTCTATCGATCATCACCTCAGACGGGCCCACAGAGTCTGGAAGGAGACCAGGGACGCCCTGTCACGCACCGCATCCCGGAACCGGCGGGTGGCAGACCGCCATCGGCGGCAAGCACCCAGCTACCAGGTCGGGCAGGAGGTCTGGCTATCCACGAAGGACCTTCGGCTGGCAGGGTCCTCGGCCAAGCTGGGCCCACGCTTCACGGGTCCCTTCCCCATCGAGGCCATCCTCAGCCCGGTCTCGGTGAGGCTCCGGCTCCCACCCACCATGCGGATCCACCCCGTGTTTCATGTTTCCCTCCTCAAGCCAGTGGAGACCAGCCCCTTAGCCCCCACGCCCGCCCCCCCACCTCCCCCCCGGATATTGGACGACGGACCAGTCTACACCGTGCGGGAGATACTGGACTCCAGGCGCAGGGGCAGAGGAGTGCAGTACCTGGTCGACTGGGAGGGCTATGGACCTGAGGAACGTCAATGGGTCCCACGTTCCTGGATCCTCGACCCATCCCTCACCCGGGCGTTCCATGCGGCTCACCCATCCAAACCTGGTGGGCCGCCGAGAGGCGTCCCTTGAGGGGGGGGGGCACTGTCACATCTCGTTGCCATCCGGGGCGCGCCCCGCCCCTCCTGTCACCTCCTCCGCCAATCTTGGGAGACGGCCCCTCCAATCATCATTCACCTGGGTTCCCACAGCTGATTGTCATTCACTGATTGTGCCTCCTGACTATATCTGTCTGCCGCTCACTACCGTCTCCGTCGGAGTATTTTTGGTCATTGCCGTTTCCACTTCCGTGTTGCCAGGTCTGCTGTCATTTAGTTATCTTCCTCCACTCTTCCCTGTTTGTTATCATTTGATGCATGTTCCAGTAAAGACTCTTGATCCATCCAAGCCTGTCACGCCGTGTATTTCGGGTCCTCCCCTATCGCCAAGAGTCCGTCGCTCGAGTTCTGCCTCCTTGCACTCGAGCGTCGTCACACTATATAGCTTGAACTACAGAAGACTGAAATAACACAAACTAAGGCAGATTTATCGATCACAATTCTATATCATATATCTCTGATACCCTATAAATATTATATACACACACATACACACATATACACACAAAATCTCATTTCACATGCTCATTTTACACTATTTTAGATTTAGGCTCTTCTGCTACATAAGCCTCCCAGCAATTGTTTGATGTGGTCAGCTAAATCTCACGCAAACTAAAATATATCTAAATATCATGATTGTTATTTACTGTGAAATGAAGATCACCAAAGGCAAATATAATAATAATTGCACCCCCTTTTCATGATACATATTGCATTTAGCATGCATACTGCATATGTGGCTTTGCATATATTATTGCACAATAGAAATCTCATTGTGGTTCTTCGTGTGGGGTTCTGCCGCAGCTCTTTGAAAACGTGGGATCGAGTGGGATCCTTGAACTGCTCCAACAGTAAAATGTCCTAAATAATTTATTTTGTGATTTAGCAACTCCATCCTCTCAATTTTCATCACGGTTTTGGTTGAGAAAACTGTTAGTAAAAGTACAATTCACTTTTCGCTGGTTATATCTTTGGTCTTTAAATAAAAATAACAACACACCCTAACCATTTCTTAACTAATTCACTGCCATTCCCATATTTATTCGGGAATTGAAATTTTAGTTTAGGTTTTGTTTTTTCTTGCTTGGTTACCGATAAAACACTGGCAAGAGTTCTGGCAATGTTTTGCCCGTCCACAAGGGGGCACCATTTCCCTTTATTCCAAGTTAGCGCTTTGTTCCAGCTTAAGCTGTTGTTAAAGCGCTATATAAAGCAATATGTATATATTGCATTGCATTTTAGACAGCCACCATCATTTCAAGCTCATATAACTCCAGACCCATAGAATTTAGGAAATAAAATGCCTTTTGTACAGCTAACCCCATTTACACCTTATATTACTGCAGACCAATATACCTCAGTAATTAACTGTTTTTTTATGAAAAAACAGACTCTGGTTTCTTACGCTGTATTGAATGTTTATGTAGTCCTAAAACTCAATATTCTTTGGGTCCGGGAATTCGAGTGACAATGACAAAAACTGGCAGTGGAGTGGACATATTTTTGTACATGTCTGGCATTAAATAAATTAAGCAAGATTGTTAGATTTGTTCCTACTTTTTTCATCTCTAAATGTCACTCACCACAGCAGATTTGAATGGATGCTAAAAAAAATACCCAGGATTTGTTAAAATGACTACTTGACCTCATGATGAGACGCCTCAAAATATCAAAAAGCTTTTATGAATGATACAAAAGCGTTTCCTTTTTAATGGACACTCATAAGAATAAAGTACACCTCAGATATCTCACTTTAAGTAGAAACTCTAACCTTGTGAAAACTTCCATGGAATATATTTTTTATTTGAGTTCCTTCAAAGGTGGCACTTTGAAACTCTCCTTTGTAGTCGTAGGTGAAGAATGTCAAACTCTTTCTCGAGTCTGTGGGAAATTAGCAGAGATGAGTATGATGACATATCTTGCAGATCATATAAGGTAGACAGTAATCTTAGAGGTGCATGCTCTTGAATACAGTATTTTTTTTTGTTGCAAAAACAACCTGCTCAGTTTTGCTTACCACCAGCAGAGAGCTTTTCAATGAACAATATGTACCCCACATACTGTATCAGTATGATCGGGATTTGCGTAGACTTTTTTGTTGAGCTACCATAAATATTGTTTGCCTAAAAAATGTTACTAATGTTGACATGAACACTTAATTTAGTAAGGCCATAGCCATGCCTAATAGAGAAAAAATATTTTGATGCCATATTGTGGCATTTATAGTGGAACAACTAAACTCCACAAGTTTGCGGCAAGGTTTAAATGGTGGGAGAATAGTGTAGAAATTGAAACTGGTGTAAAATTGCACCGCAATAGACTGAAAACCAATACAGTAGTTGTCTTTTCTACTTTTATCTAAAATGATTATATTTGATCAAATGTTACTGAGGGGTCTTGTTAACCATTTGCCGCGTACACGCCGCAGCCTCGCGGGGACACCGAGCAGCCTTGGTTTCCTTGGACAGATGACCGCCGGTTTGCAAGAAAACTCTAAATGATAGCATTGGATAACTTTTAGAAAGGGCAAACGTCCTGTATATAGCGTGATGTTTGATGTGGTCCAGTCACACCAAAATTGGCTTTGAACACGCACCGCCATCCTCCTCGCTAGTTGAAGGTATCTCACTTGGTCTGACCCCAAAATACAGTAACTGCACTATATGTACACTGCTATTACTGGCTGAAAAACAAGGTCTGTAAATAACGTTTACAACCAACCTCATTAACAAAGTGAGTTCTCTATTCTCCCCATGACTCATTGTCTGCACTAAGAATTCTTTTTTCTTTTTCTTAACATACCTCAGCAAATATCGAAATACATTTGTATTCGCTTTTGGGAATTTGCTGCACGTCCCCTGAAGTCCTGATTGAAAGGAAGCCCAACACCCAGAAAGGCCTGTTTTGGGGTAGGTACGATTTACAGACCATGCCTCTTGTCATAAAAGAATCTAAATGTAACCCCAAGTCT
Organism: Hippocampus bargibanti; assembly: GCF_051943395.1. Taxonomy (NCBI): domain Eukaryota; kingdom Metazoa; phylum Chordata; class Actinopteri; order Syngnathiformes; family Syngnathidae; genus Hippocampus; species Hippocampus bargibanti. Next base: position 13,411,267 of record NC_142739.1, read on the forward strand.
GAATTGTCTTTGTCAAATGAAAAGATGCTTCACAACTATGTTCTCATCATAAATACCAAATCCACCTTAAGCAAAGCAAACAGTTTCTCTCTCATTATTGACAATTCGACCGTTTCTCCCCCCTCCCCCCATCAGGTGAAAAGCCGAGGTGTCATCCTTGACAGCACACTATCTTTCCACTCCCATACAAATAACTTAACCCGATTTGCGTACTTCTACCTACGCAATATGAATCGTCTTGTCACCTCCCGGATTGACTATTGCAATTCACTTCTCCTTGGTGTCCCTCAGAAATTCTCCACAAACTTCAACTAGTCCAGAATTATTCAGCGCGGATCATCACCAACCTCATCCTTTCACCACATCACCCCCGTCCTCCAAGAGCTCCACTGGCTCCCGGTCAAATGTAGAATCAACTTTAAAATTCTTCTTTATACATTTAAAGCTATTCATAACCTTGCCCCCCCATACCTATCTGACATTCTTCAAATTTCTATTCCCTCTCGTTCCTTCAAATCCTCTTCCTCCCTCCACCTCTGTGTGCCCCACCCTGCCCGTCTCAGCACGATGGGGGACAGTGCTTTCAGCTACTCTGCCCCCAAACACTGGAACTCACTTCCTCTCAACATTCGTAACATCGATTATCTTCCCACCTTCAAATCCCATCTCAAAACCCACCTATTTAAAATTGCATTTTCTGTGTAGCTCTATCTCTTGTTTTTATTTATAATTTCATCATCAGTGGATCAGGGACCATGATGTCCCTGATCCACTGATGAAGAGACGCTTTGATCCTCTCCTCTTTCATCTGGAACTTCTTTATGTAACAAAGAGGGTACAGAAAGTGCTTAAAAATGAATGTCTCTCTGTGTCTTTGTGTTGTCATGTTATTTGTTATTTAGGTTTTTTTTTTTTTTTGTTCTTTTGACTTCAAGACGGCGCCGCGAGAGTGGCTGCCTTTCCAGCAGCTCCTGTGTTTTGCTTTTCTACTTTCATTTCTTTCATAACTTTGCTGCTGTGAAATGTAAATTTCTCCACTGCGAGACTAATAAAGGCAAATCCAATCCAATCCAATCCAATCCAATCCAATAATTGTTTTGTATTTATTGTATTCTATTTATAATTGTATTTTATTTATTATTGTATCTATGCTTGTTGACTGTAAAGTGTCTTTGAGAGCTTTGAAAGGCGCTTGAAATAAAATGAATTATTATTATTATTATTATTATTATTATTATTATTATTATTATTATTATTATTATATATATAATATAATTTTAAAACATAGCATCATGAAAGATTTATCTTGAGGTGCTGAAAGCGGAGGAGACACCACAAATCCGCAGATTGTGACGACAAGCTAAAGAAGCAACACAAGTTAAAATGAACGCACTGTCCAAGATGAGTCCCACCAATGGCTTCGTGTCCTGATCAAGGATTTCCCACAACGCAAACGGCTCTCGTGGAGTCTCGGGGAGCAGGCGGATCATCATGGAGATGGTGTATTCAGATGGTAAACCTTCAGGATGAAGATATCTGGTACAAACATACAGAAATGGGCAATGACACACCCACACACAAACACACACCCACACGCACATACACGCACACATACACACACACACACACACACAAATAAGTTAACTGTGGCCTGAAGGCATGTTCTCACTAAGTGTCCTTTTCAAGTCTCTTTGCTGCTTGGCTGAGAGCTTTTATGGCGTGTTTGGCTCCCTCGAACTGTCTCAGAGTGCCATCTTTTTTCATCAGAGAATCAAAGATTTAGGGGAGGGGAAAAGCTGCCTCTGAGCACTCGATGTTCAAATGATATCAGATTCTACTTTTCAGCACTAGTGTCAATGTCACGTTTGAAAAACTGAATGCTCCTAGTTAAAGAGGCTAAATTTAAAGCCTACTGACCAACACCACCACAAACGAAATAACATTTACAGCAGACAATTGAAGATTCTCACTGCATTACAAGTGCTTTATTTTTAAGTGTATAAAGTCGAACCTCGTTACAACGTACGCAAATTTCTTTCCCTTGAGCTGACCCATCCTCACTCACTTGGTGGGCTGTGACACCAGAGCATCACGGTGTAGCCTATAACATGGGAAGCTGTTGAATGAGCCTGGCTCCAGAGACACTCCAGATATGGTGCTGTATTCCTTCTCCACCAAACCAAATTTCTCCATCATTCGAAACCCTGCAAGAGACAAGTCCTCGTCGTGCCGTCCTGCCGGTTGTTATGGCCATATTAGGTTGCATTCCCTGTCAATTTCCCTCCTTACCTGCCATGCTGTTTCCACTCATCAGAATGGATGGACAAGCTGGATGTTATAAGTGAAGTAGTTAGATCCTTATACTTGCGTGCATCATGTTGTCAATATGGGGTTACTCACTGGCAGTAGCTGCCTCGCAGACAAAAGTAATGAGCTGTTCTTCGATTTTCTTCACAGCATCCAAATCATCCACGAAGAAAACATGTCTGTCACTAGGTTGGCTGGCAATGTTGACTAGTTCCCCATAATCTGCATCCGCAAAGCCAACTGCAAAAATGATGTATCCTGAGGGATGGAATCAAATGATATTGACGTTCAACAAATATGATGTAAAGGGTTTTCTCACCATTGAAGATTTTGCTTGTGCATAGTAAAAAATGAAACATGAATTAAATGTCAATAAACTATGCACATAGCAACAAGTGTCTGCATCAATTGGATTATGAGGTGTTGGAACGACACAAAACACATCCACAAGCCTCCCCCATCAAAATGGAAGAGAAACAAGTAAACACCTTTACATTTAGGCATAGGATAAAATTTATGAGTATTCAGCATCACTTGTTAGTTTTCTTCTGCTAAAAAAGCCCATTATATCTCATCTCATCTCATTTTCCGTACCGCTTATTAGGGTCGCGGGGGTTGCTGGAGCCTATCTCAGCTGTCTTCGGGCACGAGGCGGGGGACACCCTGAATTGGTTGCCAGCCAATCGCAGGGCACACAAAGACATACAACAGTCACTCTCACACCTAGGGACAATTTAGAGTGGTCAATCTGCCTGCCATGCATGTTTTTGGAGTGTGGGAGGAAACCGGAGGACCCGGAGAAAACCCACGCGGGTCCGGGGAGAACATGCAAACTCCACATAGGGAGGCCGGACCGGGACGCGAACCGGCGACCTCTGCACTGTGAAACCGGTGTGCTAACCACTCGGCTAGCGGGGCCCCCGAGACCATTCTTTATATATATATATATATATATATATATATATATATATATATATATATATATATATATATATATATATATATATATATATAGTAGTGAGAGAGAGAGAGAGAGAGAGAGAGAGAGAGAGAGAGAGAGAGAGAGAGAGAGAGAGAGAGAGAGAGAGAGAGAGAGAGAGAGTTGGTTATTACGTGAAAAACATGGCAATGTTATTGTACTCCCATCCCTGGTTATCCAGGTATTCATTTTCTGATCTGCTTTATTCTCTCTCACAGGGGGCGCGGGGTGTGCTGGAGCCTATCCCAGCTGTCTTTGGGCAGTTGGCAAGGGGACACCCTGAAGTGGTTGCCAGCCAATCGCAGGGCACATAAAGAAAAACAACCATCCACATTCACATTCACACACACATAGGGGCAATTTTGAGAGTTCAATCAGCCTGCAATGTAAGGCCGACACAAATGGCTGGTTATTATCTGGTGATTTATTTTTTTGTATATGGAACAAATTACAAACCGTCCATTTGCATCTCCTTGGATACTTTATTGACGTCATCCTGCGAACGGCCATCAGTGATGACAACCAGGACTTTGGGTACACCCCTCCTGGCTCCCGCATCAGAGGTGAAAATGGACTCTTTCACATGCTTAATGGCTCGACCTGATGAAAGAAAGCAATCTGAATGGAGAATCATCATAACAATAGCAAAAATGTCTATTGACACATTTTCATGCATCTTCATTTGCCGCCTTGCATGACTCGATCGTGTGCGACCATTTTGGCCGTCAGCAGGTGTGAATAATTATACAGTATACTACAATAGTAAATAACTTGAGTGGTTCTACAATTAATTAAAATGTTTTTCCTTTCTTTGGTCGCCCAAGCGTTTTAACTCATTCACTGCCATTCCCGAATGATGATAAAGCGCTGGTCAGACCTCTGACAATATTTCTACCTCCCACGAGGGGGCAGCATTTGCCTGTTGTACAGTCAACCCCATTTACACCTCATATTACTCCATACCCATATAACTTGGGAATTAACAGTTTTTTTTCTGATGAAAGAAGAGAGTCTAAGGTTTCTTATTTTCATGTTTATTATGTTTGTTAAGTTATTATAAGTGCCTTGCACGCTGGGTCCGAAAGGACAGTAATTTCATCTGTGCTGTATGTCATGCATTTTCGCATATTTGACAATAAAGCTGACTTTGATGCTGCATTTAATGTTTATGTAGTCCTCAAACTCAATATTCTGTGGGTCCTGCAATTTGAGGTAAAACGACAAAAACCCTGTCATTGGAGAAGAAACCTTTTTTGCACATTGTCTGGCAGTCTTCTTTTCGTTTCGGCTTTTCCCCTCAGAGGTCGCCACAGCGAATCAGTGACCTCCATCTAACCTCGTTTTGTGCATCCTCTTCTCTCACACCAGCTACCTTCATGTCCTCTTTGACAACAGCCATAAACCTCTGCTTTGGTCCTCCTCTCAGTCTCCTGCCTGGCAGTTCAAGGCTCAGCATCCTTCTCCCGATATAGTCACTCTCTCTCCTCTGGACATGTCCAAACCACCTCAGTCTGGCCTCTCTGACTTTCTCTCCAAAGCCTCTATTTTGAGATGTCCCTCGAATGTACTCTTTCCTGATCCTATCCAACCTGGTCACTCCCAAAGAAAACCTCAACATCTTCAGCTCTTCTACCTCCAGCTCTGCTTCCTGTCTTTTCTTCAGTGGCACTGACTCCAGTCCTAAACATCATGGCTGGTCTCACCACCGTTTTATCCACTTTTCCTTTCCTCCTCGTTGAAACCCTTCTGTCACACATCGCACCTGACATTTTTCTCCAGGTGTTCCAGCCTGCCTGGACACACTTCTTCACCTATTTTCCACACTCTCCATTGCTCTGGACAGTTGACACCAAGTACTTAAAATCCTCCACCTTCTTGTCTAACATCGTTTGTCAGCCTGTCCATCACCATAGCGAATAATAATGGTCTCAGAGCTGACCCCTGGTGGAGTCCCACCTCCACCTTGAATTCCTCCATCACACCAACAGCACACCTCACAACTGTCTTAGAGTCATGATACATGTCTTGCACCGCTCTGACATACTTTTCTGTCACTCCAGACTTCCTAATGCAATACCACAGCTCTTCTCTGGGCACCTTTATACGCTTTGTCCAGATCTACAAAGACACAATGCAGTTCCTTCTAACCTTCTCTGCACATTGTCTGGCAGTGAATGAGTTAAATATAGTCACAAATTAAAATAAATGAATAAATGAATAAATGAATAAAAGAACACTTTCTTCATTCTGTCCACTCAAATAAAATATGGTATGAAGGTTAAAAAAAATGTGTGCATGTCAACGAGAGATACACCAAACTCTGCTGGCAGCTAAGCTCAGGGCACAGTGTCTATGAGCATTTACAATACGTGAATTTAAATGAGCTCCTGTGTCCAGATAAGATTAACCAGATGACAAAAAAAGCCATAAAGCTTAAAAGTCAAGGAACTTTTAAAAGTTGAGTCACAGCCAACTTTAATGGATTTAATCAGTCAATAAAATGCATACAGGCAACTTTGATAGTTGAGAGACCCTCCCATAAGACAAAACATAAAAACTTTATTCATGAGTTGATGCTTAAAGACATTTTTTCCATCATGTGGGATTTCAGCCTATAAATATTTAAAACTCTTGGCCTGACTAACTTTTGAAAAGAGCCATAGTGAATACATCCGTAACACATAAGGCCTCATGATTATTGTCATTCTTTGTCAAACTAGTGTCCTTAATATAAAGACAATCAGATCATGAAACTGTCCATATGTGGCTGATTGATCAGTTCATTATCACCACACAACATGTTGGACCGTCTTACATACTCATTGAGATTAGCATTTAGCGTTTGTGAGGCTCGTTTGTGGACGATCACCATTATTCATTCTTAGAAGTGCTCCAGTCAATTCACATTTTGCTTTCTCCTTCTTCTTGTCAGGATCATTAATGGCGGCAGGGCCTGAATGGAGTCAACTCTTCAACCCCGCAGTTATGACATCCAAAACACCAACTTGTCATTTAACAGTAGCTTTAATGTAGCCCTTGACGTACTATACGAACGCAAGGGTGCAACATTTTTCTGGTCAAATATCAAAAGGCATGTCCCTTTGAGGTACAGCGGAGTGACGATGTTTTGAAAATTTCTCTCAATTGTTAATGTTTTTATGATTCTTTGCATTTTCGTGGTTATGTTTATTCATCAAGACTTTGAAGTATATGTAGTATAACTTTCACAAGGAGCAGAAGAAATGGTTTTGCTAAAATTTGCAGATATATACATTTAGGTCCAGAGAGCACCAAAATCTGCTCTTTACATTTTCTTTCTTCTGATGTAATAATGCAGCTATTAACCCTACAAGGGCACCGTTTGTTCACACTAGAACTCCCAGGTTTGTCGCGTAGACTTATAGCTAAGTGAAATGACATCAACGTCCGCTCCACTTTATACTAATACTAATACTAATACTAATACTAATACTAATAATACATTTCATTTATAAGCTAACCCGCACCAGATGTTTTGTTGCCTTCAGATATTGAATGCAGAAGGATGGTGCATTTTGACACCAAAAACAGTACAGTTTCACATCTCTCTCGAGAAGGAACATAATCATAAAACATGAAAGATATTTTAATTATGTATCCCCCCACTCAAACATATAAATGAACACATGTTAAAGATTTGCAATCACTATTATGATACCCCCAAAAATTACAATATTTAGGTTCCACTCACATAAATGTTCTCATCCAAATGTAAAGCTTTATAATTGGGTGAGGTTGTATTGTTGCATGAAAAGGCTTGAAGTTGAACATTTGGATGTCACAAGTTTAAAACATCAGTTTACGAGGAATGCAAGATTTCATCCATTCATTAATCCTCTAAATGATGCTAGAGCCAATCAAAGAGCCAAAACAGCCAATTATTTTAATTGCCAAAGTAATATGGCATACCCTTTCTACACGTCAGGCCTATTTGTGAAATACTGTATATTCGATTCCTTGCTGCAACGGTATTAGTCACACATAAGTTTTGCACGGGTACTGTACTTGCAAGTGGTTGTTATGTGAAAATGTATTGATTCTGAGAATTCATGCTTCTAAACTTCCCTCCTCAGTGCAATTTGGAGGATGGAAAACATCGGCCACATTCGTATCACCAGTGCCAAAGTTTCCAAAGTCACCTTGACAGCTGTGTGAGTGTAGAGTGGAAGCACTCCTTCCAAGCGATGATCCTTCCTTGCAGATTGTGCCTTTTCTCTGCATTTACATCACAAGCACTATCCTGGCTAATATAAGCAAGAACATTGAGACTAATTAAAAGCTTCCAGCTGTCATATCGTCATACACTACAGACGCGCAAAATGAGCGCATATTGAATCCAAATGGTGAACATGTAACAAAGATGAAATTACTTTGTTGAAAGTGCTTTTTTCCCCCAGCACCCATTCTACCTTGTACCTTGTATTCTACCACGTGTATGATGGTTGAAAATAATGGCCAACCACATTAAGGCCATGCTAAAAAACTCAATAGATACAGAAAACTACTCACAAACTAGTACCTCTCAAGAGAAACTTGAACATGTTAGGGGGTTGTCTAATACTCAAAGATATAGAAGAGTAGTTAACTACACCAATTAGAAGGAGACAGATGCAGGTTAGCGATGCTGAAGCTCGCCATGGGCATCCAAAGTGGGCCTTCTATCACAAGAGTAAGGTACTTGATCCACTCACCGAAATGACGTGATTTCAATGGTGGGCTGTGGATTTCCTCCCAAGGCCTTCAGTAGTGCTATGTCTGAATCAATCCAGACTGAAAAGAGTGTGGCGTAATTTACTACAAGTCCATTAGAGGGTACCATTAGCCAGAAAATAACTGACTGACCTTTCTTAATGATATCCATTTTTTCTTGAAAAGACCGTCTTGAAAATGGCTTTAACAACCAAATCCATTTCTTCTCCTCCTTCAGCCATTGTGGGTTGACAAAACTGCTATTAAATCAATACAATATATTTGCTGCCGATACAGTGTGCTAGCTCTGGCCAGTATGCTCTTGTCACTAGCAGCTTGTGACTAGCCAATCATAGTTTGTGAAAAGTGTTACATTGACCAGCGCCTTCAAAAAGGCGTCGGTACCAATTTTGGGTTGCTGACTAGAAATCTGATTGGTTAGAGCAGGGGTCGGGAATCTATGGCTCGCGAGCCATATATGGCTCTTTTGATGATTGCATACGGCTCGACGATAAAACTAAAATATGTATTTACTTTTTCGTTTCGTCGTTTTTTTTCGCCGTTCATTTCCCGTTGCCGCTGCAGTTTGCAGAAAGCGCAATTTTGATTGGATGACACTGACCTAAAATGGCCGAAAGCGCTATGTTGATTGGATGATAGTGGCCGTCATGTAGAAACAGGTAAACGCCCCTTTAAATGAGCCCAACGAGTGCATTTCAGCGTGAATGCACCGGTGTGTGTGCGGCGGGCGTCTGCGGAAGTCTTCAAGCCGGCTTTTCGATCACCGAATGCGGGCGTGCACGGGGGAATCTCGGCCTGTTCCTTTTGAAATATTTTCAAAGTGTTTGACCTCCGGCAAGACGGCGAGGAGAGAAAATGTTCTGATTCTAATTTGCAATGAAACAATACCATCGATGAAACAGTTGAATGTCAGTGACATTTTAACAAGCCCCATGTTAACGTTAGCATCGACATACTTCTGCGAGAAGTCGATTGCAGATAGCAAGTATGGAAGCTTATGAGCAGTGTGCAGGCTAACTAGCAGTAACTTCGCCTCTGGACCGGCAAATTGAATTTCATTCCGATCGTTTTCCTGGAATTTTACCAATCACGAGGAACGGAAAACCATTCATGTTAACGGTGAGTACTATCACAAAGTCATTTTAAATAATGCATTCTGATATTTTGTTGAAAAATATCAGAACGCGAGCGTTTGTATGTAAGCGCGCGTACGCGAGCGTTTGTATGTGCGTGCGCGCGTGCGTGTGGCTCTCGCTGAAAAACATTTCTAAATATTTTACTTTTATGGCTCTTTTAGTCAAAAAGGTTCGCGACCCCTGGGTTAGAGCAACAGTTTGATTGATACATTTGATGTAACAGGGCCGGGAGAACTGATTGTGATGGCGTCCAGGTATATTTCTGAGCCTGGTAACAAATTTTGACAGAAATATGTTTGGTTAAATACTTAAATACGAAAACACACATCTGGAAGCAGCGCAACAGGGAAAAAGTATTGGAAGGAAGCTGAAAGACAATTTGAAATTATGTGATAAGATTTCATGGACAAAATATGATGTAGCCACAAGGGGGTACAAGCCAGTGTCTTATTGTGCCAGTCCCAAGCCCGGATAAATACAGAGGGTTGTGTCAGGAAGTGCATCCGACGTAAAAAATGTTGCCAAAACAAATATGCGAATCAAACCTCTGAATCCAATACCGGATCGGTCGAGGCCCGGGTTAACAACGGCCGCCATTGGTACTGTTGACCTTCAGGGTGCCAGTGGAAAATTGACTACTGTTGGTCGAAGAAGGAGAGGAGGGAGGTGTGCCCGGAGGAAAAGAAAGAAATGGAACGCCCAGAGTATAGAACTAAGAGTAGGAACTTTGAATGTAGGAACAATGACAGGTAACGGTCGAGTGCTGGTTGACATGATGCAGAGAAGGAAGGTAGACATACTGTGTGTCCAGGAGACCAGGTGGAAAGGGAGCAAGGCTAGAAGCTTAGGGTCGGGGTTTAAGGTGTTCTATCATGGTGAAGACAGAAAGAGACAATGGACAAAATATAATTAACATCAGTCTGTGATGGGCGGCCCGGTAGTCGAGTGGTTAGAATAAAATACGCTCAGTCAAAATCATTTGAAGTAATTTTATAAATTATGGACATAATTTGTTCCGAGTATTTCCGGCCCAAACACTCCCTCCAAATGCTCTTGGCCCGGCCCCTCTGTCAAATTTTAGAACCCAATGCGGCCCGCGAGTCAAAAAGTTTGCCCACCCCTGACCTAGAGTAAAAAGTGCCTTTGTTCCCTATGAGCAAAGTTTTGCTTGCCGTGCAGCATAGTATTGACAGCTGTACAATGACCTCCTCATTGGAGACACATAAACAAATTGCACAATGTAGAACATCAACCCTTCATCTCCAGGCAGTTTTAAAAGAAGATGCATTTCTTGAATGTCTTCAACGATCAAGAATAGGGTGTTCCACCAGAGACAATAACATATTGGACCTATTTTATTCAAACGCCAAGGATGCATACAAACCCTCCCCCCTCCCCCCTCTCGGAAGAGCAGACCACAATATGGTTTATCTCCAGCCTGTGTACAAACCCCTTGTCCAGAGGCAACCAGCTGTGACCCGCACGATCAAAAGATGGTCCACAGAAGCTGAAGAAGCTCTGCGGGACTGTTTTGATTCAACCAGGTGGGAGCTCTTTACTGAGATTCATGGGGAGGACATTGACTCACTCACCAACACCATCACAGACTACATTAACTTTTGTGAACAAAACACCGTACCCACCAGGACTGTGCGGTGTTTTGCCAACAACAAACCATGGATTAATCCCGACATAAAAGTCCTCCTGAAGGAGAAGAAAAGGGCTTTTGTGTCGGGCAACAGAGAGGAACTGAAGGCCGTGCAGATCCAACTGAGGAGGAAGATCAGAGAGGGGAAGAAGGCCTACAGGATGAAAATGGAGGAGCAGCTTCAAGCCAGCAATGTCGCTGGTGTCTGGAAGGGCCTGAAAAACATCTCAGGCCACAAAAGCCCAGTGACATTGAACGAAAAAGACAAGGACTGGGCAGATGAACTCAACCGCTTTTTCAATCGGTTTGACAAGACGCCAGCCGCCCCCGGCCCACCGTCAACTTCACCTGTAGCTGCACCTGCACCAACTCTCACTGTGGCCTTACCCTCCCTGCCCCCTCTCACGACCAGCTTTCCACAACCAACATCTGCCCTCCCAACCGTTGCCACACCCTCAGCCGCCACTCTGCCTCCTGGTTCCTGCCTGTCTGTCACAACTGCGCAGGTGAGGAACCAACTGAGGAGGATGAAGGTGAGGAAGGCAGCAGGTCCGGATGACATCAGTTCCCGACTCCTCAAGACCTGCTCCGACCAGCTGTGTGACATTGTCCAGCACTTGTTCAACCTGAGCCTGAAGCTGGGCAGAGTTCCACAACTGTGGAAAACGTCATGCCTGGTCCCAGTGCCCAAGATTGCCAACCCCAAAGAGCTCAACAGCTACAGACCGGTGGCGCTGACGTCTCACCTGATGAAGACGCTGGAGAGACTCGTCCTCGCCCACCTGCGACCGCTGGCAAGCTCATCGCTGGACCCGCTGCAGTTTGCCTACCAGCCCAGCATCGGTGTGGAGGATGCCATCATCTACCTCCTCCATACGGCGTTGCTGCACCTGGAGAATGCTGGGAGCACGGTGAGGATCACATTCTTCGATTTCTCCAGTGCCTTCAACACCATCCAGCCCAGTCTACTGGGGGACAAGCTGCAGCATGCCGGAGTCGACCATCACCTCACATCCTGGATTACAGACTACCTCACAAACAGGCCACAGTACGTGCGGGTAAAGAACTGTGAGTCGGACAGGCTTCTCTGCAGCACCGGAGCGCCGCAGGGAACAGTCCTGGCTCCATTCCTCTTCACCCTCTACACCTCGGACTTCAACTACAACACCCCAACCTGCCACCTTCAGAAGTTCTCTGACGACTCAGCTATTGTCGGCCTCATTACAGAGGGAGACGATAGGGAGTACAGGGGACTGACAAAGGACTTTGTGGACTGGTGCCAGCAGAATCACCTCCAGATCAACACTGGCAAAACCAAGGAGCTGGTGGTGGATTTCTGCAGGAAACAATCGTCACCTGCACCATTGAACATCCAGGGTTCGGACATTGAGAGGGTGACCTCCTACAAGTACCTGGGTGTTACTCTCAACAATAAACTGGACTGGACAACAAACACGGATGCCCTAATCAAAAAGGGACAGAGTCGCCTCTTCCTCCTCAGGAAACTGAGGTCTTTTGGAGTTCAGGGGTCACTCCTAAAGACTTTCTATGACTCTGTGGTGGCATCAGCCATCCACTATGGCATTGTCTGCTGGTCAGGCAGCATCACCACCCGGGACAGAAAAAGACTGGAGCGCTTTGTCAAGCGGGCCAGTTCTGTCGTGGGCTGCTCGCTGGACTCTCTTGAGGAGGTGGGCAACAGACGGACGCTAGCTAAACTAAAAGCTATGACGGACAGCCCCTCCCACCCCCTCCTGCCCATCCTGACAGCTCTGGGTAGCTCCTTTAGCCAGAGACTATTACACCCGCGCTGCAAGAAGGAGAGGTACCGCCGCTCGTTCCTACCGACTGCTGTCAGGCTTCACAATTCCCAATGATCACATGTGAAAAAAAAAAAAAAAAAAAAAACTGGACACTTGTAAATATGGGTTGTTGCAATATATCTAAATGCATCTCTTGATTCTGCACTATGTACAGTCTTGTTTATAGAACGGTTTTTGCACATCTACATTTGCACAGTATACAGTTGACATTTTTATTTTGTTATGCTTAGAATATCTTGTTTTCTATCCTTTCACTCCCACCCCAACCCCATCCCTCTTCAATTGCTGCTGTGGACTGCAAATTTCCCCATTGCGGGACGAATAAAGGTATTCTGATTCTGATTCTGATTCTGATTCAGCTTTTGCAGCTTACCATGACTTGGATGACTGGTGTATCTACACAGACATTTTGGATCACATTACCCTTTTTTCTGAGATCCGTCAAAAAAAATGACAAATGATAGTATGGTTGGTCCATAAAGAGTAGAGTTGTCAGATCTCTGCCAGTGATACATGTTTCGACACCGTCCAGGGATCACACAGGGCCAGAATGGAATTATAGCAGGTAGTCAGGCATGAAGTGATACAAAGAGAGGGGACGGGAGGCCCAAGAACTCGGAGATGGAACCTTGGTAAATGTGAAGAGTTGGTCAAGAAAAATAAAGAAGAACAAAAAGAAGGAAACGGGAAGTTATTATCAGTCAGATGTTTTCAATATCTAACAATGCCAAGCAATTGTGGTTCGGCATCTCAAATAACCAGCGATCAATTACTCTGTGCGTGTTTACTCAACCCTGTTGGTGTAGATTGGGCTTCTTTTATGAAAGCGGTAGTCTCACCATCAGCGGGGATGCGAAAGATAAAAATACTGAAAATAATCTCTTCCTGTTTTCGCCGGCAAAGCCTCACCACCTCTCAAAGCTTTATTCTCTCATACAGAAGGACATTTTTACCTCTGCCAAGGAGCTTACGATTGTTTGTTTGCTTGCCAATTTCTAACCAAGAATAGACATACTCGGCAATTTTTTTATGAGTGAAAGAGTGTAACATGGACAAAGAAGGAACCCACATTTGAGGAAAGCAAATGTATATTGTTCTTTACCTTTTAAATTTTTACTGTATAAACCATAAAAAAACAATAGATCCGATTCTTCATCAAAGAATCAGCCAGGTAGTGTCCGGGCTTTGGGAAATTAATTGAGGGGACCACCGAAATCCATCCCATTAATGTTGTTACAGTTTTATTTATTCAAAAAGATCAACGACTGACATCAAGAATTTCTGCACTGCGAGGCTAATAAAGGTAAATCCAATGCAATCCAAGTGTAACATCTCTCAAAGTGGCACCGTACACTACCTGTGGAAATTAGAGTGACTAACTCAGTAAACTTATTTTAACACTCGAGCATTGAAGTCAACCGACCCTTGCATCCAAATTGCCACTTGCGGGTGTATACTGACATCTGAAATTTGGCCCGTTTTCATGCTTGGAGAGGGGGTTAGGTGGCCTTGATTGAAATGAGGCTGGTGCTGTCAGGATTCTCCACTGACAAGGACAAGATCTGAAGTGACAACCTCGCCGGGGGTGTTGCTGTGGAGGGTTCCACATCAACTGAGCGGGAAGGTGTCTTTCCTGCAGCACTTCATTTCATGAAGTTAGAACTCTCACGTAACATTGTACAACTCCATACATTCTATTTGGTAAAAATTGCCGACTTTGCATCCATGTTGTTCTATGCAACCTGGTTATCCTGGAAGGGGGATCCCTTAATCTCTGAGTCCCCTCTCAAGGTTTTTGCTGTTTACCTGACAAGCCCTTTGTGATTTTTTTTAAGTGCGGAGCAAATTGACTCAAAGACATTTAAGTGCAATATCCACGTCTTTGACGAACACTACCTACCTACTGTACATGTTGGCCATTTTTGAGGTATTTGGAGATCCTCACGTGGTACTTGGTGTCAAAATTTAGAGAACCAGTGTTTTATTCAATTTAAGTTATTATCTCACCATTTAAGTTATGTTATTTTAGTACTTTTGATAAGGGGAACAACAAAAGAATAACAAATTTTCGTGATTTATGGTCATCTTGTGACAGGAGTTAAAAATCACAGAACCGCAAATACAAAAGGTGATGGGAATAAAAATCAGCGAGGAAACAACATGAATGGAGGCACGGAGGAGTGTACAGCAGGGTGTTGTACGAGAGGGTATAAAAACTGGACACGGAATGAGATCGCGATGGAAAGCACAAGGGTACAGAAAAGATGAAAGCACTAAAGCAAACAGAAAAGCATAAGGACACGTTTCTCTGAAGTCACTGATCCAAACCCGGACTTAAAATGCTTTCAAAAGCCGACATTCCTGTGAAGTCTCATTAAGGCATCAGCGTTACCGACATTCACCTTGTGCTCATTGGGACAGCTGGACATTCTCACATGAATATTAATATTTTCCTAAATTGTTCAGTATTCAGACCCTGGGAGTCAATCTCCCGGGTATGGCGTGTGAGCCTTTTAACCCAAGAAAAAATGTAAAAAATGCAAAAGGAGGAAACATTTTGTTGTTGAATTTCAACTAGTTTGTTGTTGAATTTCAACTAGTTGACAACACAATGTGTTAAAGAGGCCCATTAACGCTCTTCTGGTGTTTTGATTAGAGTGTAGCAATAGATGTCCGTTTATACATATATACCAGTGATGTGCAGTCAGGGGAGGCAGGTGAGGCTGTGCCTCACCTGTCATCATGGAAATATCAAATGAAAAAACAACAGTTAAACAGTTATATTTATTTAGTGATTTGTACTTTAAAGTTCTTTTCCATTTAACTTCACCATTTTTGGATTTTTTTCAAAATCGCTGAATTTTCACATTTACCGTTCAAATACTAAGTAGAGACAAGCGGTGAGGCAGCATCCGGATGAGCCTTACCATGGATTGCGCAATGACTATGCTAACTGTGCTGGCTTGCTCTGCAATGAGACCGCATTGCTGTCCCTCTGCATATTGCTGTTAAAGTGTTCAAACACTTTTAGTATATGAACTAAATTTCTACAGTTTAGCTGGTGTATATAAGCTGGTGTACAGTCACTGTACATTATAAATATTGTACTACCGTGTTTATTTTATTTTTATCAAAACCGTGTGCATAGGTGAGGCACACAGTTCTCCTGCCTCATGATAGGGGGCGCTGGCGATTATAGAGATTCTTCTTGTGCCTCCTCGGCTGCAGAATAGTAGAATTAGTGAGAGCAAGCTACAGTAAACAGTGAGCAAGTTAAGTGCAACCATCCAGTCATTTTTTCGTATTGCTTGGCCTTATTTTCAGAATGAAGGATTACATATCTAAATTGAAAGGAATAGAGAGGGCGGCCCGGTAGTCGAGTGGTTAGCACACCGGCTTCACAGTGCAGAGGTCGCCGGTTCACGTCCCGGTCCGGCCTCCCTGTGTGGAGTTTGCATGTTCTCCCCGGACCCGCGTGGGTTTTCTCCGGGTCCTCCGGTTTTCTCCCACACTCCAAAAACATGCATGGCAGGCAGATTGACCACTCCAAATTGTCCCTAGGTGTGAGTGTGAGAGTGACTGTTGTATGTCTTTGTGTGCCCTGCGATTGGCTGGCAACCAATTCAGGGTGTCCCCCGCCTCGTGCCCGAAGACAGCTGAGATAGGCTCCAGCATCCCCCGCGACCCTAATGAGGAATAAGCGGTACGGAAAATGAGATGAGATGAGAGAGGCTTTTAAAACTGAAGAAAGATAAGGAGGGCTTCTACAAAGAAGGTATAGATGCCTTTCTTCAGAAGGAGCGGCGCATGGACTTCATTTATAAGTAAAGGTAACACGATAATAACATATTTTAATTCTTTTTTTCTATGTTTTCTACAGTTTATATAAAGAATGCTGACATGACATTTTCAACAAAACACGTTAACTGTTGCCAATGAAATGGTGAATAAGCTACTCTGTAGAGTTTTTTTTTTAATTCAAATGGCATGCGAACAAACAAAGTAATAGAAACAAACAAACAAACAACACTGCAAACAAAACACAACAAAAGCAAACAAAACCACTGGTTTTGAATACCTCGTGGAGCTTCTAGATGTTAAGTTCATGTTTGTAAATCTGACTGTGATGACGTCAGTGCCTCACCAACCATGAACCTCACCGCACGTCACTGATATATACATATATATATATATATACAGACAGACAGACAGACAGACAGACAGACAGACAGACAGACAGACAGACAGACAGACAGACAGACAGATAGATAGATAGATAGATAGATAGATAGATATTTTTTTTTCCTTTTTACCCTGAACAAAGTAATGTTAGCTTGCAAGTTGGGAGGGACGGTTGGTTCTTGCCCTTGGAAATGACTATTTCACCTAATACTACGCATTGGGGCAAGTCCATCTGCTGCTCAGCATCCCGTGGTACCGATTAAAACTCCACAACGGCTGTCGGTAGACCTCGGGTCGGGGACACAGACTGTTGTTCGAAAGCACAAAGTCTCTTGTCTTAGCTGAAATGTCCCCCTGTGAATGAACACCAAGCTTCTTATAAGATGTACAGACCTGTCTTTGTATTGCCTCCTTTGTATCTGATCCTCTGAATCGCTTCCAATAATGCTTCCTTGTTAGCATGGGAACTCAACTGGACCTCTGTCCGAGCATCATCACTGAACTGACAAATGGCCACCTGGACACAGAAATGGACTCTTGTCAGAAGAAGACCAACTACAATCCATAAAATAATCACATTATAAACTCAGTTAAAAAAATGTTTGCAAATGAAATTGGATTATTGCCGTGAATGCGAGTTCCTGGTGCCCTCACTGTTATTTGCTCTAACTAAGCTGTAGACCTGGACTGTAGTGCAAACATTTTTTGCAACTCTCAAATTATGATTTTTAATTTTTTTACTACTTCCTCACTTTTTTTCCTGCAACACCTCTTTTTGTCAACATTTTAACAAAACAATGTTTTTTTATCTACCTATTTGACTAAAAGAGGGCAATCATGTCAAAATTGCTGATTTGGCAACCACTCGGAAACTAAGGGCATGTGATTTGTCTCATAAAATAGTCGTTATCACTCAGAATAGCTTCATTTATTTAAAACTGCCAATGCTGACCCAACAAAGTGATATCATTTCATTTCCTTCTGTGCTTTTGAAACTTGACAAAGTGTGCTCATTGTGTTTACGTAAGAAGTGAGTGTTATTAAAAAAAATATTGTTTAACTAAGCTGATGGACTTAACACACGGAACTATATAAAACATAAATTGAAATACAGTAAAGTCTCGTTATATCGATATTCAAGGGAGTCCGAAAAAATATCGATATAACCGGGACTATCGATATATCCGACTCTGTTTGCATGTAATAGGGCGCGATGAGGGTAGCAAAGTGCTTAACGGCACATAGTGTACTGCAGGAATGAAAGGAAAAGGTTCCGCAAGCCCTCCACAGAGTGACAAATGAAGCAGCTGAGCACCGGAGACATTTATGTGGGGGTCAACAACTTGGCATTATTGATGAACCTGTTCGAAGAGAAACACTTGGGGTGATTGTCGCATTCAGTCGTGCAACGTGATTCCAAGTATTCCTCCCGGTCGATTTTATGCTAAGGATCAAGATAACTGTGTTTTCCAGTAGTCCTCTAGCCTTGAGGCAATGGTGCTGGAACCACTTGATATTTAGTAATGCATTTGGAATGAACGTGCCAGAAAGTAAACTTCTCAGGGACAAAGTGGCAGCAAATAAGCAGAGGTGCTTCGATGCTTTTCGCAAACAACACAAACAGGCTCTCTTGGGGTGCACTGTTCATTCACGGTAAATGTCCCTCGTTCTTCCAATTTGGTGAATTTACGCTGTTCTGTCAATTTCATATCAGAAATCTGAGTTACCGACTCGATTTCGAAATAAGTACCGTTTACAACTTGCTCTGCTTGTTTGTGACAGATATTTAAAGGACAACCGACGTCTCCGGACAAGTTCTGTCCATAATTTGTAAAATGGCTTCAAATGACTTCTACTGAGCGTATTTTATAAAGATTCCACCGCATAAAGTAGCTATATTTTACGTTCTATTCCGCAAGGCTTGTTTTTGAGTTGGTGACGAGTCCTCACCCTACATCACTGAAGGAACGCCCTTCAGCGAGAAAGAACATACCTTGCATCACCTCAATGCATTTTGCAATACTTTGTTTGGTCTGTAAACTTTGTGTTGATGGCAAAATTAGAAGGAAAACACATAAATAACGCGATGGTGAATCCTTGTGTGTGGCACCAAAATTTTTAATTTGGTCATTTTAAGACTTAATGCTGCTTGTTTTTAAAATGTGGGCAATCTGAGCAGTTCATGAGAAAGAAAACGCTTTGGACAATGAGGACCGGATGTGAAAACCACCTGACAATAGAGCAAGCCTTTATTCATCTCACAATTGGAAGCTCCCAAGAAAAATGAGCGCGCTTCTATTTACGCAAAGTTCACTATCAGTCAATACATTTTTTAAAGAATATGGCTGTACGTTTGCCAACCTTAACACGTACTTTGGGCGGCGGGATCTCATGAGTGAAAATAAATAGCTCTGCTAAGTACGGCCCAGGGCAACCTACTGTCTGGCCTGCAACATTCCTTAACCCAGCCCACCAAGTATTTACGTTATGAAGGGTTGGCCATGCCCATTATATATGGCATACATGACTTCACAGCATACGTCTTCTTCGCATTGCATGCATCTGTTTATATCTAAAACATTCTCTGCATAATCTTACAAATTTATTGAACATGGTTTTCACCACAGACTACTATAAGATCATGGATAAGAACTAATCATAGTTGTGAAGGTGAAAATTGTGGTTGGACTGGTATTTAGATCATAAGGCAAAATCCAAAATAACAAATATGAGGATTCTTCTGATGTATTTTTTGATCTTCTGTTGGTGACTGCATGGTCACGTAGCTCACCTGGGTGCCATCTGGGCCAATTTGATCAAGGGATCCAATGGCATTATACAAGAAATTTGTGATCTTCATGAAGTTGTCATCTCCAATTGACCAGGAGCCATCGACCAGGAATGCCAGGTCCGCCTTGGCTTCCTTGCATACTTCATAGACAAGCACATAAAGCAGAAACATACATGACACACAAATATATTGGGAGACAAGAACATTACACTCACAAGTAACTGATAATGCAAATAGTTTACAAAAATGGACATGATTTTCACAGGACAGTGATGATATGTTGCCAGAACTCCCCAACCTAAATAGTAAAAAAAAAGATGCATTGGATAGTTTCTGGATTCCCTGCTCTGCTCCAACATCTATAAAATAATAATTGAGCTCAAACTGTCACCCAAAACCCTAGTTCCAAGTTACCTTTCTTTTTGATAATTGCCACCTTCTTTCTACCACCGGGGTGCATTCAGAAATTCACTCGGATTCTCTGTTACCACTCAGAGAGTGAGTGTCCGCAGCGGCAGTGTCCAATTAATTTCAGAATACACACTAGGTTCTAAAGTAATAGCAGCTCATGCTTGAAATACTGTATTTCCATCTGTACTGTCTGACACACAGAGTCCCAACACTCCCTTCTTCAGGGCACTCTGAATATCCGAACGGCACATTTGAACCTCACTCTGAGTTGACAAATGGTTGGAGTGAAACAGCGCACGTGCAGAGCCTTCCTACACAATTTGGGAAATAAATTCTTTCGATTTTTTTTATTGCTCAACAATCAGGTCCAACAATGAAGGTCAAAATATCCATCCATCCATAAATCCATCCATCCGCTGATCCGCTTTACAAGGGTTGCGGAGATTGCTTGAGATAGGTCAAATTATTTGGAACTATAATCAAACAAAATCATGATCAATTGTACTGCATTTGTAAGGAAACAAATTCTATTTTTTATTTTGGCAGAATGTCAGAAGTCCAATATGCTTGACACAAATGTCAACATAAAGGTCAATTCCCAAGTTTTACATGCTTGAACTGTGACGTCTCGACAAAAAGTCACTTTTATTGTCTTCAGAATGTGCTCTTTGTTTTCTAAGTTCCATCCATCCATCCATTTTCCGTACCGCTTATTCCTCATTAAGGTCACGGGGTGCTCGAGCCAATCCCAGCTCTCTTCGGGCACGAGGCGGAGGACACCCTGAATTGGTTGCCAGCCAATCGCAGGGCACTCAGAGACAAACAACCACTTGCACTCACACTCACACCTAGGGACAATTTGGAGTGTTCAATCTGCCTGCCATGCATGTTTTTGGAATGTGGGAGGAAACCGGAGGACCCGGAGAAAACCCACACGGTCTCGGGGAGAACATGCAAACTCCACACAGGGAGGCAGGATGCGAACCAGCGACCTGTGCACTGTGAAGCCGGCGTGCTGACCACCCAACTACCGGGCGGCCTTTTTTCTAAGTTATTTCTGTAATTGTTTTTGTTTTCCATTGCTCTCACCTGACTCACTTGATTTGATTTGCACTGCATTTGTAATTACTCAGACTGTAGTTGTGTTTTTGCAGCCTGTATTTTCCCCAAATACAAACACAGTATATGGAATGTGTTTTTTGCCCCCCCTATCCCACTCCACCTCATCCCCCAGACTCAAGGCATCACTGTGAAAAAGGTCAGAAATGTAGACTTGAATTACAACTGAAGGCTCAGCAGGCATGTCGAACCATGTCTGCAGTTTGCGTAGTGGGTCAGGCTATCATTGAGCTTACAGTATCAGACACGGTAGAAGCCAACCTGTGAATGTTTGGCATGGGAGCGATGGTTGTATACTGTGAAACACTCTTCCTTTTGTCTTCATCTTTCAATCTTGCTTGTTGTCTATCTATCTATCTATCTATCTATCTATCTACCCATCCATCTATATACATATACAGTAAAGTCTCGTTATATCGATATTCAAGGGAGTCCGAAAAAATATCGATATAACCGGGACTATCGATATATCCGACCCTGTTTGCATGTAATTTTCTCCGTGCGTGCATAGAAATAGTATCGATATAACCGGGACTATCGATATATCCGATATCGATATAACGAGACTTTACTGTATATGGATATATATGGATATACATACACAGACAGACAGACAGACAGACAGACAGAGAGATAGATAGATAGATAGATAGATAGATAGATAGATAGATAGATAGATAGATAGATAGATAGATAGATAGATAGATAGATAGATAGATAGATAGATAGATACTGTATTGTTTTTTCATTTACACACATAATGTAATTTATATATTTTTGGAAAAAGGTTAGACATCAACTAGACAGAAATGTAGTTAAAATGTCTTTTTGGCAATTAGTCTACTTCTAGCTGCATTTTAATGACTTACTGCATTTTGAAAATTTGACCATGTGTCTTGAACATTGCATTACCTGCTCAAGGACTTTTTTCACATAAAAGACCAAGCACCTGGAATGGTATCCAACATTAAGACGGTGGGTGTTTATTTTCACTTTGGACGGACTTGCATGTTGGCTCATTCTTTTTTTTTATTTTCTGCAGAAATAATTTTAGCGCTGACATCCTCCCATAAGAAAGTTGTTCCTTCCTACTTTTTTACATAACATTTATTTTGAGGAGTTTGCCTTAATATGACAAACAATATTTATAAGACATAATTCACATGTGTAATGAAATCCATCAGCTCTTAAACTATCTTCTTAGCGACGATGGGTACAATTTCATAGATGGCACATGCGGAAAAAGTTGGCATGTCCTAATTTTCGGGCAAGCAAGTCACGATTTGGGTCGGACACAGTAGCAGAACATTGTTTTAGCACAGTGCACACTGCACGTGTGCTTGTGTTCAACTAATGTTTTTTTCCTCACCTTCTTTGGCAGGTGGGATGGTGGGAGGGGGCTCTGTGGTAGGTGGTTCAGTTGGCAGCGGAGTTGGCGCTGGCACTGGACACACACACACACACACGCACACACACACACACACACACACACACACACACACACACACACACACACACACACACACACACACACACACACACACACGTCACTTGTACAAGTTCACATACAAGACAAAATACAGTGAGACCTCAACTTACGAACTTAATTGGTTCCCAGACAGAGTGTGTAAGGCGAAAAGTGTGTATCTAAAAAAAAATCCCATAGGAAACCATTAAAATGGGAATAATCCGTTCCCGGGTTTCCATAAAATATAGTTTTTAACTAAATAAGCCTTAAAACTACACACAACATACCTTATTCTGTGTATAATAAATGTGATATTGTATTGTAATGAAAGAAATACACTGCATTGTATCATAAAGTCACAAAGAGAGGGACATTACATGAGGACTGTAATTAAAGAAATAAACTGTGCTGTAAAATAAAGTTTTATTTACCTTTTTGATGGTCATTGATGGCTTATGGAAGGACACCTTCCATAAGGACTGTTGGTAACTTAACCTCTGGTGTGGCTTCTCTGCTTTTTTCTTTGGAGACTCGTCATCATTTTTGCTGATTAAATACCTCTTAATTGACACCTGTTGCTTTCTGACTTGTAAGGTCTTACGAAGCTGAGGCATCACATTATCGTTCATCATGTTGATGATTGTCATAGCCAGTCTTTTCTGGATGGAACTGTTCAGTAAAAGCCTGCACTTTGCCAACATTGCCTTCTCCTCCTCGCCCTCAGATGTCCTCGAACCATCCGTTACTAGCTTTAAAATCCTCAATAAGCGCCGAACTTTCAGGTTGGCGCATGGCGATATCGGCGTGAATTAGTCGTGCTTTCTCGCATAAAATAGCTTTACTCACGCTGTTGCCGGATAGCTGATTTTCGTGAATCCAAATTAACAGAAGTTTTTGAACTTCTTTGATTGCCCGAGATCGTCGCTTTGAGAGGACGGAAACACCTTTTGCAACAGACGCACCTTTGATGGCTTCTCTGTTCCGGAGAATGGGAGCAATGGTTGACTTAGCATAGCCGTGCTCCGCCACTAAATCACACAAACGCACACCTCGTTCGTGTTTTTCAATTACTCCTTCTTCTCAGCGACAGTGATTTTATTTTGTGTCTTCTTGGGCTGAACACGAGCCTGTGGTGGTTTTTTTTTCGGTCCCATCATAGTAAAATTATCAGCAAAAAGCTCCAAGTAGGCGATCGATGTGTGTATTCAATGAGAGGGGGTGTGGAAAGTAGCGTCGGCTGGAACGATGTTCGGTCGTGTGCTTCCGCCGAAGATCACTCCGCCAGCCGTGGTGGGTGTGTATTATGAAAATAGTGCTTATTATAAGGTTTAATTTTCATAAATTTGACGTTCTTTAAGACAAAAAGTTTGTAAGATAAGGTGTTTGTAAATTGAGGTCTCACTGTAAATAACAGTGCAATCAATCTGTGAATCTGAAGTTTTCAAAACTTCTTTATAACACCTATTGTGGAGTATTTAGATTACCTTTTATGGGTGTGTATTTAAAAGCTATAGATATGAGTGCAATGCTGTTGTCTTTTTGTCTCTCAACATGTATAACTGCATCAAAAAACTATAAAGTCACTATTTCTACCATCTGTTCCCCCACAACCTAGGGCCAGTAAAAGTATTTTCATCAATCCATTGTGAATCTGACTGCAGGCTGTTTTTCAAAGGAAAAAAAACAACCGGAGGTCTTGGGAAATGTCTATGCCAAAACGATAAAGTGGGATGTGGGAGCAGATGTGGTCAAAAAGCGAGAAAATATGTATAAATATAAGTAAAATAGAAAGAAAAAATAAGAAAAGAACATCAGTGAAAAATCTAAATCACACAAGACACACAAACCCGTCTTTTACTCCCTCATTTTAAAAATGTATTTCTATGTTATTATTCCTGTGAAATTATACTGTATTCTGTTGTATCGGCTCTTTTTGTGAGAGGTGAATTACCTTGCATGGAGTAGACATTCTTGTGGTGTCTGTCAACTGGGATCCCAGTGCTGTCCAATTGGACTACATTCTACTTGAATTCCGGTGTATTTTCTTGGTTTGGCCCTCAAGAACAATATCTCGATTGGATTAAGGTCCAAGGGATTGGATTGGTCTGGCCACTCCATCACATTAATCTCGTTAATCTGGAACCAAGCTGCTGCTCACTTTGTTGTGTTCAAAGTTGTTTTCTCCATTGAAGCATTTTGAGAAGCACCATAAACTAAAGGGAAGCTCAGAGGGTATTGAGAATTTTCCGTGGCTGGTCCCTCTCTCTGGAATGACTTCCATCTGAACATTCGGCACCCTATCTCACTGCCCAACTTCAAAACCCGTCTCAAAACTCACTTGTTTGTGTGTGTGTGTGTGTATTTTTGGGCAAGCAAGTCACGATTTGGGAATATATATATATATATATATATATATATATATATATATATATATATATATATATATATATATATATATATATATATATATATATATACCCAAATCCCAAATCGTATATATATATATTGTGAGAACATGAGAGGCTGGCTCTCAGCGGGAAGGGACAGGAAGTGCAAGGGACGACAGGTTTGGATACAAACAAAAGGTTTTAATGAAGGGTTCCAGGGGGAATTCACAAGCAACAAAGGTTTGAATAGTGTCTCTTCCAATACTTAGCAAAACAAAGTCTCTTCTGGTACTTAAATCCAAATAAAGTCTCTTCTGCTACTTAAATCCAAATAAAGTCTCTTCTGATGTAAAACTGAAGACGGAGTTCTTTACAAGAGTCTCTAGGCCTCACCCCTCTTGACGTCCTCGTCATGTAGCCTAGCCACCTTAGCTAGGTTCAAATCCAGTGTCCAGTCGTGTGGTCCCAACTGGCAATGAGTTCCACGCAGCAATCAAGCTTGTCTTTCCCCAAGCTGCACACTCAGAGGCTCTCTGCCTTAAGAGCCCTGCTTTCCAATCAAGCCCTGATCAGCTGCAGGTGTTTGGGTTTAATTGCTGCCTTCCACCAGGTGGGGCCAAGATTCTCTCTGGGTGGAGCCATCTTAGGGGGATGTATTTGCCCTCCAGGACACAGCCTCTCGTGACATCACAATATATATATATATATATATATATATATATATATATATATATATATATATATATATATATATATATATATATATATATATATATATATATATATATACTTGCAGTGTGATCTATCAAACCGAACATGAATTGTGATGGCTAGTTTTGCATCATTCAAGACCAAATTAGAAAGAATCACGCAGCGCCCGTGAGAAGCAGGGACAATGTGAGATGATGAGAGGGAGAATTGATTTTTTTACACTGGTGTGAACATTTTTGCAACATGTCATCTATTCCACAAGCAATTTTGCAGCCTCTCAAGGCAGGCGTCAAAGATCGGCACAAGTAACCGTGACGTCTGTTCTAAAAATAAACCCACTAACGATGGGACATTGTGATTTCCTCAAAGTAGTTCATTTGGAAAACCCTTCAGAGATTTGTAGAAATATTTTTGGGAATAATGAGATTAATCTATTTCCCACCTTGTTGAATCAATGGTGATAATTATTGTAAGTCATGAACTTGATCGGCGTCTTCAGAGAGATGACTATTATGAATAAAGAATTATAGGGTAGCAGAGCAACTTCACATCTCCTTGCGCAAGAATTGGTTTTGGCCTCAGGAATTCCTGTGCTGTCCTAAATTTGAAAGGAATTGCTTGCACAACATAGTCAGGATGTACAATAGCCACACGTTCGGAGCATGTTAATTCAAACAAAAGATGATTTTTTTATACTGTTAATGGTGTCCCCACAAGTACGCTGTTTTTATTCAGTTTTAACTTATGCCCACTCAAAGCTCCTTAGATAGGTGTGGAAAAACAGCGGGTGAGGAATCTGTGTGTTTTCGGGTGCAAGTTTGTGAGTGTTATCGATCTTAAAACTGACAGTGCGCAGAGCCCTTGAGGTCCCTCGAGCTGCGTGATTCAACTGAGCTCATCACCTGGCCAATAGACTGCAACACAGTCACAGAGTCCTCACTGAGACTCAGATATTAAAATAAGTATCTATGAAGGTCGCAGAGACTGCTGCCGAAAGCCATCTATGTACCTTTGGTTTGAAAAGGGAGTGGCGCAGGATCTTAAAATGTAATTTAGGGAAATTGAAAGCAAGACATTTTAAGTATCGTTAAATATATTTTTGATGATGGCTTAATATATTTTTGATGATGCCTTTAATTAATTAATTGTTTTTGAGAAATGGTGCTGTAATTTCTTATTCTTTATTTTTTTTATGATTTATTTTATTACCACGCGTTGTTCACTTGCATTGAAATAAAATGTAAATATTTTTGAGCAGTGTAATGCAAAACACTGACATGCTCCCAAATTGTATCTTTCATTTCATCTCTGTCCCAATTCCGTGTTCAACGTACGTGTCATGTCAGTGATGGAGATGGGAGGTCCTTCCATTCCCTGGTTCTGCACGTGAATGGTGATCTCATATTGACTGCTTGGAAAAAGGTCGTAGAAGCAATGTCGAGAAGCCCCGCCTCCTAAACTCACTTCCTGCCACTGACTGTCTGCAATGAAACAACAAAAACAAGTCCATAATGATTAAAAGAAACTTCAATAACTATTCAAACGTCTTTTGAGAGTTTTCTTCAAATTCTAAAAATAAAATCTCACACGGGTTAAGCTGCTTAGGTGAAGCTGGATAAACCTTTTCCGCACTCACCCATTGAAATTTATTGTGTCAAAAAGAAGGCATTCAACTATCATGATACAAAAAAAGAAGGGCGGACACATCTCCGTAGACCAAATAAACACAAGAGCTTTGCTGCAAACGCCTTATTTGATTACAATCCATGCTAACCACACACACACACACACACACACACGCACGCACGCACACGCACACGCACACACACACACACACACACACACACACACACACACACACACACACACACACACACACGCACACGCACACGCACACGCACACACTAGAGAATTGGACCTTTAAAATGCATGTTTTGTTCAGGTTATTATAGATCGCGATCCTCGCATATCTTGCCGGCGCACATGACATTTGAACAAATACACTGTTTGAGTAAAGAGAACGAAACAAACAATGTCAGCGCAGTATTGATTTATTTGCATCTCTATTCCCAATTTTCAGACTTCACAAAGTCCATCAGTCACAGGGTCTCTTATTCAGATATGCTGAATGAGAATTTTGATTGGCAACCAGACTGATTCATCTCGAAGCACTCCCACATGGATTAAGAGTTGTTTTAATCTTTGAACACTTTTACGGATCAGTGGCGGGCCGTGGATTTCGCTAGGCCTTCGGTAGTGCTACGTTAAAATCCAGACAGAAAAACGTGTGGTGTGATTTTCTACAAGTCTACTAGAGGGTAGCAAGTGTGATTGGCTAGTCACTAGCCAATCATAGTTGACCGGCGCTTTCAAGATGGGTTGCCAACTCGAAATCTGATTGGTTAGAGCAGGGGTCGGGAACCTTTTTGACTAAGAGAGCCATAAAAGTAAAATATTTAGAAATGTTTTTCAGCGAGAGCCACACGCACATACAAACGCTCGCGTGCGCGCGCACACACACACACACACACGCGGCCACTTTTCAACAAAATATCAGAATTTATTATTTAAAATAACTTTGTGATAGTACACACCGTTAACATGGATGGTTTTCCGTTCCTCGTGTTTGGTAAAAATCCAGGAAAACGATCGGAATGAAATTCAATTTGCCGGTCCAGAGGCGAAGTTACTGCTAGCTAGCCTGCACACGGCTCATAAGCTTCCACACTTGCTATCTGCAATCTACTTCTCACAGAAGTATATCGATGCTAACGTTAACATGGGGCTTGTTAAAATGTCACTGACATTCGACTGTTTCATCGATGATATTGTTTCATTGCAAATTAGAATCAGAACATTTTCTCTCCTCTAATGCTCCGGTGCATTCAGGCTGAAGTGCACAAGTTGGGCTCATTTAAAGGGGCGTTTACCTGTTTCAACATGACGGCCACTATCATCCAATCAATATGGCGCTTTCGGCCATTCTAGGTCAGTGTCATCCAATCAAAATTGCGCTTTCCGCCAACTGCAGCCCCAACGGGAAATGAATGACGAAAAAAACGACAATATGTATTATAATATGTAATATTTATCGGCGAGCCATATGCAATCATCAAAAGAGCCATATATGGCTCGCGAGCCATAGGTTCCCGACCCCTGGGTTAGAGCAACAGTTTGACCGACGCATTTGATGTGACAGGGCCCACAGAATTTATTGTGAAGGCGTCCAGGTAGATTTCTGACCCTGGTAACAAATGATGGCTGAAATGTGATTGGTTAAATGCTTAAATATGAAAACACACGTCTGGAAGCAGGAGAACAGGGGAAAAGTCATGAAAGGAAGCGGAAAGACAATTTTGAATTATTGAACTCATTCACTGCCACTCACGAATTTATTTCCGGAATTGAAAATATGAGCGCCATTTGTTTGGGTTTATTTTTTTTAATGCTTGGGTGCCGATAAAGCACTGGCCATGGCCTCTGGCAATGTATTTCTCCTTGGTTAGCACTTTGTTCCAGCTTCAGCTGTTGTTAAAGCGCTATATACAGTAAACAAATATGTACAGCCGCCCTCATTTCAAACTCATATAACTCCAAATAATTTAGGAATTAACTCTTTTGTTCTGACCAAAGAAGAGAGTCTAATGTTTCTAACACTGTATTGAATGTTTATGTAGTCCTAAAACTCAATATTATGTGGGTCATGGAATTCAAGTGACAATGACAAAAACCCTGGAATTGGAGTCGACACATTACACATGTATGGCAAGAATTCAAGGACAATATATAATTAACATTAGCCAATGATTCCGATATTTTTAGCCCAGCAGAGAAAGCTTTGCAGGCCTTGACGATCCGC
Organism: Hippocampus bargibanti; assembly: GCF_051943395.1. Taxonomy (NCBI): domain Eukaryota; kingdom Metazoa; phylum Chordata; class Actinopteri; order Syngnathiformes; family Syngnathidae; genus Hippocampus; species Hippocampus bargibanti. The sequence goes on from NC_142739.1 coordinate 13,440,837, forward strand.
CACTGTTACAGATAAACAGGAGGTGTTCAAGCATTTGCTTGACTTCTTTCTGATTATACTGAACTGTACTTAATACAGTACATAAAGGAAACATTAAATACGAGTAATCCTTTAGCGGCACCGTTTATATCGTAACAGCAACGTCGAACCATCTGTTGTATAATTATATGTAAATGGTGTGTTGAAGCTGTCAATAGACATACACATGCATGCACACGCACGCACACACACACACACACACACACAGACGCACACACACACACATACATACATACATACATACATACATACATACATACATACATACATACATACATACATACATACATACATACATACATACATAAAGCCCATGATTTACACATAAATAACACTTACATAAACAATGTATTTTTTTTTGAGTGCAGACCGACTTACTGAGTGTTGACTGGATGGAGATTCTGTAATAGGCGGCATGCAGATGAGGCTGCCATTGCACACACATGCTGTTTTGCCGCACCTGGTAGACTGCCAAGTCGGAGACACCGAGGACCACTGGGAACAATGTGACACACAATCCTAATTGATTATGCGACGAATCGATGTGCACGCATCACTTTATCTGCAAAACCATTCACCTTTAATTTGATGTGTGACTGAAGTCAAACAAATCTATTTGGAATATTTTTATGGGTGAAATGTTATCATGGTCGATCATCTGAATGTTGGCAGAGATAAAGTGAATCAAGTGGTGCAAGCAAACAAAGAGAAAGTGACACTCGAGTGGAGGATGGTAACTTTGAATTAGGCTAATGAGTAAGTCTACTGTAAAAAGTAAAAATGAGACATGTGAAGGTTGTTCTGATTTTTTAATTAGGGAAATGTGGTTAAGGCCAGTGGTGGCGATGTACAGTTGCAGAAATAAATTCAGTTATCATTAAAAACAAATATAATGTAATTTTCTCGAAATGAGGAAGGATGCAGCAAGATGTCTGTGTAAGCTCTCAGTCGTACAGGAGTGGTCCATCGATGAGAAGGTTTCTTCAGCCGTCATCTGTACAAAAGTGAAGGTTTCGGACGTTTCGCCTCCTATCCAAGAGGCTTCGTCAGCGAACTAAAGTCTGACTGGTCGTATCGGCCCCATTTATATATCCCTAATGTCCAGACCTGGTGGCGCCGGACACAGCTATGATAGGTCCCTACTCTCAGGTTGGGGGGGGGGGCGCGGGACCCCCCCCCTTGTGGCCCCACTGATTGTTCCTACATTCCTGACTAACGATTGGCCTATTACACCCACTCCCCCGGTATCACCTCATCAGCATAACGACCCTCATCAGCATTGCGAAAGTTGCCTAACCTGTTTTGCCTGAGCAGGCTATTGTATGAACGATCCAAATTGAACCTCACACCACCAGACCGGTTTAATGAAGGATTTTGTTGTTTTATAAGAATCGCCTCTTTCACCCCCCTTTCAAACCATCTATGTTCTTTCGCTAAGATTTTAACCTCATTGTCGTCAAATGAGTGGTTGCTAGCTTTTAGGTGCAAATGTACTGCCGATTGAGGCCCACTAGTATTATCCCTGCGATGTTGATAAAGTCTTTTTTTGAGAATTTGTTGAGTCTCCCCAATGTACTGCTCTTTACAATTTTCATTCTTACAATGTATGGAATAAACTACATTACTTTGTTTTTCATTTGGTAGCCTATCTTTTGGATGCACTAATTTTTGCCTTAACGTGTTTATCGGTTTGAAATAAGTAGGAATTTTATGTTGCCAAAGGACTCTTTGTAATTTTTCAGAAACTCCTGCAATGTACGGTACTGCTACTCCTCTCCTTTTAGAATCTTGAGAATTATTGGTTTCGTTCGCTATTCTTTCTTTCTGACATTTGTTGAATGACCACTGAGGGTACCCACAGTTAGTGAGTGCTCTCCTGATATGTTTTGACTCCCTTTCTCTACCTTCAGTGCTAGTTGGTATTAGTTTAGCCCTATGCTGGAGGGTTCTGATAACTCCTAGTTTATGTTGTAAAGGGTGGTTAGAGTCAAAAAGTAAGTATTGGTCAGTGTGCGTAGCCTTCCTAAAGACTTCTGTTTTTAGCGCTCTGTCCTCTTTTATAATTACTTTACAATCCAAGAAGGCTAGTTGGTTCTCTTGAATGTCCTCACGAGTAAATTTAATGTTGAAGTCTACAGAGTTGAGATGATCTGTGAAGGATTGAATTTCTTGTTTCTTAATTATGACAAAAGTATCGTCCACATATCTAAACCAGTGTCTAGGTTTTGTCCCTGGGAAGGATGTGAGGGCCTGTTTCTCCATCTCTTTTAGATTATACCCGGGAGAGGCCACGCCATGTATCTATGGCCTGCCAAAAATACATAAAGAAGGGTTCCCCCTCCGACCCATTGTTTGTAGCATTGACTCCTCTACATACAATGTAGCCAAATATTTAAAAACTATTTTAGCTCCGTTGGTTGGTAACACAGAATACCACGTAGAGAACACCACAGGGTTTGTAGAGAGGATCAAAGACCTCATATTGGAACCTGAGGAAACTTTGGCATCATACGATGTGACTTCTCTCTTTACATCTGTCCCAACCCCAGCAGCAGTCTCAGTGGTGAGGACGAGGCTGCTGGCGGATGTTTCTCTGCATGAAAGAACCAAACTGAAACCGGATCACATCTGCCAATTATTAGAAATCTGCCTTAATACTACGTATTTTCAATTTCGGGAAAAATTTTATAAACAAATCCATGGTTGTGCTATGGGCTCACCAGTTTCACCCATAGTGGCTAATCTTTACATGGAAGAGATGGAGAAACAGGCCCTCACATCCTTCCCAGGGACAAAACCTAGACACTGGTTTAGATATGTGGACGATACTTTTGTCATAATTAAGAAACAAGAAATTCAATCCTTCACAGATCATCTCAACTCTGTAGACTTCAACATTAAATTTACTCGTGAGGACATTCAAGAGAACCAACTAGCCTTCTTGGATTGTAAAGTAATTATAAAAGAGGACAGAGCGCTAAAAACAGAAGTCTTTAGGAAGGCTACGCACACTGACCAATACTTACTTTTTGACTCTAACCACCCTTTACAACATAAACTAGGAGTTATCAGAACTCTCCAGCATAGGGCTAAACTAATACCAACTAGCACTGAAGGTAGAGAAAAGGAGTCAAAACATATCAGGAGAGCACTCACTAACTGTGGGTACCCTCAGTGGTCATTCAACAAATGTCAGAAAGAAAGAATAGCGAACGAAACCAATAATTCTCAAGATTCTAAAAGGAGAGGAGTAGCAGTACCGTACATTGCAGGAGTTTCTGAAAAATTACAAAGAGTCCTTTGGCAACATAAAATTCCTACTTATTTCAAACCGATAAACACGTTAAGGCAAAAATTAGTGCATCCAAAAGATAGGCTACCAAATGAAAAACAAAGTAATGTAGTTTATTCCATACATTGTAAGAATGAAAATTGTAAAGAGCAGTACATTGGGGAGACTCAACAAATTCTCAAAAAAAGACTTTATCAACATCGCAGGGATAATACTAGTGGGCCTCAATCGGCAGTACATTTGCACCTAAAAGCTAGCAACCACTCATTTGACGACAATGAGGTTAAAATCTTAGCGAAAGAACATAGATGGTTTGAAAGGGGGGTGAAAGAGGCGATTCTTATAAAACAACAAAATCCTTCATTAAACCGGTCTGGTGGTGTGAGGTTCAATTTGGATCGTTCATACAATAGCCTGCTCAGGCAAAACAGGTTAGGCAACTTTCGCAATGCTGATGAGGGTCGTTATGCTGATGAGGTGATACCGGGGGGAGTGGGTGTAATAGGCCAATCGTTAGTCAGGAATGTAGGAACAATCAGTGGGGCCACAAGGGGGGGGGTCCCGCGCCCCCCCCCCCAACCTGAGAGTAGGGACCTATCATAGCTGTGTCCGGCGCCACCAGGTCTGGACATTAGGGATATATAAATGGGGCCGATACGACCAGTCAGACTTTAGTTCGCTGACGAAGCCTCTTGGATAGGAGGCGAAACGTCCGAAACCTTCACTTTTGTACAGATGACGGCTGAAGAAACCTTCTCATCGATGCAGCAAGATGCAAACGTTCATATTCAACTTAAATAGCACAACTGTATAAGCGAGGAAATCTCCCAGGGTCGCCTTCCCGCCTCACTTTTATTTCTTGTCGCAACTTATACCCTTGTTAACACAATTTGCTGACAGGGGAAAATCAACTTGGCTTCAATATCACTGAGTTGCTATTTAGCACATTAAGCATATGGCAGGTTTTCCTTTTAATATGCAAGAAAAAACACACACACATTATCTGCAAGGCAGATGCCATGAATTTTAGACACTTGAATTTGAGCTAACACAAAAAAGAACGTTGCCACGTGAGTGATCTTTTGTATAAACCGCAGTCAAAGGAGTGTATTCCTTTTCACTGTTTTGCAATTAGTCACTCACTCTTCTCAGAGTCGAACAAGTCCTTGCCCTTTGAGATCAATTATGTAAAAATAAAAACGAAATAAAATATCTCTCGCTCTGTTGGGAATGGAATATTAAGACAGCATTAAATAGACCAGAAAAAGCAAATCTAGGTCATGGCCTAGTACAAAAGGTGATACAAACGCAAAAGGAAATCAGGCAAAAGTTATCAAGGAGAACATTTGTGTAGCCATTGCTCAGAAGCAATAGCTACAGATGGAGGGCATATTGCACGTAGTTTGGATGTATGTCGCTAAATCCACTGTATGCTAAGCAGATGCATCTCAATGCAAACAACATAAAACTTAATTATGGGGAGGCATTTTCATTCCCCTCTAGTGGTACCCAAGGCACCAATAATTGTTTTTCCACTTGCTCGTATGTTTGAGTTATTGGTGCAAGATGTGTGTGTTTGCTACGATGAAAGGGATGCTACCGTGAATCACCACAAGCAGCAACTTTAAATCACGTCATGGATAATAAAGATTTAATGCATCATTTTCAATTCCCTGTAATTGAACGCCCCACCCCACCACCCTACATGCTTTTCTATACATATCCTCTGCTTGTGTCAGACCCACAAACAATGATTTAGTGATGATGATGAGACCCATGAAAGCAATCTTTCTAGGGATCATCACCATCATTGGTGAGTCATGGATCTTGCACCAAATGGCAGATCCGTCAGTGGAAATGCAAGGCAGAAGAAAAGAAGACAGTCAATGTTTGAAGTGATTTTGATCTCAGAAGTTGTTTTTGTTTTCTAGTTCTTGTCACAGGCCCAGACAATCAACCAGCACTTCTACAAAGCTATCCCTCATTCAGTGCAAAATAATCATCGAGAGTTGTACAGAAGAACCCATGACATCTTCACCATTACAGCGCTCAGTTTTACAATGCCCTGAGCATCTGACAGTTCCTGACCATGTTGGATCAACCTCCCAACTCATCCACTGTCGTCATGTATGATGAAATGTACCCCCATCGGCAGTACATTTGCACCTAAAAGCTAGCAACCACTCATTTGACGACAATGAGGTTAAAATCTTAGCGAAAGAACATAGATGGTTTGAAAGGGGTGGTAAAAGAAGCGATTCTCATAAAACAACTAAATCCTTCATTAAACCGGTCTGGTGGGGTGAGGTTCAATTTGGATCGTTCATACAATAGCCTGCTTAGGCAAAACAGGTTAGGCAACATTCGTAATGCTGATGAGGTGATACCGGTGGGAGTGGGGCAAATAGGCCAGTCGTTAGTCAGGAATGCAGGAACAATCAGTGGGGCCACAGGGAGTGGTCCTCTGCTCCCCCCAACCTGAGAGTGACCTATCATAGTCACAGCAGATTAGGGATATATAAATAGGGCTGATACGACCAGTCAGACTTTAGTTCGCTGACGAAGCCTCTTGGATAGGAGGCGAAACGTCCGACACCTTCAAAAAGTACAGATGACGGCTGAAGAAACCTTCTCATCGATGGACCACTCCTGTACGACTGAGAGCTTACACAGACATACCTATTGTTGCTCACTGTGGTGAGAAAATGTATTCTGGAAGTGTAACGACAATTATACATTTGTTTTCTTGTAAACTTCCTCTTCCTCTAAATAAGAGGTCCCTAACCCCCGGGCCGTGGACCTGTAGAGGTCCGTGGGTAATTTGGTATCGGGTCACACAGAAAGGATTAATAACTCACATTATCTCCGTTTTATTTATTTGGGACTGTAAAATATATAGTTTTTTGAAAAGTTAGCCAATTCTCTTCTACATCCGTGTGCAGATACTGGTCAAGGCACACTTTTTGGTCCTGGTATATGTTACTGCTTAAATGAAATCCGGGAGACAGACAGAAAAGGATCCTACAACTTTTAAGAAAAAAAGCAACATTTAATAAACAATATCTGCTTCAAATACAGATTTATCTCAACGAGATTCCCACACCAAGTCCATGGTGATGGTGAGTCGGATATTTCATGCACTTTGTTTCTTATTTTGAATGCACTTTGAAGCATTACCATAGCCACCAGGTCGTGTTGCGGCCAGATAAGACATTCCTCGTGTCGTGATTCATGTTCATCTCATTTTATATTTGTTGTATTTATCCGACACACCTTAAATGCCGATTCCTGAAAAATATTGTCTGACATTAAGCCGATCCGTGGGGCAAAATAGGTTGGGGGCCGGTGCTTTAAATTTATGTTTAAAGGAGCAAAGTCAGGTTAGCCTTGTCCGGCCGCCGAAACCAAATCAATATATTCAAAGATTGTTCTTGAAGATAAGCAGTTCAGAGAATGAATGATTTTTCTGGCCGTCTGACGTGGATATAAATATAAAAATATGGTTTGGGCGCTCCGTTTTCGCTGGAGTCTCAATGGAAATGTGAGCCTTTAATATGCATGTTGTACTTCTACCTTGGCTGTTATTGCTTCCTCTCTGTTCTCACTCAGTCACACTACGCCGTCCTTGCCACAAATCTGCAAGGAAGACTTAACCTGACAGCAATGTCCCATTAGAGCTTAGGAATTCAATTCGAGATCTCATTTTAACCACACTGCCATCATTAACCTTCTGGCCCATCAAACTAACCGCAAGATGGATTCCATTTCAATATCATGCAGCCCCCACAGTTGTTCTCCATATTCCCAAGGGTGATTTTGTTTTTAGATGTGAAAATGATCATGTATAAAATGCATTGTTAAATAAATCTGGGTGCAAGCTCACATGTCTTAGTGCTCACTAGGGATGGTTCACTTTGTCCTGAAGGGTAGGAGGCTGTCACTTGTACGCTGTATGACGTGCCACTCTGCAAATTCTGGAGGACAACAGAGTTAACGTCATCACGCACGGTGATCTCCAAAGCGCTCCCTGGTACTGCGAATGACAAAGAAATACACGCGCACACACACACACACACACACACACACACACACACACACACACACACACACACACACACACACACACACACACACACACACACACACACACACACACACACACACACACACACACACACACACACACTATTAAATACATTATCATGGGTGCATATGAGTCAAAAGCCCCTTATGTTTGCTTTAGGTTTGCCTATTCGCTGTATTTTCCTACCATTGACTGGCTGGTAAAGGATCTTGTAACCCACAGTCGTTGTCTGTGGAGGATCCCAGGTGACCCTGAAGTGATTGTACCACTCTTCTGATGCACAAAGGTTTTCAGGAGACAAGAGAGGCACTGGACCGAAACAAATAAACAACTGCATTTGACAAAATAATGAATCCATAATACAGAATGAAACAGTCTAATGCAGGGATCGGGAACCTTTTTGACTAAGAGAGCCATAAAAGTAAAATATTTAGAAATGTTTTTCAGCGAGAGCCACACGCACGCGCCCGCGCACAAACAAACGCTCGCGTACGCGCGCACATACAAACGCTCGCGCGCGCACATACAAACGCTCGCGTGCGCGCGCACACTTTTCAACAAAATATCAGAATGCATTATTTAAAATAACTTTGTGATAGTACTCACCGTTAACATGAATGGTTTTCTGTTCCTCGTGTTTGGTAAAATTCCAGGAAAACGATCGGAATGAAATTCAATTTGCCGGTCCAGAGGCGAAGTTACTGCGAGTTAGCCTGCACACGGCTCATAAGCTTCCACACTTGCTATCTGCAATCGACTTCTCGCAGAAGTATGTCGATGCTAACGTTAACATGGGGCTTGTTAAAATGTCACTGACATTCGACTGTTTCATCGATGGTATTGTTTCATTGCAAATTAGAATCAGAACATTTTCTCTCCTCGCCGTCTTGCTGGAGCTCAAACACTTTGAAAATATTTCAAAAGGAACAGGCCGAGATTCCCCCGTGCACGCCCGCATTCGGTGATCGAAAAGCCGGCTTGAAGACTTCCGCAGACGCCCGCCGCACACACACCGGTGCATTCATGCTGAAGTGCACTCGTTGGGCTCATTTAAAGGGGCGTTTAGCTGTTTCAACATGACGGCCACTATCATCCAATCAACATGGCGCTTTCGGCCATTCTAGGTCAGTGTCATCCAATCAAAATTGCGCTTTCCGCCAACTGCAGCGCCAACGGGAAATGAACGGCGAAAAAAAACGACGAAACGAAAAAGTAAATACACATTTTAGTTTTATCGGCGAGCCATATGCAATCATCAAAAGAGCCATATATGGCTCGCGAGCCATAGGTTCCCGACCCCTGGTCTAATGTCAACTGAAAATTCACAGTTTCACTTCAAAGACCTCTGAAAGAATTTAATTCACTTGAGAATTGGAATATTTTTGCTGTGCTACAAATAAAAACATTTAGTAATCAATGTTAAAAGAAAAAAATTGGAAAAGCAAAAAGAAAAAAAACGATTTTCTATTTTGCACAAATCTAGAACAATTTTATATTTCCATGAGCAAAAATGTTGTGAGGTTCTGGTTGAGCGGGTGTGGTTTAACAAAATCAATAATTTATGTTGCTCATTTATAAGGCAACAATATTAATATAAGGCACAGCTGTTTCATTCTTATAGCTCAATGAAACACTGGATACATGTTTTAAATTGCAAATGCTGCAAAAGATATGGCAAATTTTTTTTTTTGCTGGATTCCTAGCTTGGTTTAATATGTTTATTTACTGAATAATTTATGTGAAAAGACAGTTTTATCTCCACACAAAATAGATTATCTTGTCTTGCTTTGGTACAAGAGCTGGTCGACACAGATGTTTTCATTTGCAATAAGGCCAGCTTCGCGTATTCATACAAAATGATGTTTCTTATACAACATGCCTTCTCCGCTTGTTAACTAGAGGACAGTCGATATTTCTTCTGAGAATGGATGCGGCATTCAATAAGGAATTTATCAGTGCCCCGTAATTAAAAGAACTATCGTAATTATGAACCATGCTCATTTGGACTGCGGGCAAGTGTGTGCGTGCATCTGTGCGTGACTCACATGTCATCCCCTGTGTGGACACACTGACACCATCGTCCCCATCGGTGTACATTGGCATGACAGTCACTTTGTACTGAGTGTCAGGAAGTAAGGATTCCAGCAACATACTTTTCTGACTGGCAGGAACTAACACCTGAATACACAGGCACAAAGAAACAAAAACAACTAATGGATGCTCACACAGTGAATGTAATGTGCCAATCCAGGCTGACATTTCACAAATAAAGGACAATAAAAGTGGCAAAGCTCAAACATTACACACACTGTATGTATAGTCTGGATAAAACAGATGAATTGTATGAGGAAGAGAAATGCTCGTTGGGTGAATTCTATGTTTACTTAAGGGATGCAAAGCACAACCGTTCAGCATTTCTGCTCACTCCAGCTCATTCAAAAAGTCACATGAGGCCAAGAATGAGACATAGCAATTAAAGTTGGATCTTGGTGTTGAAGTTGGTTCTCTTTCAGTATTTGAATGTGCTTGTTCGCACCGAATAAAATTGGTAGACCAAAGTTACAGCAATGACAAAGGGCCAACCAAGAATATCTTGTGGAGATGACTTAAGACTAATATTGAGTGAAGATGACCCTTTCCAACCGTGAGTGACAGTTAAAAGAAAAAAAATCAACTCAAGATTAGCTTTATGGTTCTGGAGAGTTCTGTCACGTTACAAGCTTGCCATTAGTCACAGAAATTTGATGTGCCGTTTAACAAACAGCACGGTGGACTGGAAATGAACCTTTTGGTCCAACTCTTTGCCGGTTACAAGCCCACATAAGTAGAGAGAGTTTGTATCAAAAAGGGCTTTGTTTCGGTAAAATCAGTCAAGATGAAAAGTGGATGACAACAATTGTGTCCTGTGTCGTGAGCTATAAACAAAAACTTTCATCAATCCATTCATTCTCTGTTGAGAGGGCCACAGCTTTAGTAGGAAGCTCAGACATCCCTTTCCCTATCCACTTCTTCCAGCTCTCCCTAGTGGATCATGAGGCATTCCCAGGCCAGCTCGGTGACAGTCTCTCCAGCTTGTCCTGGGTCTTCCACGGGGTCTCCTGCCAGTGGGACATGCCCGGCCGGAACACCTCACCAGGGAGGCGTCCAGGAGGCATCCTAATCAAATGCCTTAACCATGTCATCTGGCTCCTCACTATGTGGAGGAGAAATAAAATGAATCTGATTAGCTTCAGGGAGTAGTCTACTGCTCCCCCAACCTTACAGCAGGGACTTATCAGAGCACCTCTGGCCAGAGCTACCAGCACAACTATAGTTGGCTGACGAAGCTCTTCGGATGAGGAGCGAAACGTCCGACAACTTCAAAGGAGTACAGATGACGACTGAAGAAACCTTTCCATCAATTCAATCTGAACTCGAGCTTGGAGCAACCTCAAAGTTTCTAGTACAATGGTGAGGTGGGGTGGGGTTTTCCAAGCAAAATCAAATGCCAATTCCAAGTAGAAATACCAGCCACAAATCTCCACATTTCTCATGTACTGTCACGGTTTGTGAGGTGGTGGTGGTTTTGGATGACAAAATAAGCAGGCAGGAGGGAGCAGCAGGTTGTATTTGACAAATTGCATTAAAATAAAGTCAGCAGGAACAAAATCTAAAACATCAAAGTCATCTGAACAGAAAAGTACAAAGTATCAAAGAAAACCATGAGTAAAAATCTGCCAAAATGAAATAAACCTGACAGGGTGAAGCAAACACATACAATGACCCGGCACGGAATGGTCATGCTGGGAGTCCTTTTAACTGCCACTGATTGGAACGACCTGTGCAGCTGCCGGCGGAGCCGACAGCGCCATCCATTGGTTGCCAACCAGAACGTGATAGTCTGCCATTGATTGTAATGACCAACACCTGTGGAGGTGCAGGCGGGGCTGACAGCGCCACCCGATCGTCGCCAACCAGATCGTGACATGTACTGACTTTCTCATCTTAATCGTCAATTCTTTTCTACAGGGATCTCCGATGCGAAACATGCATGAAAAAGAACTTAGAATTATAACTTTAGTAATTAATAACTTTTAATTAATAAAAACCTCCATAGGACATCCAAATTCCCTGTGATGAAAACATCTGTGCGCAATCACTAACTGCTAGACCATGTTGGTAAGAACATGCTGCTGCTGTCAGGTATACCAATCCTTCATCAATGTTCTGCTGTGGATTCACCTCAAGATAAAAACAAGGGCAGACTACCATGTGAACCAGTCTCAAGAAAACAGTGGATTGATGGAAAATGTCAAACTGTGGGGGAATCCATGTCATCAAGGCAAAATATGCAAAAGACAAAAGAACAGTAATGCGAAAGGCAGGGTTCAGATTTAAGGTCTTGTCCCACTTTTTGAGAGCAAATGTTTCTTCAGCTAGCCCTGCTTGTTTCTTTTGTTCATCTCTCCACCGTGACCCATCTCTGAAGCCATGGAAGTAAATGGCTGCTGAAAAGATAATGGAATGTCCTCTGGCTTGGTCTGGCCTCTCCATCTTGCACTGCTCTGACGCCACAGCGGGAAATTAAAACGAGGAGGAGAAAAATGGTTCCGGGGATGAGAGTAAAGGGTGGTGATGAGAGAAGAAGTAGGTAAAGTTGCATTGGAGGAACAGATGGAGGAGAGGTAAGTGAATCCCCGGTTGAGATGGAATGTGTACATCGTCAATCTGGGATTGAAGAGGCTGAGTGGACCAGTACCGATGGTGTAATGGGTTTTCTGATGGGAGTAAGTTATTACCAGAATCAACCACTTCACAGCGTGTGAAAAGGTGGCCTTGTTGTCTCTTCCGGAAAATGTGCTACAACTATGTGTACAACTCCTTAGCCAGTTCTAACAAGAATTTGCAATGTATGATAAACGATATGATGTGAACAGAATATGAAAGAAGGGTGAACTTTTTCATTCATATTTGTATTCATTTTTTAAAATTTATTTTTACCTAAATTATTCGAACAAAAATCCACTTGAATTTAGAGAGCATGAATTTGCACTTTTCAACAACATTCAAAGGTTCCACTTGGCAAGCGCTGACACAGCCTAAAGAAAAAAATGTTTCGAAAGAAATTGGTTTTATGTGCCCTTCGTAGAATAAACACAACATTCTACAAAATAACAGAGTGAAATATGATTTTAGATGAAAAATCCAACTTTTTGTATGAATCTCAGGATGCTGTCATTTTGGCTTGTGCTGCCAATTGCTGTCAATTGAAAATGATATCAGAGTACTGAAGGAAGTGATATACTTCTGAAAATTAATTTGCTTAAATTATCTGTAAGGCCTGATTGATTTATCATGAATAACCACAAAAAAAAATCTGCTAAAAAATGTCTGTTTTATGTTTTTTCTTTACAACTTATCACATATTATAACAATTTTGAAAATCACCCTCCTTGCCCCCATACATAAAAAATTGAAATTGACAATTTTAGGCAGTTTTCTATTGTGAAGTTAAAAAAATATGAAATGACAAAATATTCCAAAAGAGTGAAATATTCAGTGTGTTATTCATGTCTATTTTTGAAAGCAGTAAATGATCAAAAATGTTTTCTTATTCAGAATATGTATATATTTTTTAGGAAGCAGCCAGCTGATTCGTTATTACAATGTTATTTTGCAAAATAACAGAATTGGCTTCACCTACAAGTATCCACATCAGTTATGCCCCGTTTATTATTATTGTATGATATGATTAGCAATTTAGGATTGACACTTCTGTGAAGCGTGGGATTTAGGTTAATGGTATTTTATAATAATTGGGAAACACAAATATCAAGCCACCCTCCACAACTAAATTTGAAATCAATTTGAAATCGGACCGTTGCAGCGGACTCCTTCGGCATTGGGATGCCATTTTCAGTTAACAGCAAGTGTTACAAGACTAAATGGCAGCTGCCTGAGCTGGATAAAAACGGGTGGATTTTGTTGTGATTAATTCATATTCTACAAATGACATATTACTCAGACAGTATTGCAGTATTGTGGGGGGCGCATAGAACACGTCACTGTCTAAAAATGATTTGAGCTGACTTCCCCTTTAACAAACTTACCATCTCCTCTCTGTGACTGGCCCCAATGATGGCGTAGGACAGCCTGAAGATCTCCACATTGGGGTCATCCAGCTCCCATGATGCCTTAAGACTCTGCGTGGTCTCATCACTCAGATGAAGGTTTCTCACCGTCTGGCGGGGGGCTGTACAACAGCCGCAGACATGAGGTATTCAACCTTGGCACTGAGCCATCCAAATGTCACTGAAAACTGGCAGTGGGTTTAAGTGGACTGCTTTGAGCAGAGGATTGGACAGATTTGGAAATGTCAGGTTGACAAAATGACTGTTCTAATGGGAGAGTTTTCTGCAAACCAGCAAATTACCTGTTACGTTGGTTTCTGCCAATGGTCCACCTCTAGAATCGTTGCGCACACAAGTCAAGCTTGAACAGACTTCAAATGCTGAAATCTGGAAAGCTATTTCCATCCAGCAACTGTTAAATGAAAGCCTTGACAAGGGGCTGCCCACTTTTTGAAATTCCAAGCAAGCCTTTCAATATATTAAGGTATGTTTTGATTTTTTAAAGCTTTGACGACAGGAATGGCTTCAACTCAATTAGCTGCAGCCGTTTCCACATGCACAAATACAATCCAGATTGCCCCTGAGTCACCCCTGAAATAATTAGTTGGAACGACGGTTGCAGGGTGAATCCAATTTAGGAACACAACCATCACTTGCTTGACTGTGTCGCAGATTTGATTTGATCACATCACCGCAGACAGCGAGCGAGTGAGCGTCTAAACTTTTCAAAATTTCCCACTGGATCTCACTAGATTTGTGAAAGACCAGACGCAACGAGAGAATCATTCAACAATCAGAGGACGTGAGATGCTGTAAATAAATTCTGCCTTGAACAATAATTAAACCTCAGATGGGTGCTCAATAAAAGTAGGGACTATTTGAATATAGATTTCTCACTGAGATGAAATGCTGCATGGTTACTTACGGGTACTTACAGAAACAAATGTAGCAATATTTCCCCTCAGGTTAAGTTTGTTGTTGTTGTTATTGTTGGGTTTGTTTTGTCATATACATCATATATGCATGATGGTTGTGTGGTGGCAGTACAGTATAATAAATGCATATTGAATATGTGGAGAAAAAAATGACTCAAGTGACTCTGTGAATACAGTGATACCTCGGTTTACGAACGCCTTGGCTAATGAACTTTTTGGCTTACGAACGTTAAATTCACGAGAATTTTATCTAATTTGGCATACGAACTATTTATCGGGATACACATGGAGCTGCCACAATGAGTGATGTGGTGTTCGCGAACGAGCCCGTTCTCCTAACAAGGAAATGGCAGCCGACTTTTTTGTCCTCTGTTCCCTGCCAGCAGTCTTCAGTTTAAGCCGCACATGATTGGTCAAGAACGCAGCAGTGAGGGGGGGGTTACAGAAACACAGAGTTGCAAATTAAAATAGATAGGCAGACGACAGAGAGATAGTGAGAAAATGGATAGAAAACAGTGAAATTTGGACTCGTTTCAACTTTATTGATGGTTCAAAGGCAGAGTGTAGACTGCAAGGTTAAAACATCCCATCAATCAGGCTCCACAAATAACCCGCACAAGCCATCTGTACACTTGATGCAAAAAGCGATCAAACGAGTTAAACAGAACACAATTGTCACATCCTCCTTGGCGGCAGGTGTGCGCCACTCTCCACCCTGCTCTCCGGGCTCACTCACCTGATTCCCATTTTCTTGATTGTGCCTTCTGGTTATAAAAGCCACCCGTTCCCGCTCGGTCCTCGCCGGTGTATTCTCTCTTGTTACCCTGTAACCCAGCAGTACGCAGGTTGGTCCTGTTCGTCTATTCGGTTGCCTTACATTCTGTTTTGCCCTGCGTGTCTCAGTAAAAACCTTTCTTGAACTTATTGTCTCAATCGTGTATTTCAGATCCAACCCCTTCCTATTTTTTCTTTTTTCTTCGTCTATCGAGTCCTGTCACCACTCCTCGAGCGGACGTGACATAATACACCAGCCAACAATTGATCTCGCCGGTGGTGACAAGTTCATATCCGCCTTAGCCTATCAGGCGGAGCTTTTCGAGCCAGCTGGCGCGATCGCGGAGGTCCGCCACACCGTGTCATCGCTGGCTCAACGCCTACAGGAGGTTGAGACACACCTCGCTACCCTGACGGCCCCTTCCTCACCCCGCGTGATTAGTCGCGAGCTTGCCCTACCGCACCCTTCACGCTACGCAGGCGAACCCGGGCGCTGTGCTCAATTCCTGATGCAGTGCTCGCTGGTTTTTGAGCAACAACCCTCCGCCTACGTTGGCGATGAGGCCAAGGTAGCCTTCATAACCAGCCTGCTCACGGGCCAGGCCGAGTCCTGGGTGTTGGCCGTCCGGGAGTCCCAGCCCGAACTATGCTTCTCCTACCCAGACTTTGTGGCTGAGCTGCGCCAAGTGTTCCCGGTCAAAGAGTGCGAGGTGGAGGGACTCCTCCATGACTACGTGCAAGGAACGCGTTCGGCCGCTGAATACTCCATCGCCTTCCGTATCCTGGCTGCCTGGAGTGGGTACAACGATCGAGCGCTGAGAGAGGTGTTCCGTCGCGGACTGAGCGCCGCTCTCAAAAAGGAGTTGACCACCCGCGACGCTGGCACCACCCTCAGCGAGATGATCGATTTAGTCATCTGCCTGGACCATCGCCTCCGGGTGAGGCAGCGGGAGCAAGCCGCCCAGCGGCCCAGCCAATCCGGAAGGAAGCAGCGGACGACCACACCCGGCGGCAACGAGTGGTCGTGACGCCAGGAGGGGTCCCCAGAGCCTATGCAGATGGGGAGCGGGAGCGATCGCGCCAACCCCGGGGTTCGTCGCACTCAAGGCCCTTCGCCGAAGACCTCCAGCACCTGTAAGTCCCCATCTAATTGGCGACCATTGGAGGCGGCAAGCACGACGCCCGTTATGTGGCTGGAGTTGGACGGCGAATTAATTGGCCCGTCCAACTCCCAGGCGATACGTGCGCTAGTGGATTCGGGGGCGGATGGGTGCTTCATCGACCCCCAACGGGCAGTGACATCGGGCTGAGGCATCGAGAAACTCAAAATCCCTAAGGAGATTCTTGACCTTGACGGCCTACAGTTAGCCAGGATTACTCGCATCACCGCACCTCTCAAACTCCGGCTGTCGGGTAACCATGTCGAATACCGCCGGTTTCTGCTCATGCCCTCCCGCAACGTGCCACTCGTGTTGGGCCTCCCTTGGCTCAGCACCCATGACTCCTCCATATCGTGGGAGGGCCCCACCATGCAGGGTTGGAGCCCCTACTGCTACGCTAACTGTCTACGGTCTGCTACGGCAGGGCGGGACCCCTCCCGTGGCGGCTCGCCCAAAGAGATCTGCCTCGAGGGCATGCCGCGTTGTTATCACGATCTGCGGGAGGCATTCAGTAAGGACAGCGTGCAATCCTTGCCACCCCACCGACCGTATGACTGCACCATAGAACTGCAGCCTAGAACTGCAGGGGGTCCACTACCGGACTCCAGACTTTACCATATTTCACACCCGGAACAAGAAGCCCGGCGCACATACGTTCACTCTTCCCTCGCGGCGGGACTCATCCGACCCTCGCGTTCTCCGCTCGGCGCAGGGTTCTTCTTTATTGAAACAAAAGACAAGTCCCTGCGTCTGTGTGTTGATTATCGGGGTCTGAACGACATCACCATTCGCAACAAAACCCCTCTCCCCCTAATGGATTCGGCCTTCGCACCCCTCCAATCGGCCCCCATATTCACTAAGCTGGATTTGCGTAGTGCATACCATCTGGTTCGTATCAGAGAGGGGGGCGAGTGGAAGACTGCATTCAAAACGCCCCTGGGGCATTTTGAATACCTGGTGATGCCGTTCAGACTCACCAACGCTCCCGCCGTATTTCAAAACCTCATCAATGATGTGCTCAGAGATTTCCTCAACGTGTTTGTCTTCGTGTATTTGGACGACATCCTTATATTTTCTAAATCCGCAGAAGAATACCAGCAGCATGTCCGACAGGTCCTGGCGCGGCTCCTGCAAAACCGGCTCTACGAAGGCAGAGAAGTGCGAGTTCCACGTCCGCTCTCTTTTCTTTTATGGGGTTTGTCGTGGAGCAGGGGCAAGTTCGGGCCGATCCCGCCAAGGCCAAAGCGGTGGTAGACTAAGTCGTGCAAACAACTCCAGCGATTTTTGGGGTTTGACAACTTCTACCGCCGCTTCATCCACGGTCATAGTCAGAAGACACTCCCACTAACCAATCTCACCTCCACCAAGGTCCCCTATAGGTGGACACCCGATGCGTAGGGGGCGTTCAACCGCCTCGGACACGCCTTCACCAATCCTCCTGTCTTACGCCACCCCGACCCACACCACACGTTCGCTGTAGAGGTCGACGCATCGGAGTCGGTATTATCCCAGCGCTCCCCGGTCGACCAGAAGCTCCACCCATGCGCCTTCTTCTCCCGCCGGCTCAGCCCTGCGGAAGCCAACTATGATGTGGGGAATCGTCTATTCAGTTGCCTTACCTTCTGTTTTTCCCTGCATGTCTCAGTAAAAACCTTTCTTGAACTTATTGTCTCCATCGTGTATTTCGGATCCAACCCCTTCCTATTTTTTCTTCGTCCATCGAGTCCTGTCACCACTCCTCCAGCGGACGTGACAACAATGCTGCCAAAGCTGCCAAAGCTTACAAGGAATCATTCCTCAAGATGATGGAAGAAGGCTACGTTCCTCATCTAGTGTTTAATGCCGATGAAACCGCCCACTCCATTCCATCAAGTTATGACCATCATAAAGGTAAATAAACAACTTTATTGTATAGTACTGTTTATTTCTTTAATTACAATACATTAGCACATTTATTATATATAGAATGAGGTATATTTTGTGTAGTTTTAAGGATTAGAAAATTAGAAAGTAGAAAATTATGTTTTATGGGGGCCTGGGAACTGATTATTCTCATTATAATGGTTTCCTATGGGAAATTAATGTTTGGGATACACAGTTTTCACCTTACACACTCTGTCTGGGAACCAATTAAGTTCTTAAACCGAGGTATCACTGTATTTGGAAAGTGACAGATGTGAAATTAGTGCTGGTATTGAGCATAATATTTGCAACATTTCAACATGGACATTTTCAGTCTTTCTGCAGTTATTTACATTCTTCTTACCAGAGGTTGTTGAGGCAATAGTAGTGGTCTTGGCCACTGGGGAAATACAGAGAGCATCAATCACATAATTAGAGCGAAACTCAGCTACACCCTATATCAATAGCTCAGGTAATTAGATAGATACATACACATCATTGATGGGGAAAATAGATTTCCCACCCTTGAGATAAACAAGGACAAACAAGTTGTTGCAATTAGTGATATTTGCAGTTAAACTCCTTTTTTTGATGATGCCCTCTGAGCAAAGTGCGGTGAGGGTAAGCAATTCCAGAAATTCAACTATATTGATTCGATGATTTAAGGTCAAGTTCTTTCGTCAATAACAGGAATTTCTGGTGGTCCTGAAACATGTCTTACGTGTGGTCTCTGTGACAGACACAGCATCGCTCTCCGACTGGTCTTTGAAGACTGCCATCACCATAACTTCGTACGCAGTGGAAGGACTCAGATCTGTCAAATTGTATCGGTTATCGCTTCCACTAAGAACCACCTAAAAAGCAAACACACATTTAATATTGATTTCTCACTAAAAATTCAAGTGTGTACTTGCATAAGAACCCCAACATGAGTTTGACAACTCAAAGACATCTCACTCGGGATGTGTTTTCCACATTTCTTATCCATACTTCACATACAGTAGTAGTTAAAGATAGTGGGGACTCGCAGTGAGTCAAGATGTCATACATTTGTGGCAATAAACCAGGAATCTGCCAGAAGTATTTATTTTCTGTATAAATGCCAGACTTCCGAGTCCAAGGTCACTATTTCGTCTTGTCAGGCCAATAAAATCTAAAATAATAACGTAAATGAATAAAAAGTACAGAGGAAAATATGGAGCATTTTTAAAGGGGAAGTAAAGCCCAAAATTGTGTTGACAGTAATATGTTCTATACACCTCCACAAGGCTAAACACGGCATTCTGATTATGTTTCTAGAATATGAGTTAAGCAGCAAAAGCCATTCATTTTGAGCCACCTCAAGGGGCAGCCATTTTGCCAGTTGCTGTTGATGGAAAATGACATCACAGTTTTTGTGATTATTATTAATGATATTTTCAAATGGAATGGAACGCCAAGAGTATACAACTAAGAGTAGGAACTTTGAATGTAGGAACAATGACAGGTGAAGGTAGAGGGCTGGTTGATATGATGCAGAGAAGGAAAGTAGACATACTGTGTGTCCAGGAGACCAGGTGGAAAGGGAGCAGGGCTAGAAGCTTAGGGTCAGGGTTTAAGTTGTTCTATCATGGTGAAGACAGAAAGAGAAATGGAGTTGGGGTTATCATAAAAGAGGAGTTTGTTAGGAATGTCTTAGAAGTAAAAAGAGTATCAGATAGAATGATGAGTCTGAAGCTAGAAATTGAAGGTGTGATGTTCAATGTTGTTTGTGGGTATGCCCCACAAGTAGGATGCGAGCTGGCGGAGAAGGAGAAATTTTGGTTGGACTTTGATGAAGTCATACAGAACATCCCGAGAAGTGAGAGGGTTGTAATTGGTGGAGACTTCAATGGACATGTTGGTGCAGGAAACAAAGATGATGAGGAGGTGATGGGCAGGTTTGGAATCCAGATGAGGAATGCTGAAGGACAGATGGTGGTTGACTTTGCTAAGAGAATGGAAATGGCTATTCTGAATACTTTCTTTCAGAAGAGACAGGAACATAGGGCGACCTATAAGAGTGGAGGCTGAAGTACACAGGTAGACTACATTTTGTGTCAACGGCACCATCTAAAGGAAATCAGTGACTGCAAAGTAGTGGTTGGTGAGAGTATAGCCAGACAGCATAGGTTGGTGGTGTGTAGGATGACGCTGGCAGTGAGGAAGATGAAGAAACCAAAGGCTGAAGTGAGGACAAAATGGTGGATGTTGAAAAAGGAAGAGTGTTGCATGACATTTAGGAAGGAGGTAAGACAAGCACTGGGTGGGCAAGAGGTCCTTCCAGATGACTGGTAAACTACAGCGAACATAATCAGAGACACGGGTCGGAAAGTACTTGGTGTATCGAGTGGAAGAAAGGTAGATAAGGAGACTTGGTGGTGGAATGGGGAGGTACAGGAGTGTATACAGAGAAGGAGGTTAGCAAAGAAGAAGTGGGACAATGAGAGGACGGACGAGAGTAGACAGCAGTACAAGGACATGCAGCGCACGGTTAAAGTAAAGGTGGCAAAGGCCAAACAAGAGGCCTATGATGACTTGTATGCTCGGCTGGACAGGAAGGAAGGTGACACTGATCTTTACAGGCTGGCGAGACAGAGAGACAAAGATGGTAAGGTCCTGCAGCAGGTTCGGGTAATTAAGGATAGAGATGGTAATGTATTAACAGGTGCCAGTAGTGTGATGGCAAGATGGAAAGAGTACTTTGAAGAATTGATGAATGAGGAAAATGAGAAGGAACAAAGAGTAGAAGACGTGACTGCTGTGGACCAAGACGTAGCAAGCATTAGCAAGGATGAAGTGAGGAGGGCGCTGAAGAGGATGAAGGGGGGAAAGGCACTCGGGCCTGATGATTTACCAATCGAGGTATGGAAGTGTCTTGGAGAGGTGGCGGTGGTGTTTCTGACTGGGTTATTCAACAAGATCTTAGATGGTGAACAGATGCCTGAAGAATGGAGACGAAGTGTGCTTGTGCCCATTTTTAAGAACAGAGGAGATGTGCAGAGTTGTACTAATTACAGAGGAATAAAGTTGATGAGCCATACAATGAAACTCTGGGAAAGAGTAGTTGAAGCTAGACTAAGAGCAGAAGTGAACATTTGTGAGCAGCAGTATGGCTTCATGCCAAAAAAAGAGTACGACAGATGCAGTGTTTGTTTTAAGAATGCTGATAGAGAAGTACAGAGAATGTCAGAAGGAATTGCATTGTGTCTTTGTAGATCTGGAGAAAGCATATGACAGGGTGCCCAGAGAAGAGCTGTGGAATTGCATGAGGAAGTCTGGAGTGACGGAAAAGTATGTCAGAGCGGTGCAAGACATGTATCATGACTGTAAGACAGTTGTGAGGTGTGCTGTCGGTGACTGAGGAATTCAAGGTGGAGGTGGAACTCCACCAGGGGTCAGCTCTGAGCCCCTTCTTGTTTGCTATGGTGATGGACAGGCTGACAGACGATGTTAGACAAGAATCTCCTTGGACCATAATGTTTGCAGATGACATTGTGATCTGTAGCGAGAACAGGGAACAGGTGGCGGAGAAACTAGAGATGTGGAGATATGCCCTGGAAAGGAGAGGAATGAAGATCAGTCGCAGCAAGACGGAATATATGTGTGTGAATGAGAGGGATCCAAGTGCAAGCGTGATGCTACAAGGGGAAGACATAAAGAAGGTGGAGGATTTTAGGTACTTGGGGTCAACTGTCCAGAGCAATGGAGAGTGTGGAAAAGAGGTGAAGAAGCATGTCCAGGCAGGCTGGAGCGGCTGGAGAAAAATGTCAGGTGTGATGTGTGATAGAAGGGTTTCAGCTAGGATGAAAGGAAAAGTGTATAAACCGTGGTCAGACCAGCCATGATGTTTGGACTGGAGACGGTGCCACTGAAGAAAAGACAGGAAGCAGAGCTGGAGGTAGCAGAGCTGAAGATGTTGAGGTTTTCTTTGGGAGTGACCAGGTTGGATAGGATCAGGAATGAGTACATTCGAGGGACAACTCATGTTAGAGGCTTTGCAGAGAAAGTCAGAGAGGCCAGACTGAGATGATTTGGACATGTCCAGAGGAGAGAGAGTGACTATATCGGGAGAAGGATGCTGAGCCTTGAACTGCCAGGCAGGAGACCGAGAGGAAGACCGAAGAGGAGGTTTATGGATGTGGTCAAAGAGGATATGAAGGTAGCTGGTGTGAGAGAAGAGGATGCACAAAACCGGGATGGATGGAGGACACTGATTTGCTGTGGCGACCCCTGAGGGGAAAAGCCGAAAGGAAAAGGAAAGGATTAATGATATTTTTATTATGTCCAAATGTTATATCTCATCCCAGGACGGTTGGCATTTTTTTGATAAAATGACACACTCTTCAATCTATTTAGTTTAGTTTATGAATTGTTCTACACAAATTACCGGTAATATGTAAACAGTGTTACTACGTTTAGATTGCATCTTTGCTGGCTCAACTTTTTCCCCTAGATCTGTGATGACTAGATGGAGGCTAGCTGTCTCATTTTTCTGTCGTGCTATTGATTGTTAATGAGGTTTATGAACAATCGTAGCATCTAGAAGGATAACAATGTTTGTCTCTAAATTAAAATTTTACTCACATATTTTTTAGATTAATGAGAAGAGTGTCTCAAATTTTAATGTTTTCATGTTTCATGCCTTCATTGTTTTAAGTGTAAATCCTTCAACGACACCATCAACTGCTCCAATATAGTCTCAACCATGTAGCACGTGATAATTACTGTTACTGTACCAACCTCTTTTGTGTCGCCACCTATGAGTGATGCCCACGAGAGTTTATAGACGGTGATGTCATCTGCTGAGTGATCCCAGCTAACCTGAAAGCCATCTGCACTGACATCGCTGGAACGGATATATAGGGGACCTGGAAGTGGAGCTGTAAAATGAAGCCCAAGTTTAGTTTTTTTACAAAGACCATTTGAAACCGAGGGCCCTATTTGTGTTCCCAGAGTAAGTCCTGTGCAAAGCGCCGTCTAATTGTGCGCACAGGTGGAAGATTCTGTCTTTTGATATTTTGCTAGACTGTGCACAGGTCAAATTGGGCATGTTTGTGTGTTGCGCTCTCCACTATAGTAAGGGAGATACGGTGTTGTGGGATCCAGAAAAAAACCACAAGACAAGCAATGTGATACGTCTTGACTTAACAGTGGTTTACTTCGAATGCCCCGATCTAATGCAAACGTATGCGCACAACAATTTCCGGTCCAACGATCTAAATCGGTCCGACACGAAACACTAACCGAAGCAGGCCTTCCATGTTTAAATAAACATTTTCGATATATATCATTTGTAAACCAATAGAACTACGCGAATGTAACCAAAATAGGAAATAAGATAATTTACCACCTGTCACATACTCCCCCTCAAAATAGATGTTGTCCCCAACATATGTACTTGTAAATACATAAATGCGCTGGACGATGTGCCCAAAACAATGACGCACGGTATTATGAACTGCATCCAAATATGAACTATAGTAATGAACAGTTTACAGACTGGAACTCTTTTCATACATTCTGTTTACATTATAACAGTCAACAATTCACAGACTGGAACTCTTTTCATACATTCCGTTTTACTTATACAGGGCTCATCGGGGTCTTCTTGTTTCCATCTCACTGTTCTATTAAACAGAAGTGTCGATTAACCATTTCTGTAGTATTTCGTGGCATAATAGGGGTGTGCGCCATACATCCAAGGCATTGTCTGTTCACCATGATATGGTACTGTCCCTACATTGTAACAAGATGGCGAACCAAGGCGATCATACGTGAATACCTTGGGTCTCTTGTGTTCTCGTCGTGGCCGTTGATTTCCCCCAATATCAGGATTACTGGGGGGTGGCTGGGGAAAAGGGGGACACACTGTCACAGGTGGATCATTTTCCGGACCAATGTTGCCCTCCTGAGATTGGTCAACTTCCGCAGCTCCCGGCTCTGTCCCCGGCAGTTCATTCCCCAGTTGATTGTCATCATGGTGGGTTGTCTCCACAAAGCTCACGTCCCGCGGTTCTGGTGAGTCTGGTCGGGTGCTCTGGCGATGCAACACTGGATAATACTCATCCTCCTCATCATCCTCTTTCGGATCCATTTCCGGCATCTTGTTCGGTCGTTGCCGAGTGGACTTTTCCTTGGACTGGGACTGTAGTGAAGTCTCTAATGGCAAATGATCACATGGCAGCAAGAGATTGCGGTGGAGTATCCTAGATCTGCCCTTCCCCCTCTCAGGTTTCAGCTCATAAACTGGAATGTCTTGGCTGACTTGACGAACCACTGTATGAACAATATCCTCCCAGTGGTTTCTCAGTTTGCCTGAACCTCCGCGTGGGGTTAAGTTTCGAACCAGAACACGATCAGATCACATACGCTTCCTCCATGCCCTGTTTCCACTTCTTCACATAGTCCTTCTGGTTGTTGTCACCCTGGTTAGAGTCTGGATTCAAACTAAACAACATATCAACTGGCAAACGTGGTGAACGTCCATAAAGTAAGTAAAAAGGTGAAAACCCTGTCACCTCACTTTTGGTACAGTTGTAAGCATAAACGAGTTTGTTTAGTGAGTCTTTCCAGTTACACTTTTGTTTCTCTGTCAGTGTCTTTAACATCTGGATCAGTGTTCGATTAAATCGTTCAACCTGTCCATTTCCCTGTGGATGGTAGGGGGTTGTCCTTGAACCCGCAACCCCACAATATTCCTTCAGTTGAGCAAAAACTTGATTTTCAAATTCACCACCCTGATCATGGTGAATTCGAAGGGGGAACCCAAACTTTAAAGCATAGTCATTAAAGATTTTGTTTGCCGCTGTTTTGCCAGATTTGGACGTTGTAGCATAAACTTGAGCGAAACGTGTAAAATGGTCTACTAGCACAAGCATGTATTCATAACCACCCTTACATTTGTCAAGATGCAAAAAGTCAACGGAGACAAGTTCAAAAGGCTGAGTAGTCACAATATTAGTGAGAGGGGCTCTGGTCTTACGGTTGGGCTTTTTGTGTTTTAGGCACACACACTCTCTCAGTACATAGTCCTCTATTTCTTTTTGCATAAAGGGCCAGTAAAAACGATCCCTTACAAGGGAAAGAGTCCTTTCTACACCATGGTGGCCCATTTCATCATGCAGCTCTTTTAACACTGTCACCTTGTGTTTTTCAGGAAGCAGTAGTTGGGTTCTGTTTGCCGTTTTTCTGTACAAAACACCTCTGTCATTAAAGTGTAGCTTGTCCCATTCCCTCACAAGACAAACAACTTGAGGACAATGCTTTCTTAGTTCAGTACCTAGCGGTTTCGTCTCCGCCAGTTTGTATCTAATAATATGTCCTATAATGGGGTCAGTCTCTTGATCTAGCTTGATCTGTCCAACAGTCAATGGGGCTATCGGTGTGTTTAGTGACACCTCGGCACACGTAGCTGAGATTCCCATAGACCAAGCTGCACTAGACTCGTTCTGTTGGTCAACCGCTTGTACGGCAGCACTCACAGCATCATATGACATTTCTTTTGTACATCCCTCCATATATGTTACCATATCAAGGGGCATCCTAGATAAACTGTCTGCATCAACATTTTCCTTACCGGGACGATATTTAACAGTAAAATTAAAATCAGAAAGTTCTGCGACCCACCTGCACCCAGTTGCATTTAACTTAGCAGTCGACAGTACATAAGTGAGTGGATTATTGTCACTATACACAGTGAAGAATGGTGCATAGTACAGATAATCACAAAACTTGTCTGTGATCGCCCACTTAAGCGCCAAAAATTCCAACTTGCCCGAGTGTAAGTTATAATTCTTCTCAGCTGCAGTTAATGTCCGAGAGCCATAGGCTATCACGCGAAGTTTGCCATTTTGTCTTTGGTGCAACACAGCACCTAAACCCCGGTTAGAGGCATCTGTATGCAAAATGAAAGGATGCGCGAAGTCAGGAAAACCTAAAACTGGTGGTTGAACTAAACAGTCTATTAGCTGCTCTAACACTGACTGATGCTCATCACTCCACTCAATACGTGTGTTGGAAGACACACTGTTATGTCTCACTTTCCATTTTTTTCTTTGATGCTGCTGAGTTTCAACATTCAGAGGGGCTTTAAGCAAAGCATACAAGGCACTAGCGATACAAGAGAAATCTTTGATGTATTGCCTATAATAGCTTAATAGTCCCAAAATGGCTCGAAGCTCACCGACAGTGCCTGGCTGCTTGTTTTTCAGGGCATGCACTGCTGCTGTATCTGCCGGGTCCATTCGGCTCCCCTCAGCAGAGACAATCCTGCCGAGGTACCTCACTTCCGGCTTGAAGAGGTCACACTTTCGGGCTTTGAGTTTTATTCCATTTTCCCTGAGACGTCGCAACACTCGTCTGACGTCCTCAACGTGGTTGTCAAATGTCCCGCTGAAAACAAGAATGTCATCAAGATAGGGGACACATATTTCGTCCCGTAACCCCTCCAGACATTGTTCCATACACCGCTGGAACGCTGCTGGTGCATCCATGAGTCCAAACGGGATTCGAATCCATTCATAAAGGCCCCAAGGGGTCACAAAGGTGGTCAGGTGTCGGCTCCCTTTGGATATGAACCCCTGGTGGTATGCTTTGCCTTGGTCCAGCAGCGAGAAGATGGTGTTACCCCCAAGGCTACCCACCACGTCCTCTACCCGTGGGATGGGGTGCCGGTCAGGGTGTGTTTTCCGGTTCAGCTCTCTGTAATCAATACATAAGCGCAGTGTACCATCTTTTTTCCTGACACATACGACAGGGGATGAGTAGGAGGAAGTGGACTTTTCCACCCACCCCTGCACTATCAAGTCCAGTAAATAGTCTTTCACCTCTCTGTACATTGGCTTTGGGACAGACATATATGTCTTTGAAACGGGCTCAGTGTCTTTCAACAAAATGTCCATTTGTAGGTTTTCCACACACCCTATGTAGTCGTCCGATTTTGAAAATGATGCCGATTCCTCTCTCAACATCTGCTGAACGGTCTTTCTTTTATCTTCGTCCAAATGAGAAAGGTCAATTGGGGGGTCCCACTGCTCACTGAGAGCGATGGTGGTATTCTGGACATGGACCTCATTGACAACCGCTGAAGGAAGGTCCCTTTTAAATATGTTAGCTGGGTAGACAGACCCTACTGACTGCACTGTACCAATAATAGCCTTTACTGGAAACCTAATATCATGATTAGTAGGGTTCTGGACACTAACAACTATCCTAGGGATGGAACCTGCCTTTACTGAGACCAACGAGTCACAAAGCTCGAGGCCATCTGGCCACTGTGGGTTTTCACTTGGCTCAAAAACCAATGTAACATCTTCCTTAAAGGGCTTAGCCTGTACTTTGCATGGAATAATAAGTGAGCTATGCCTGGCTATAGAGAATCTCTCATTTGTTGTTTTTACACAGTACTCATGTGCTTATCCCAGACTAACTGCTTTTATGAAAGTGGCAGCTTTATTGCGCTTAAGGTCTGGAAAAGCTAGTCTAACCGATTTCAAGAGCTTTTCTGTATCCCCTGTTTGTGACTCATTAGAGAGGCTATCTAACACAAGACGCTCAATGACATTAAACCCTATGATAGGACACTGTTGCTGGTGACCTTTTAGTATTAATACTGGTACAAGTAGCCCTGGATCATTAGCACCAAGTTTAAATGGTATCTCAAGCCATCCTACATAAGGCATATCCGTTCCATTAGCTGCCACAATATTGAGAGTGTTATCAGGGTCAATAAGCTCATTCACATTTTTCAATGACACGTCAGGTAAGTTTGTTTGTTTCCATAACTCATCTACAGCACACACCTGGGACCCCGAGTCCCAGAGTGCTTTAACCCTTTTGTTACCCAAAAAGCACTGAATAAGACATTTCTTTCCCACTAACTCCCTGACCGAAGGTAATTTGCCACACTGTTTCTTATCTGTACGCTCGACAAATGACTGCTTATGTCTCTTCTGAACGGGGCCACATGTGTGGGGCTTACATTCCATTTTCATAGCACCACTGTAACACTGGGACCTATCTGTCTCTGTGGTCACACCATGTCCCACTGGGGTAACCCTTTCTAGTTTAAAGCATGGTTCCTAGCTGAGTTCTGTGCTTTGCAACCTGCTCTGAAATGTTCACTACTTTCACATTTAAAACAGTGCTGACAATATTCTTCACCTGTCTGAATACAAGAATAACACCTGGGCTGAGGGCGACGGGGCATGTAGTATTGCTGAGGGGTGAACCGCTGCTGGAACTGGGCTGCCCCCCTCATCAGCCTGGGGCCTGGTGCTGGGTGGTACTGCTGAAGAGCTGATGGGGAGTGCTGGGTGTAGTAGTGCCTGGCTGGTGGATCTACCTGATATTGTGAAGGTGGAGTGAAGGCGACCTGTTCAGGGTAGTGGTCAGGCAGGCGTTCAGGTCCTCCGCTGGTGGGCTGAGAAGTGGCTGTTGGTTTCTGAATAGTGTCTTTGATCTGGGACACTTCTGCACGCAGCTCTTTTAACAGCATCATCTCTGACCTCATCTCTTTGATCTCTGAAAGGAGTTCATTCGGCACAGTAACAGTATTCTGCTTTAAGACTGTCTTCTTCCCAATCGGGACTGGTGTGTCATCTAACTGGACAGTGTTCAGCGTTGTCACCCGTGCAGCAGCATTTTTCTTTTTTTCCTGTCGCTCTTTTTCATTTGCACATGCCATGTTTAATTTTTCTAACAGTACTTCATCTGATGTGGTGGTTAGCAGGAGGAAAGGTTGCATGTCACTCTTTCCATTGTCACTCTGTAACCCCGTCAGAACTGTGTGCAGGAATAAACTGTGGACCAACGTGGGATCATACTTCACCCCTGATTCGGCCTCTTGAGATGCAAAAAGAATCCTTTGACGAAGATCCATTGCACGCAGTAGAAATTTCTGTGGGGACTCTTTATTAGTCTGCACTTCCGATGAGAGCTGCTTGTACAATTCAGTGGCTCCTCTCTCTTGATAGTGAGATCGGAGAATCCTTCGTAAAGAAGGTAGGGTGAGATTTTCTTTCCCTTCGAGGTAACTTCTCAACTGCAGACCTGGTGTTATGGCACGAACCACTGCATCGATGATCTCATCCCCCTGGTAGCCTTTACTGAGCCCACTTTCTATCTGTCTGACCAAATTAGGAAATGTGAGTTTATCTTTTTGTCCGAGTTCACCTATTTGTCCAGATATTTTGAAATCTTTGCGCCAGGGGGCAGTGTCTGGGGGCACTATGCTTCTCTTTCGCACTGCATCCCGACCTTTTTCACTTGGTTTGGCTATTCCTAGTTCAAAATCTTTTATACTTTCAATCAAGTACTTTACACGTAGCAAATCTGACATTCCTCCATCTTCTAGCTCTAATTCAGCTCTTTCAATGTAGGTTGACACAATATTAATTAGTTGGCCTCGAGTCTTTCCTGTAAGTTGCTCTCTTTCCAGTCCAGATATTTGGATTTCAGCACATAACTCTGACAACTGTTGAAAATTCAGTCCAAATAACTTGCCTTTGATGTCCAACTGATGTCCTCTAACGCCATTTTCGAGAGGGTAGACACAGTTCAACTGGCCGGATTCACTTCAAAGTCTTCCAGTGCCCTCTAGTGGTGGCTGTACGCACAGAGATGCAACCAGAGCACATGTAGAAAAAAAACAGTAAACGGCGACGCCACTCCGACTGGGTTGATTGGGGATATTCGGCGCGAGCTTCTACCCACGGCGAGTAGACAACACTCGAACGCAAATATCCCAGCGGTGCCTCCAAAATGTTGCGCTCTCCACTATAGTAAGGGAGATACGGTGTTGTGGGATCCAGAAAAAAACCACAAGACAAGCAATGTGATACGTCTTGACTCAACAGTGGTTAACTTCGAATGCCCCGATCTAATGCAAACGTATGCGCACAACAATTTCCGGTCCAACGATCTAAATCGGTCCGACACGAAACACTAACCGAAGCAGGCCTTCCATGTTTAAATAAACATTTTCGATATATATCATTTGTAAACCAATAGAACTACGCGAATGTAACCAAAATAGGAAATAAGATAATTTACAACCTGTCACATGTGCGCCTTTGTGGGATGGAATGAACCTTTTCCTGGCAAACCAGGAAAGCATCGCTCATATGCATAAAATTAAAGTGGTGTGAGGCACAATATGCCAAAGTACACAACGCTTAATATTGCAAAAACAGAAATACCGTAGACTCATTGGAGTCTCCACATGAATTTGGCCAGTAAACTGCAAGATCTCCCTTTACGGATAATGTAGTCCATTGTGCATTTGACGTGGGCTATTGGAGAGCACCTTGCACCTGTAAGACTGTACACCAGTGTGTGGCATCCCTTCAGCCCCCAGAACGCCCAGAGAGATGCAACTTCAATGAATATTGTCAAAAGACAGCTGGGATAGACTCCAGACTCCACACAACCCTCATGAGGATGAGCGGTTTAGAAATTGGATTGATGGTGGTATGCATGAGTAGGTGAATTGTAGAAGTAAAATTAATGGTGGTAAGTATTATAGCAGGTAAAATAAGTAGTGACTTCCCGCATGAATTTGATTAATTTGCCAATACAGGTACAACATATAATAGATGTGTTATTATTTTTCAGTATATGAGCTAAATAGTCAAAATCTGCTGGGATCCTCTGAAGTTCACACAGGACCCAGATGACAATGTGCGCTCAATAAAATAGAAAAAAAACATTAGCTGAATTTTAGCTTAGAATTTTAGGGAGAGCAGCGTCTTAAAAACCTGTGAGGCATTCGCTTCATTTAACCACGCGGAAAGGAAAAATGGTCACCTTGTCCAGTGGTTTCTTGCCAAAGGTTTTCCCCCCACTGACTCAGCACCAAGCATTTGTTGCTTAAAGGGATATTCTGACCAATCAATAACCCTTAGTATGATTGAATAGTCAGGGATAGGGAAATGACCTTTTAATGGGCCGGGGCTATTATGCTGAGGTGTAAATGAGGTGGGCATACTGCCAATGTAGCAGCGGGAGCAGTAAGGGCAATAAAATTCAACAGTGTTTGGCACTGTGAGAAAAATGGCTCACCTTTGAATGGTCGTGATACGCCCATTCATGGAAACTAAGAATAAATTGCCATTGGTAGTGCTCTTTTTGTGGAATGAAAAACAATCAATTTAGAAGACAAAGTTACAGGAGCATTCATTTGAACAGGAGATGTGAGACAATCTCTTTTCGTCAATGGATGCTATAGCTGCGTGTTTGCTTTCAACATTTAGCTTGTAGTCGACGTGCACATTCCACCATGATGTCCCTGATCCACTGGTGGAAAGACGCTTTGATCCTCTCCTCTTTCATCTAGAGCTGCTTCATGTCATCACAAAGAGGGTACAGCAAGTCCTGAAGAATGAATGTCTCTCTGTGTCTTTGTTTTGTCATATTGTCTCTATGCTGTTATATTATTTGTTATTTAGTTTTTTTTTTGTTATTTTGACTTCAAGACGGCGCCGCGAGAGTGGCTGCCTTTCCAGCAGCTCATGTATTTTGTTTTTCTACTTTCATTCCTTTCATCGCTTTGCTGCTGTGAAATGTAAATTTCTCCACTGTGAGACTAATTAAGGCATATCCAATCCAATCCAATTTACTTGCATGCAAATTGGTATTGGTCGACACATTTACCGGTAATAATTTAAGACATTTATCTACTTTTCATGCAGCACGGACAGCAGAATACCTATTAAAGTTTTTTATATTCATATTTTACTCACCATTCAATCATTCAAAAATGGAGATATTTTCAAGGTATAGAAGCCGTGAAGGCAACAACTGTAAGAAGACCAACAGTGGAATGACCAAATACTTGTGTGTATGTTTTATGTCCACTGAGTCAAATTGTGGTTATCAACCCTGCTTATTGTGCATATTGCAACTCTTCCCACATGTATCATGTCTGATTTTTTTTTCTCATGAATTGTGATCCGACATGGGCAGGTGGTAGTGTGCTTACAAGGCAGACTACTGACACCAATCAGTGAATTTGTTTCGAATAAAATTATCATACTACACTTTAATTCAATCCCACTTGGAAAAATGAAGCATTAACGTGACATCAGTGACGTGCGGTGAGGTTCATGGCTGGTGAGGCACTGACGTCAACACAGTCAGATTTACAAACAGATGAACTCCACAGAGTAGCTTATTCGCCATTTGATTGGCAACAGTTAACATGTTTTGTTTAAAATGTCATGTCAGCATTCTTTTCTGTAGCATAGTAAAAAAATGTAAAAACGTGATTATCGTGTTACCTTTACTTATAAATGAAGTCCATGCGCCGTTCGTTCTGAAGAAAGGCATCAATAAGGTCTTTGTAGAAGCCTTCCTTCAGTTTTAAAAGTCTCTCTATTTCTTTCAATTTAGATATGTAACCCTCCATTCTGAAAATAAAGCCAAGCAACAGGAGAAAATGACTGGATGGTTGCACTTAACTTGCTAACTGTTTAATGTAGCTTGCTCTCACTAATTTTATTATTCTGCAGCCGAGGAGGCGCAAGAAGAATCTGTCATGAGGCAGGAGAACTGTGTGCCTCACATATGCACGCAGTTTTGATAAAAGTAAAATAAAATAAACACTGTGGTACAGTACTCTACATTATAGACACCAGCTTCTTCTTCTTCTTTTCCTTTCGGCTTTTCCCCTCAGGGGTCGCCACAGCGAATCAATGTCCTCCATCTATCCTGGTTTTGTGTATCCTCTTCTCTCACACCAGCTACCTTCATGTCCTCTTTGACCACATCCATAAACCTCCTCTTCGGTCTTCCGCTCGGTCTCAGCATCCTTCTCCCGATATAGTCACTCTCTCTCCTCTGGACATGTCCAAACCATCTCAGTCTGGCCTCTCTGACTTTCTCTGCAAAACCTCTAATATGAGTTGTCCCTCTAATGTACTCATTCCTGATCCTGTCCAACCTGGTCACTCACAAAGAAAACCTCAACATCTTCAGCTCTGCTACCTCCAGCTCTGCTTCCTGTCTTCTCTTCAGTGGCACTGTCTCCAGTCCAAACATCATGGCTGGTCTGACCACTGTTTTATACATTTTTCCTTTCATCCTAGCTGAAACCCTTATGGAGTGGATGCTTTTTCTTTTTTGGGACCGAAAAAGACCCCACCACAGGCTAGTGTTAAGCCAAAGAGGACACAAAAGCAAATTACGGTTGAGCAGAAGAAGGAGATCATCGAAAAAGACAAGCGAGGTGTGCGTTTGTGTGACTTTGCGTCCCAGTACCAGTATGCTAAGTAGACCATTGCTACCTGTGGCTAAGGGTATTTCTGTGTTGTCTAAGCAACAGTCTGAGGCAATATAAGAGGTTGAAAAACTTCTGTTGATTTGGATAAACAAAAAGCAGCTAGCAGGGGACAGTGTGAGTGAGGGTATTATCGCCACGAAAGCACAGCAACTTCACTCGGATATCATCAAGAGGCAACTAAATCAACGGCCATAACAAAGCTAAATAAAACAACTTTAATATACAGTAGTTTATTCCTTTAATTACAATACAATAGCACATTTATTCTACATAAAATACGGTATATTTTGTGTAGTTTTAAGGCTTATTTAGTAGAACATTATGTCTTATGGGGACCTGGAAATGGATTATTATCATTTTTAATGGTTTCCTATGGGAAATTAATGTTTGGAAGACACACTTTATGCCTTACACACACTTTCTGGGAACCAATGTAGTTCGTAAGCTGAGGTATCACTGTATTTACTTCTGTCAACACGGTGTCAACTTGAAGTTGTTTATTTCGGGTGCATGCCATGTGATATCGTACTTTGTAAATAAAAAAAGTAAATACACAGAGCGGATTAAATAGTTAATTTGAATTGGGCATCAGGCCATGCAGAAGACATCTGAACTATGCCCAAACCAAAGGACAATTCCAAAAAATGCTTGATTTAAAAAAAAATCCAGATACCAGCATGTAATTTGACATGACTTCATTAAAATATTAAGCTGAAACATTTTGCTTCATTGCTCAAACAAAATTGACTTACTAGTTGTGAATCCATCAGTGAGCGGCTCTGATTGGCCTTCATCATACAGAGCAAAGAGAGCCACAGAATACTCCATCAAAGATTTCAGTCCATTGAGGTCATAAGAATTTATTGGCCCAACTTCCACCTGGAAGACACACAATTTAATTAAACAAATATCGGTCCTGGTTGTGTAATTTTGTTGAGGACAGTAAGGGATGTGATAAATGATTTGATAAATGTAATTGAACGACAAATAGAATTTAATTAACACTATTTGCATAGGTATTGTACGAACAATCGTACGTGTAAAAAAATAATGTTTGGTCTCACTTAGCTATCACACAATGTTCATATTTGACACACGCACCTCTTCAGTGACCCGCCCATTTGAATTGACCCACGTGATACGATAACCGGTTACTCCTTTAGCAGCGGGGTCCCAGCTGATATGTGCAGAGTTGTGCGTGACGTCAGAGAACTGGAGGTTACTGGGCGCTCTGAGTGGTACTGACCAAAGACAGATGGAGAGAGCGCGAGGAGAGAGAGAGAGAGTGAGGAGAGAGAGAGAGAGAGAGAGTGTGTGAGTGAGTGAGTGAGTGAGTGAGTGAGAGTGAGAGAGAGAGAGAGAGAGAGAGAGAGAGAGAGAGAGAGAGAGAGAGAGAGAGAGAGAGAGAGAGAGAGAGAGAGAGAAATGTATTATTTATAGTTAATTAATTTTTTTAAATGAAAAAATGTATGAACTTATTTCATTCAACCATTGTTCTATTTTCCGATAAGCTTAACCTCACTAGGGTCGCGGGGGTCCTGGAGCCTATCCCAGCTTTCTTTGGGCAGTGGGTGCGGGCTCCCTGAACCGGTCTCCAGCCAATCACAGGGTACATAGAGAGGAGCAACCATCCGTGCTCACACTCACACCTCGGGACAATTTAGACACTAAATTGAACACTTGAAATCAGTGGTTCTAAAAATGGGTTCGGTGATTCAGTCTCAGGGGTTCGGTGGTTCCTCCGCCGCAGAGGTCCACCCCTCAGTCTACTGCAGTTGGTGGGCACAGTCATTGAAAGAAGGGTTCGATGAATGAGCATATAAAACTGGTGGAGTTCGGTGCCTCCAACAAGATTAAGAACCACTGCTCTAAATTTTACAGTGTTCAATATGTCTGCCATCCATGTTGTTGGAATGTGGGAGGAAACCACAGTTCCCGGAAAAGAAAAACAAACAGGCCTGGAGAGAACATGTACATGCACTAAAGCCAGAGCTGGAATTGAATGCGGTACCTCTGCACTGTGAGGTCAATATGCTAACTACTGGACCAATGGGCCACCCTTATCTATTTCAATATACTGATTGTAATACATACTTCATAATCTGAATGTGCAGTGACACATTCAGATCCCAAATCCAATTTTCCAAGCATGCTGTCACGTCCGCACGAGGAGTGGCGACAGCTCTCAATGGACGAAAAAAGAAGGGAGCTGGATCCAAAATACTCGATGGAAACAGTATAGTTCAAAAAGCGTTTTTACTGAGACACGCAGGGAAAAACAGAAGGTAAGACAAACGAACAGAGAGGCACGACCTGCGTACTGTTGGCTGACAGGGTCATGGGATGAATGAATACACCGGCGAAAACCGAACGGAACCGGGCGGCTTTTATAGCCAGAAGACACAATCAGTGGAATTGGAATCAGGTGAGTGAGCCTGGAGAGCAGGGAGGGGAGGGGCGCGCACCTGACGCCAATCAGGATGTGACAGTGCCCCCACCCCTCAACGGACGCCCCCTGGCGGCCCACGCGGTTTGGAGAGGTGAGCCGAGTGGAACGCTCGGTGAGTGATGGGTCGAGGATCCAGGAGCGGGGGACCCACTGACGTTCCTCCGGTCCGTAGCCCTCCCAATCGACCAGGTATTGCCAGCTCCTGCCCATGCGCCGTGAGTCTAATATCTCCCGCACAGTGTAGACTGGATCGCCATCCAACATCCGGGGAAGGGGCGGGGGGCGTGTGCCAGAGCTAGGGAGCTGGTTTCCACCGGCTTGAGGAGGGACACGTGGAAGACCGGGTGGACCTTCATCGTGGGTGGCAGCCGGAGCCTGACCGAGACCGGGCTGAGGACAGCCTCGATGGGGAAGGGGCCCGCGAACCGCGGAACCAATTTGGCCAATGTCCCGGGCCAAATTGGGACAGCCACACCTCCTTCCCGACCTGGCGCCGACGACGATTCGCGATGTGTTGGTTCCGGGACGCCGTGCGCGACAGGGCGGCTCTGGTCTCCTTCCACACTCGATGGGCCCATCTGAGGTGGTGTTGGATAGACGGGACCTCCACCTGGCCCTCTTGGGTGGGGAACAGCGGCGGCTGATAACCACAGGCAGACATGAACGGAGACCGACCTGCGGCTGAGGAGAACAGGGTGTTGTGCGCGTACTCCACCCACGGCAAGTGGAGGGCCCATGACGCTGGACGGTGGAGCCACACGGACCGTAGAGCTGCTTCCAGATCCTGGTTCTTGTGCTCCGTCTGGCCGTTGGATTGGGCGTGGTAGCCAGATGACAAGTTCGCTGATGCCCCTATGGACCGACAGAAACGTTTCCATACCTTGGACACGAACTGCGGTCCCCGGTCCGACACGATGTCCGCCAGAATCCCGTGGAGACGGACGACATGGTTAACCAGGAGCTGGGCCGTCTCGATGGCCGACGGCAACCTGGTTAACGGAATGAAGTGGGCCGACTTGGAGAAGCGGTCCGCCACAGTGAGGACGACCGTCTTGCCACGGGAAAGGGGGAGGCCCGTGACGAAGTCCAGGGAGATATGGGACCAGGGTCGGGAGGGGACTAATAGTGGTTGGAGAAGTCCCGCCGGGGGTTGATGGGAGACCTTTCCACAGGCGCAGGCGGGACATGCCTTCAGGTAGTCCGCGATGTCCTTCCTGTAGTCCGGCCACCAGAACCGCTGGGCGATGAGGTGGATCGTCCTGTTGACCCTAGGGTGACCGGCGACCCTGGAGGCGTGTCCCCATTGCAGCACCTCAGCACGTAGTGTGGGGGGGATGAATAGGCGATCCACCGGGCAACCCTTGAGAACCGGGTTACCACCTTGAGCCTCCTGAACTCTCTTCTCCACCTCCCACCTAAGGGCGCCCAGGATGTTTTGCGCCGACAGTATGCTGGCAAGGACCCCATCCTTCTCTGCCATCCGGTTTGGTGTTCTGCGAACCGGGGCTGTAGGTGAGGGTGAAATTGAAGCGGGTCAGGAACAGTGCCCACCGGGCCTGGCGCGAATTAAGTCTCTTGGCAGACCAAATGGCGGCCAGGTTCTTATGATCGGTGAAGACAGTGAAGGGGTGTTTGGCCCCTTCGAGCCAGTGTCTCCACTCCTGCAGGGCCAGGATGATTGCCAGCAGTTCCCGGTTCCCCACATTGTAGTTGGCTTCCGCAGGGCTGAGACAGTGGGAGAAGGCACATGGGTGGAGCTTCTGGTCAGCCGGGGAGCGTTGGGATAATACCGCCGCCACCCCGGACTCAGATGCGTCGACTTCTACCGCGAATGCGTGGTCTGGGTCGGGGTGGCGTAATACAGGGGGGTTTGTGAAGGCGCGTCTGAGGCGGTTAATCGCCCCCTCCACGTCGGGTGTCCTCCTAAAGGGAACCTTGGTGGAAGTGAGACTGGTTAGGGGAAGTGCCTTCTGACTATAACCGCAAATGAAGCGGCGGTATAAGTTGGCAAACCCCAAGAATCGCTGGAGTTGTTTGCGCGTCTTGGGGGTTGGACATTCTACCACCGCTTTGGTCTTGGCGGGATCGGCCCGAAGTTGCCCATGCTCCACCTTAAACCCTAGGAAAGACAGAGAGCGGAGGTGGAACTCGCACTTCTCTGCTTTCACATAGAGCCGGTTTTGCAGGAGCCGCGCCAGGACCAGTGGGACATGCTGCCGGTGTTCTTCTGCAGATTTAGAGAAAATTAGTATGTCGTACTGTTAGGGTAATTCGCCATACAAACATCTCTAAACATCGCTCTGTAATCTTTGTTTACATTTTGAACTTCCTCGTATGTCATATCCTGCCTTCCTTTACACGATGTCGCATTTTATTACGTCACATCCTGTCGTGTCATTACTATGCGCCGCATAAATACTCCTGCAGCCCGTTCGTCTCTCTCTCTCTCCATGCTCGCTCCTCCGTCCGCACCACAATGCCCGTGCTCTCCAAATTAAATCAACTTTCTGTTCAAGTCCTGGCTGCCTGATGATTTAACATCGATCTCCATCAACACCCGTCGAAGCAATGAACCAAGGGCGAACGATAAAAAAATAACCCAACATTCTGGTGCCAAGAAACCCGCGCCGGTTGGGTCCGAAGCGGTTGAGGGGTGCGTGGTGGAAGCGCCTCTTCATTCTGACCTGACCACACGGTTGAGTTTTCACGGGTGAGTGCCGCTAGCATGCTGCTATGTTGGGTGAACGAATGTGGAATCCTTTGTGGCCAGAAGGATTTCTTTGCGCGTAACCCACGTATCGAGGCTACTAACGCGACTCTATTGGAATATATTGTCCGATTATAGCCCATGTTCAAACTATGGGTTCTATTTCTGATGATCGGGCCAAGGCGGGTCCCCATTTGAGTCGGGCCTGGAGGTGTATTAACGGAAATATATACGCAACAAATCGATCCTAATATTTATCGAGATGTCTGGTTTACCGCGCCCTGGCTGCCGTACTGTAAGACCAGAATAATTCTAATTATAATATTCACAAGGGGTGAATTTTTGGAATTCACTGTGCGCGAGGGCCGTGAGTGAAATTGGGGAATTGAGCGATTTCACTCCGGACGTTTTTTGTTTTAAATAGCTGCAGCTATAATGGTTGTCTACAAGAGACAGAAGCTCTTAGCTTTTGGTGGTCGTCTGCTTGTATCCACAAGAGCGACGAGGGACCGTTCCCTCGGCGAGGCCTGCTTGTTGACGGGATATTGTGGATTACCGTAATTTCAATTCATTCACCGACACTAGCACATGGTCAACAATGCTCGCCATTGCTACGGGGTTTCCCAGGGATTTTCATTGTCCAGGGGGCAGAGGGT
Organism: Hippocampus bargibanti; assembly: GCF_051943395.1. NCBI lineage: Eukaryota > Metazoa > Chordata > Actinopteri > Syngnathiformes > Syngnathidae > Hippocampus > Hippocampus bargibanti. The sequence goes on from NC_142739.1 coordinate 13,480,243, forward strand.
GGTCGGCTGGAGGAGGGGGGCGTTAGGGGAAGCAGTTCTTGTGTGTGTGTTCTTGTCTTCCCTTTTCGTGTTTTGTCTTTCGTCTTTTTGTGCATGCATTGTGTGTTTTTATGTATTGTTGTGTATGTACGCGCGTTGTCTAAACTTCGCTAAGAAAAAAAAGGAGGGGGTGGCTGAATGCGGACAGACCACCTCCCCATCCTTTTCTCTACCCGTAAGAGAGGGGTAGGGGGTGAATTCACAGCCACATTCTGAGATCGGCAAATTGATTCATTCACGAATAAGTTAATAAAGGAAAATAAAATAAATAAAGGGCTGCGTTAACATTCACAAACATGTGTATAAAAGACATTCTTCCTGCCGAATTTGATTCTGCCGCGAGGCCTCTCTTCTCCACAGAACCGAGGCGGCCTTGTCATCACAAGAGAACTCGACCGGGTGCCATGGAGTGGGCTGTCCTGTCTCATCGGGAGACCTGTCCAACCATGCAGCGAGGAGACTTTCGTCTCCGCTCGACGTCCTCATGAATGACATAACACTGTTTCTTTTTCCATAGCTTATTGACGAATGCCGTCTACTTGAAACAAAAAAACTGAATTAAATAATTAATTAGACTGAGTGAGCAAATAAATTAAGACAGCGGACAAATGAATAGACATAAGCCGAACTACAGTGAATTTGTAAAATTATTAGCGTTGAAATTGTGCCACATTGTTCTCAAGAGCGATTTGAACATTGGCCATTTGCGTTTTGGAGTTATTTATGACTGCTGGGATCTGGCCTGCTGTGTCTCAAAAACTGGGGGATGGTGTTTAAGCAGTGAGACCATTGCATTCCTTAGGATAACAATCATGTATGTTTTTGCTGAAGTTTTTCCTCTATCACGGTTCAATTGCGGAAATAAGGATGTTTATCTCAAATTGAACTGAAATCAGCAAGATAGATGTTGCTAGATTCAATAATAAATGATTATGATTAATTCACTCTTTTGAAGCTACATGCCCTTTTCCATGAAAGACAAATCATTTTGAAATCCTGATTTGGGCAAATGCGAAATGAAATGGAAATTGTATAAAATGACAGAATCAAAGAGTGCCTTTATGAACCTTGTTCTGTACACAGCTTGTTCAAGCCATTTGAAACAAGCCAGAGTTATTTACGATGCCTCTTATCAAGGGTTTTTGTCAGCACAGAGCTTCAAAGAGGGGTTCAAAAGACCCAGAGAAAATTCTGAGGCCCCACTGTGCTGGCTCGTAAACGACGGTTCAATTGGAAAAAGTAAATAAAATGGTCAGTAAATTGGGCTGAATAACAGGAACATTTATCTTGAATTGGATGGAATTGGCAAGTTAAATGTAACTAAATTTGCTGGTGATTAAGTCCTTACAGAGATTCACCAGTTGATATTGTTGGACATTTCATAGAAGGAAAGTTATAGATTTATTAAGATAATGATTGTGACGTGATCATTACACTGGTTTTGACCTCACAATTGTCATCCCCTGAAATCAAAGATCAGATGATTTGATTCATAAAAACGATAAATTGAATTTGATCGGATGCACCTTTATTAGTTTCTGAGCAGAGAAATTAATTTCAAAAGGAAAAAATGGAGTTGCAAAATTTGATGACTGAACTTTTTTCATTATGCTTTTTGTGCAGATGATGTGTAAAGCAACAATTCGCAAATAAATACTCCTGCAGCCCGTTCGTCTCTCTCTCTCTCCATGCTCGCTCCTCCGTCCGCACCACAATGCCCGTGCTCTCCAAATTAAATCAACTTTCTGTTCAAGTCCTGGCTCCCTGATGATTTAACCATCGATCTCCATCAACACCCGACGAAGCAATGAACCAAGGGCGAACGATAAAAAAATAACCCAACAGTACTGATAAACAAAGACAAAAACGTTCAGGAAATCCTTAAACACATCATTGATAAGGCTTCGAAATACGGAGGGAGCGTTGGTAAGTCCAAACTGCATCACCATGTATTCAAAATGCCCCAAGGGCGTTTTGAATGCAGTCTTCCACTCGTCCCCCTCTCTGATGCGAACCAGATGTTATGCACTACGCAAATCCAGCTTAGTGAATATGGTGGCCGATTGGAGGGGCGCAAAGGCCGAATCCATGAGGGGGAGCGGGTATTTGTTGCGAATGGTGACGTCGTTCAGACCCCGGTTATCACCTCACGGATGCAGGGACTTGTCATTCTTTTCAATATGGAAGAACCCCGCGATGAGTGGAGAACGTGAGGGTCGGATGAGTCCCGCCGCGAGGGAAGTGTCAATGTATGTGCGCAGGGCTTCTTGCTCCGGGTGTGAAATGTGGTATAGTCGTGAGTCCGGTAGTGGAGCTCCTGGCTGCAGTTCTATGGTACAGTCATACGGTCAGTGGGGTGGCAGGGATTGCGCGCTATCCTTGCTGAATGCCTCCCGCAGGTCGTGGTAACAACGCGGCACGCCCTCGAGGCAGATGTCTTTGGGCGAGCCGCCACGAGAGGGGTCACGCCCTGCCACAGCCGACCGCAGACAGTTAGCGTAACAGTAGGGGCTCCACCCATGTATGGTGGGGCCCTCCCACGAGATGGAAAGGTCATGGGTGCGGAGCCAGGGGAGGCCCAGCACGAGTGGTACGTTGCGGAAGGGCATGAGCAGAAAACGGCGATGCTCGACGTGTTTGCCCGACAGCCGGAGTTTGAGTGGTGCAGAGACTCGAGTAACCCTGGCTAAAAGTCGGCAGTCCAGGTCAAGAATCTCCTTGGGGACTTTAAGTTCCTCGATGCCGCAACCCAACGACGATGCCAGTTGGGGGTCGATAAAGCACCCGTCCGCCCCCGGATCCACTAACACCCGTATCGCCTGGGAATTGGACGGGCCAATCAATTCGCCGTCCAACTCCAATCTCGTGACGGGCTCCGTCCTTGACGCTTTCGACGGGTGCCGCGGTCGCCGATTAGATGGGGACTTACAGGTTCTGGGGGTCTTTGGCGGAGGGCCTTGGGTGCGACGTCCCCCACGGTTGGCGCGATCGCTCCCGCTCCCCATCTGCATCGGCTCGGGGGGCGCCTCCTTACGTCGAGCCTGCTCGTTGCCGCCGGGTGTGGTCGTCCACTGCTTGCTTTCGGGTTCGCTGGTCCCGGTGCCTCTCCCGGAGACGATGGTCCAAGCAGATGACGACATCGATCATCTCGCTGAGGGTGGTGCCAGCATCGCGGGTGGTCAACTCGTCCTTGAGAGCGGCGCTCAGTCCGCGACGAAACACTCTTCTCAGCGCTCGATCATTGTAGCTGCTCCGGGCAGCCAGGATGCGGAAGGCGATGGAATACTCAGCAGCCGAACGCGTTCCTTGTGTGCAGTCTAGGAGGAGTCAGTCAGCCTCGCACTCTGTGATCGGGTGGTGGAACACTTGGCGAAGCTCAGCCACGAAGTCCGGGTAGGATTTACATAGTTCGGGCTGGGAGTCCGGGACGGCCAACACCCAGGACTCGGCCTGGCCCGTGAGCAGGCTGGTAATGAAAGCAACCTTAGCCTCATCGCTAACGTAAGCGGAGGGTTGTCGCTCGAAAACCAGCGAGCACTGCATCAAGAATTGAGCACAGCGCCCGGGTTCGCCTGCCTAGCGTGAGGGGTGCGGTAGGGAGCGGGGTGCTCAGGGTAGCGAGGCGTGTCTCAACCCCCTCTAGGCGTTGAGCCAGCAAGGACACGGTATGGCGGATCTCCGCGACAGCTTGTGCCAGCTGGCTCGAACGCTCCACCTAATGGGCTATGGCGGATATGAACTTGTCTCCATCGGCGGGATCCATAGTTGGCCAGTGTATTATGTCACTTCCGCACGACGAGTGGCGACAGATCTCGACGAATGGAAAAAGAAGGGAGCTGCATCCCAAATACTTGATGGAGACAGTATATTTCAAACAGTATAGTTCAAAAAGGGGAAAAACAGAAGGTAAGGCAACCGAACAGAGAGGCACGACAGCCGAGCGAGACCAACCTGCGTACTGTTGGGTGACAGGGTCATGGGATGAATGAATACACCAGCAAAAACCGAGCGGAACCGGGTGGTTTATATAGCCAGAAGGCACAATCAATGTGATTGGAATCAGGTGAGTGAGCCCGGAGAGCAGGGAGGGGAGGGGCTTGCCCCTGACGGCAATCAGGATGTGACACATGCAAGGAAAAAAAACTGAAATGAGGGCTGAACGATGCCTTACTCAAGGGAACCAAGGGAGTAACAAACAACATATCATGTTTACATTTTTGTCTGCTATGGGACTTGAATTGTGACTCCCCAATTCCATTTTTTTGTCCAAATTCGGTTTATCATTGTTAAGGTTGAGGGCATTCTGGAGCCAATTCCAACCGTCTTCAGGCTGATTATGACACACTGAATTGTTTACCAGCCAATCTCAGGGAAAACACAAACAAACAACCATTCACACTTCGGGATCATTTTGAGTCTTTCATGAACCTCCATGCATGTTTTTGGAATGTGGAAGGAAATCGCAGTAAATTAGCAGTACGAAAGCCCAAAATCTCTTATTGTAATTTGGAGTGGAACAGAACCGCACTGATGTACTGTGACTACTGCTTGAGGACAGCTAGCATGGGCTCCAGGAATGCCTTTGACCATCATGAGGTTAAGCATCGCAGAGAACAGATTCATGAATAGAATGGCACTTTGTCAAAGGTAACCTCTAGTTATATCTTTACTTTCAGTATGATGCAGAGTTCTGTGTTACTGCAAGTTGAAATTAACACAAATAAAACAAGCCCAAAAAATATCGTGACTACACGGTGTAGTTGCCATTTCGTGCTGCAATACTTCCAAGATGTTGTCTGATGCAGAATACAGTACAAGCCAAATGTACATATTGTGAATAAGTAACACTTACAAGTAGTTTCCTGGTGTGTAATTGGGTCGCTAGGTTCTTCTTCAAACATGGCATAAACAGTGACTGTATACTCAGTATACGGGATCAGACCATCAAGCTCCAGCTGGTTCACTGCATTTGACACTTTGACCTGAAGATTAAACACACACACACACACACACGCACACACACACACACACACACACACACACACACACACACACACACACACACACGCGCGCGCACGCACACGCACATACACACACACACACGCGCGCGCGCGCACACACACACACACGCACACACACACACACACACGTGCACGCACACACACGTGCACGCACACACACGCAAACTTAAAACATAAATAGAACAATGTTTAATTTGTGGTCAACAATGTAATTTAGCAACAAACAAAAACAAGAAACGGTATAATTGCTTCACATTTGTTTGAAAACTTTTAGTGACAGCAGTCACTACAGTGGACAACTTAGCACGTTAACAGGTAATGGGTTATCATTATTGGGGCATAAAAAGGTGTTATTACCTCCTGGTCAGCTAAGTCTCCATCTTTAAGCGGTGCATAAAGCAGCATGTAGCCTGATGCTCCTTTGACATTGTCCCATCTTGCTTTTATGCTGTTGTGAGTTACGTCAAACAGCTGGAGGCCGGTCACTGTGGGAAGAGCCACTGCATATGCACACGACCACACACAGTGAAAAACAGTCAGAACGAGAACACTGTCAAAAAAATAACCTTTGGTAGGACTGAGTTGCAACGAAAAAACTTCTTTTTGCATTCATAGAAAAATGTATCACTTTTCATGACCCACAAAAGAACAACAAAAACAGACATATGAAAGGAGTGTCATCAAAGTGAGTTTTAGACGGGTTTCAAAGATGGGCAGCGAGGGTGCTTGCCGAATGTTCAGGTCATTCCAGAGAGTGGGACCAGCAACGGAAAAAGCTCGCCCCTCTGAGCCTCCGATTAGTTTTTGGCACATCTAATAATGTCTGGTCAGCAGACCTGAGGCGTCGTGAAGGTGTGTAGAGGTGGATGAGCTTGGAGAGGTAAGGAGGAAAGAGGCCTTTTTTGAAGAGAATCCTTTACTGATGCTATTATTCTCTTGAATTAAATGGGGGGGTAAGTGTTTTGAGTGGCTTGGCCACTGAGATGTTAGGTAATTTCTTGCAGGGCTAATCTTGTTTGGATGTGACGTGTGCATCAACACTTACGGGTTGTTTCATATCCTCTCAGTGGTTCGCTGTCCTCGTCTTCATTCACAGCAAACACAGACAGCTGGTATTCGGTCTGTGAGTTGAGATGCCGCAACACCACGGAGGTGTCGCGGCCGTCGACAATAGCCTGAGGTGCGAGGAAAGGGTGGTAAGAGAAAAATAAGAGATTAAGGAGCATATGTGGAATGGACATTTAACAGTAGAACGGAGTGATGTGAAGATGAATAGGAAAGAGGGAAATAAGGAAACTGTTTCTTCATTGGGATGCTTGTTTTGGAAATGTTTTTAGGACTGTTGAACTAAAAGGCAACTAGAAATGGGTTCTTCAATTGGGGTCATTCTGCTAACATCCTCTTACTTGAGGATTAAGAACCGATGGTTTGGAAATCAGAGCATAGATTAGAATGTAACCACTTGGCGCCGCGCGTGTGGCTGCCTTTCCACCAGCCCATGTATTTTGTTTTTCTACTTTTATTCCTTTCATCACTTTGCTGTGAAATGTACATTTCTCCACTGTGAAACTAATAAAGGCAAATCCATCCATCCATCCATCCATCCAACAGTTTCTCTGTCCAAAGGAGCTAGACAAACTATTATTTATTTATTAATTAATAAATATTTCTTATATTTTATTTTAAGTTTACACCAATTTGAGAAAACGTACGTATATTTGGAGATTTTGGATTGCCTGTTCTTGTTTAAGTTGTTTGAGAGAGTTGAGGCCAGGGCTCTTAAGTTCCTGCCCACCCCCACGGCCCTATTCAGGATAAGCAGTGTTGAAGCCCTCGAACTGTTCAGATTTGTCCACCATGTTGTAGTAAGATGGATATTTAAGATTCGGAAAACTTAAGGCCGGACTTCAAGAATAAATACCAGATACTTTTTTTCTGATGAAGAAATTTCATGACTTTGAAAAAAAAAATATGTTGTTCACCTCCTGTGGTTGTCCTCCATGAACAGTGGAATAAACCACTCTGTATTTCTCTACTTTTCCAGGGGAGTGGCGCCATGTAACCCGGAAGGTCTTAGCGGTGACCTCTGTTGTCAGCAGGCCTGACGGTGATCCAATTCTCTCTGGCGACTGTTCTGAAAGGGCAAACAAAGGTGCAAATCTGACACATTGAGATCGATCTATATCCTTCATTTTACCAAGAGATGTGAGAATTATTTTCTCATGTCTTAAAGGACAACCGACACCATTTTTTTGTTTCCTCACTGACATCAGAAAAAACGTTTTATAGCATCTAAAATACCTAAAACACAAAACACAAAACAATAAAAATGAGTTTAAGTGTCCCAAAACTATTTCAAAATGACCCCGGAGATGCGGAGTTTCAGAAGGTCCCGCCCCCTTGTTCGTGACGTCGCGCCAGGACGTCCTGCCTTGCTCTAAAATCAAAACAATGGCTTCAGATTCGGAGAAGATGCTTTCTTGGTACTCATCCAGTTATGAATATGATTCAAACAGTTCTGAAGAGGAAAGCATAAACTTTTGCAATTGATTAAAGAAGTCCTCCCGTTTCAATTCGAGCCGTCAGGACTCCAATGTAGTGTCCCAGAAAATGCACAAGATGGTGCCCAAGCTGGCTGATTTGTCTGCTGGGAATTTGTGTCAACTAGTATCAAATAGTAGTCTTGGTGCAACACAAAACGATTCACCATTGCGTTATTTATGTTTTTTCTGTCTAATTTCGCCATCAACACGGATCAACACGAAGTTTTCAGACCAAACAAAGTACTCAAAATGCATTGTGTCGCATTCTCGGTCAGGGGCGTTCCGGACGTGACGTCACGTCAGGCATCGTCATCAACTCGAAAACTAGACTTCCTGAATATTCAGCGTGAGTCTTAAAATGTAGAATATGTGCCGTGGAATCTTTGTAAAATACACTCAGTAGAAGTCATTTGAAGTGATTTTACAAATTATGGACACAACTTGTGCAGAGACGTCGATTGTCCTTAAAGGAAAAATATGTCATTTTGATTCTTCTACGATGTTCGGCTGCTGAAGTTGTTTGCTAAGAATGGACTCACTCTAAGACATATGCAAGTCGATTGGATTCATGTTTTTTTGTCTATGTGGAGACCGATATGTTTGAGGCCTTAGCTAATGGTACATAATTGGGCTTTGAGGGTCAAATATTTTTTTGTGAACTATACCAGTATATTAACTGTTTGTTAATGTAAGTTTAGGCCAATAAAGTGATACAATTTCAAAGAAATACCCTAGATAACCTACAGAGGCATCTTAATCGGGTAGAATGTTGTACGAAATGTATTTTTCTGTAGACACACAGACATATTTTTTTTTACTTGGGAAAATTGGCCAGGTGAGTATTTCATTAAAGCACACATGGTAATTAATGTACAAGTTTCTCTTCTGGAATGAAATAAATAACATTAATTAACTTTTCTACAGTTTTTTGAAATTCTAATTTATTGTCATGCATTTTTATTGTTATTGGGTGCAAATGGCCCAATTACTCAACGGTCCATGTCAACCCTTCCAGTAATTCCAGCCTGCAATTTACTTACGTGTCATTGTCCACTTACGTTCCTTAATATCCTTTTCTTGCTGCTTGACTCGCTCACACACCGTTCTCGTCAGTCCTTCAACAATGGAGCTCATAACGTTGAAGTCAGCAACATTATATACATGAGAGTCATCTGGCTCTGAGGCGATAGAGCGCAGCTCGTTCTCATCAGCATTCTTTACACCTGCAAAAGAAGAGAGAAAGCACACAGTGGTATTGGTCTATTCAAACTGTAGGCACTTTGATTGAGCCTACAGCATGATAACTCACAGCTACTGTTATCTCAGGGTGCACCCAATCTCACCAATTGCAAACAGCTCAACCCCAGCTTTTTGCAGGCTTTCGGCCGGCGGTATAACATCATCCTGAGACTTTCCATCGGTAATGAGGATCCCGATCTTTGGTACACCAACACGGGCACCGGATTCAGGCTTAAAACAATTCTCCAAGATATAGGACAGTGCAAGCCCTGGGGAGGGACAAAGGAAAAGAGACAAAGGATAGATGAGGAACATACATAAAAAGAGAGCAAGGGTGCAAGTATAAAAGGTTGTAGATATATGGCTTTTGTAAAGTACAAATGGAAAGCATTCGAGACCCACCGTAGAGAGGATAAATTGTATTTTTATTTTGGTAATTGCCACAATAAAGATGCCAACCATAAAACAGTACCTGTGAGGGTGTTTCCTCCTTTGTAGGGAAGATTCTTGACAGCATCGATAACAACTTCTTTTGTCGTGAAAGCATTGAGGTGCCACTCTATTCTGGGATCACCGCTATACTGTGCCAAACCTACGATCACATGTCACGTTTCATAGCTGGTAATGAAGACATTTGGACAATGTTCAAAATCTTATATTCCCTTCATCATAGAAAGGTGATGCTAGACGTACCTATCCTTGTTTTATCAATGCCAATATCAAAGGCATTGATCAGGTTTTCCAGGAACATGCGGACAAGCCGGAAGTTGAGACGACCGATACTCCAAGAGCCATCGACCAGGATGACGATATCTGCGATGGAGTCAGTGTGGCACAAAAACTGGTCTGCTGCAAAGACAAGAGACCCACAAATGAAATCATTTAAAGCAAAGACCCTCACCAAGACTGCAAAGTTCTCCCAATGTCTGTCTGAAAAGCCAATTTAAATATTGCATGTTGTCGGTTTACACTGTTCTTACTACAGTCCTAAGGCCTAAGACGGACGGGTAAAAGTGGGGGACACCTTCTCACAAAAGCAAGGTTTATGTCAATAGCCCATTTGGCCGCAAAAAAAGTTGACTTTAATGTCATGTGTGATAGCTTAATGTGAAAATCAGTTTTCTCACCTACAAAAAAAAATAAAAATACATTTAATGGGGTCTTCCATTGCGCATGAGTTAGTCTTCTACGTACCATGTTTTTTCAGATTGTAAGAGACTTTTTTTTCATATTTGGTTGGTTAATACGTCTGTGTAAGCTCTCAGTCGTACAGGAGTGGTACATCGATGAAAAGGTTTCTTCAGCCGTCATCTGTACTTCTTTGAAGGTGTCAGATGTTTCACTTCTTATCCAAGAAACTTCGTCAGCAAACTAAAGTATTACTGGTAGTTTAGGCCCTATATATATATCTCTACTGTCCAGACATGGCAGTGCTGGACTCTGCTATGATAGGTCCCTGCTCTCAGTACGTCTGTGTAAGCTCTTAGTCGTACAGGAGTGTTCCATCGATGAAAAGGTTTCTTCAGCCGTCATCTGTACTTTTTTGAAGGTGTCGGACGTTTCGCTTCTTATCCAAGACGAAGAAGATAGATAGAAGCATAGGTAGAAGCATCTTGGGTAAGAAGCAAAACGTCCGACACCTTCAAAAAAGTACAGATGACGGCTGAAGAAACCTTTTCATCCCTGCTCTCAGGTTGGGGGGAGCAGAGGACTACTCCCTGCCACTCCACTGATTGTTCCTATTGTTCTGACTAACGACTGGCCTGAATGCCCCACTTCCACCGGTATCACCTCATCAGTATTCCTAATCCTATTTTGCCTAAGTAGGCTGTTGTACGAATGATCCAAATGGAACCTCCAAACCGGTTTAATGAAGGATTAAGTTGTTTTATGAAAATTGCTTCTTTTACTCCCCTTTCAAACCATCTATGTTCTGTCGCTAAGATTTTAACCTCATTGTCGTCAAATGAGTGGTTGCTAGCTTTTAGGTGCATATGTACTGCCGATTGAGGCCCACTAGTATTATCCCTGAGATGTTGATAAAGTATTTTTTGAGAATTTGTTTAGTCTCCCCAATGTACTGCTCTTTACAATTTTCATTCTTACAATGTATTGAATAAACTACATTACTTTGTTTTTCATTTGGCAGCCTATCTTTTGGATGCACTAATTTCTGCCTTAAAGTGTTTATCGGTTTGAAATAAGTAGGAATTTTGTGTTGCCAAAGGACTCTTTGTAGTTTTTAAGAAACACCTGCAATGTAAGGGACTCCTACTCCTCTCCTTTTTGTGTCTTCAGAATTTTTGGTTTCATTCTCTATTCTTTATTTCTGACATTTGTTAAATGACCACTGAGGGTACCCACAGTTTGGGAGTGCTCTCCTGATATGTTTTGACTCCTTTTCTCTACTTTCAACGCTTTTTGGTATTAGTTCAGCCCTATGCTGGAGGGTTCTGATAACTCCTAGTTTGTGTTGTAAAGGGTGGTTAGAATCGAAAAGTAAGTATTGGTCAGTGTGCAGAGCCTTCCTAAAGACTTCTGTTTTTAGGGCTCTGTCCTCTTTTATAATTACTTTACAATCCAAAAAGGCTAGTTGGTTCTCTTTAATGTCCTCACGAGTAAATTTAATGTTGAAGTCTACCGAGTTGAGGTGATCTGTGAAGGATTGAATTTCTTGTTTTTTAATTATGACAAAAGTATCGTCCACATATCTAAACCATTGTCTAGGTTTTGTCCCCGGGAAGGATGTGAGGGCCTGTTTCTCCATCTCTTCCATCTACAGATTAGCCACTATGGGTGAAACTGGTGAGCCCATAGCACAACCATGAATTTGTAGAATTTTTCCCTAAATTGAAAGTACGTAGTGTTAAGGCAGATTTCCAATAATTGGCAGAGGTGGTCCGGTTTAAGTTTGGTTCTTTCATGCAGAGAAATGTCCGCCAGTAGTCTCATCCTCACCACTGAGACTGCTGCTGGGGTTGGGACAGATGTAAAGAGAGAAGTCACATCGTAAGATGCCAATGTTTCCTCACGTTCCAATCTGAGGTCTTTGATCCTCTCTACAAACCCCGTGGTGTTCTCTATGTGATATTCTGTGTTACCAACCAACGGAGCTACGATAGTCTTTAAATATTTAGCCTACATTGTATGTAGAGGAGTCCATGCTACAAACAATAGGTCTGAGGGGGAACCCTTCTTTATGTATTTTTGGCAGGCTATAGATACATGGCATGGCCTCTCCCGGGTATAATCTAAAATACATCCGTTTGTCTATATGTTTACCTTTCTCTAACTTTTGGAGACAGTCTATCAGTTCTTTCTTGTATCTATTGGAAGGGTCCCTTTTTAGTTGCTCATAAGTGGAAGAATCACTGATTAACCTATTTATTTTGTCTTCATAATCCGATGTGTTGAGAAGCTCTGTACACCTACCCTTGTCTGTCATCTGTACTTCTTTTTAAATAAGTACAGATGACGGCTGAAGAAACCTTTTCATCGATGGACCATTCCTGTACGACTGAGAGCTTACACAGACCTACCATTGTCTGCTGGCAAAACAGTAATATTTTTATATTTTATTAGAGTAGTTAACGCCTTTCTCTCTTCTAATGTTATGTTGGACGGAGGTGGTTTGGCACTTCTAAGGGCTGATATTTTAATGTGCAGATGATCTGCCTCTGCATAGGAAAGTTTGTTATTTTTAATAGCCGATTCAGTAGCTATGATCTCCCCAATGTACTGCTCTTTACAATTTTCATTCTTACAATGTATTGAATAAACAACATTACTTTGTTTTTCATTTGGCAGCCTATCTTTTGGATGCACTAATTTCTGCCTTAAAGTGTTTATCGGTTTGAAATAAGTAGGAATTTTGTGTTGCCAAAGGACTCTGTAGTTTTTCAGAAACTCCTACAATGTAAAGTACTGCTACTCCTCTCCTTTTTGTGTCTTCAGAATTTTTGGTTTCATTCTCTATTCTTTCTTTCTAACCAGAATCAGAATCAGAATCATCTTTATTGCCAAAGGACTCTGTAGTTTTTCAGAAACTCCTACAATGTAAAGTACTGCTACAGAATTTTTGGTTTCATTCTCTATTCTTTCTTTCTAACCAGAATCAGAATCAGAATCATCTTTATTGCCAAGTATGTAGAACACACAAGGAATTTGTTTCCGGTAGAACACGCTGCACTAGTATCGTCGTCAAAAAAACTGCTAAGTGGCAATATACAGTTCCATTTTGGCTACTGTTGAAAGAGTTCAAGAGTTCAAAGAGTTAATGGCTTGGGGGAAGAAGCTGTTTAAATGTCTGCTGGATTTGGTGCGCATGGATCGGTAGCGCCTGCCTGAGGGGAGTAGCTGGAAAAGGTGGTGGGCAGGGTGCGGAGGGTCCAGTAGGATTTTCTGCGCCCTAGTTTGGATTCTTGCAGTGTGCAAGTCCTCGAGAGTGGGTAGGGCGGTGCCAATTATTTTTTCCGCCGTCCTAACTGTCCGTTGAAGTCGGATTTTGTCCATTTTTGTGGCGGCCCCGAACCAAACGGTGATGGAAGAACACAGGATGGATTCGATGACAGCCGTGTAGAAATGTTGCAGCACCTCCTGTGGCAGGCCATGCTTCTTTAGCAGCCTCAGGAAGTACATTCTCTGTTGGGCCTTTTTCAGGATAGAGTTGGTGTTGACCTCCCACTTCATGTCCTGGGAGACTGTGATTCCCAGGAATTTGAAGGTCTCAACGGTTGACACCAGGCAGTTGGATAGTGTGAGGGGTAGCTCTGGTGATGGATGTTTCCACGATCATCTCAACTGTCTTGAGCGTGTTCAGCTCCAGGTTGTGACGGCTGCACCAGAGCTCCAGCTGCTCCACTTGTTGTCGGTACGCAGACTCGTCGCCGTCTATGATGAGACCGATGACCGTGGTGTCGTCTGCGAACTTTATGAATTTGACAGCTGGGTGCGTTGAGGTGCAGTCGTTCGTGTAGAGAGAGAAGAGCAATGGAGAGAGGACGCATCCCTGTGGGGCTCCAGTGCTCGTGGTTCGTGTTGTGGATGATATATTTCCCAGTCTGACCTGTTGTGTCCGTCCTGTCAGGAAGCTGAGGGTCCACTGGCAGATCGTGGGGGACACACCAAGCTGGAGAAGTTTGGGGATGAGTAGTTCTGGGATGATTGTATTGAACGCAGAGCTGTAGTCCACAAACAGGATCCTTGCGTAGGTTTCTGTGTTGTCAAGGTGGTCGAGGATGTGGTGCAGTCCGATGTTGACTGCATCCTCCACAGACCTGTTTGCCCGGTAGGCAAACTGAAGAGGATCTAGCTGGTTTCGTTAAATTTGTTAAATGAACATTGAGGTTACCCACAGTTTGTGAGTGCTGTCCTGATATGTTTTGACTCCTTTTCTCTACCTTCAACGCTTGCTGGTATTGGTTAAATCTTCGCGAAACAACATAGATGGTTTGAAAGGGGAGTAAAAGAAGCAATTTTCATAAAACAACGTAATCCTTCATAAAACCGGTTTGGTGGGGTGAGGTTCAATTTGGATCGTTCGTACAACAGCCTGCTTAGGCAACATTCTGATATAATGCTGATGAGGTGATACCGGTGGGAGTGGGGGAAATGGGCCAGTCGTTAGTCAGGAATGCAGGAACAATCAGTGGGGCCACAGGGAGTGGTCCTCTGCTCCCCCCAAACTGAGAGTAGGGACCTATCATAGCTGTGTCCGGCGCCGCCATGGCTGGACATTAGGGATATATAAATAGGGCCGAAACGACAAGTCAGACTTTAGTTCGCTGACGAAGCCTCTTGGATAGGAGGCGAAACGTCCGAAACCTTCAAATATGTACAGATGATGGCTGAAGAAACCTTCTCATCGATGGACCACTCCTGTACGACTGAGAGCTTACACAGACGAACAGCCTATTTAGGCAAAATAGGATTAGGAATACTGATGATACCAGTGGAAGTGGGGCATTCAGGCCAGTCGTTAGTCAGACCAATATATATATATATATATATATATATATATATATATATATATATATATATATATATATATATATATATATACAGTAAAGTCTCGTTATATCGATAGTCCCGGTTATATCGATACTATTTCTATGCACGCACGGGGAAAATTACATGCAAACAGGGTCGGATATATCGATAGTCCTGGTTATATCGATATTTTTTCGGACTCCCTTGAATATCGATATAACGAGACTTTACTGTATATATAGGGCCTAAACTACCAGTAAGACTTTAGTTTGCTGACGAAGTTTCTTGGATAAGAAGCGAAACGTCCGACACCTTCAAAGGAGTACAGATGACGGCTGAAGAAACCTTTTCATCGTTGGCTGGTTATTATTTATTAAATACCGGTTTCCTAATCATGTTGATGTCAGTGAGCAATTCCATGAACTACTACATTTCCTGACTGGTCCGTCAATATGTCACCTGCAGAGAGGTGAGTGTGAGTGTATAGCATGTATGGGTGTCAGTGTATGTTTCAAACAGCTGAGTGTGCACCATGGAACAGTGAAGTAAGAAGGTACTGTGTGGTGTCCCATCCAGCCTGGAAATGGGGGAATGACTGTAGAAATGTAATCGGTCTTCATGATGCGTGCCAGTGTCAGTCACCATGCGCACTTACAAGGTGAGAGCAGTGCACAACTGATCGCACGCATCCAAAAGGGAACATCGCCCTGGGTAATTAACTTTGGACTTTTGTGGAAATAGAAAAACTTCTTGTTTTGCTATGCTTGAAGGACGGTGCGACCATATTCATGAAAAAATGGAAAAAGATTTGAGCAGTGTGATTTCCATTAACCTAGTACGAGAAAAGGGCATGAAAATATCTGAACCCTTCATCAAGACAAAACCAACAATTTCATCCATCCATCCATCCATCCATCCATCCGTCCATCCATCCATCTTCTGCCGCTTATCCGGGGTCGGGTCGCGGGGGCAGCAGTTTCAGTAGGGAAGCCAAGACTTCCCTCTCCCCAGCCACTTCTTCTAGCTCAGGCATTGGCAAACTACGGCCCGCGGGCCACATATGGCAGTGTCTGAAACTCGTGACAAAAAGGTAGCAGACAAAAGGGCAGACAACTCTGAAAAGTTGACTGCCCCGCTTTTCACAACTTGAAACACGATAAGACCAGCAATCGCAATAAGCAATAAAAAACAAACGGCACAAAGTATTATTTTTTTTTCTATTAATTAAGGCTGTATCTACCACTAATGTTACTTTGCTTAATTTACGGTAAATGTCCAAGACTGCAGATTGCGCTGCAGTAGTCATTTGTCACCATGGTGCACAATGCAATGTTTGCATTGCTTGCTTGCTTGCTTGCTTGCTTGCTACGTGCCACTAAGCCCCTTTCATAACTCTCACGGACACTTTACAGTGACGGTTTGATATAAATTTACGTTTTTTAGCGTCACACATGTTGTTGGCTTCTTTTGAATCTTTCTTCTGGGCTGAGGTTCTGTGCATCTATTTTGAAAAATGATATGCAAATGCACAACCTTGTAACGCTTGCGAAAGTCCGGAAGAAAGAAGCAGACTTCTGATTGGCTGCCGTGCCGAGTATGCAAATTTAAACTGCAGGTAGCCTATGTCAGTGTGCTTGGCGACGGTACACGTGTACTGTTTGCGCGTGAAGGCGAGGGCGTCCGTGGCGAGTTTGTAGAGCGCGCGGTGAGGACAAACCATCCATGATTTTGCGGAATTTAACACAAGTAGGTATTATTGAGCTTGAATATTTCGTTGTGTAATATGTTTTGAATGTTGAAAGTGATTCAAATTTTCAATAAATGTTGATTTCTTAACTTTGCTCCTTCGATTGAAACTTGTTAAAAATAGACGCAATCTTGATAAATCACAGTGCATATGTTATTTTAATCTATTTCCATTTCCTCCTCCCAGTATCTGCGAAATAGTCTGTAAATGCAATATCTTGCATATTCCTTGAGACAAATGTATTAATTGATCAGGGATATTTTTCACATTTGAAAGACAGTTAATAAATTGGGTTGTAGTGTTCTTACTGTGCTGTGCTCTGTACGCACTACATTTAAAGGACAACCGGCACCATGTGTTTTTTGTTTCTTACTGAGATCAGAAAAACGTTTTATATCATCTAAAATACCCAAAACACGCAGGCTGATATTTTTAGTCAAATGAAAAACACCAATAAAAATGACTTCAAAATGAATCCGGAAATGGCCAGTTTCAGAAGGTCCCAGTCCCTTGTTCGTGACGTCAAGCCAAGATGTCTTGCCTTACTCGAGAATCAAAACAATGGCTTCAGATTTGGAGAAGATGCTTTCTTGTTACTCATCCAGTTATGAATATGATTCAAATAGTTCTGAAGAGGAAAGCATAAATATTTGCAATTGATTAAAGGAGTCCTCCCATTTCAATTCGAGCCATCAATGACAGCAATGTAGCACCCAGAAAATGCAGAAGATGGCGCCCAAGCTCCGTTGGAAATGGGCCGATTTGTCTGCTGAGAATTTGTGTCAACTAGTATCAAATAGTAGTGTTGGTGCAACACACAACGATTCATCATCGCATTATTTATGTGTTTTCCTTCTAATTTTGCCATCAACACGGATCAACACGAAGTTTTCAGACCAAACAAATTACCGCAAAATGCATTGTGTGTCGCTTTCTCGGTCAGGGGCGTTCCAAACGTGACGTCACATGGGGATCGTCATCAACTCGAAAACAAGACTTCATGAATATTCAGCGCGAGTCTTAAAACGTAAACTATAGCTATATGCGGTGAAATCTTATTAAAATACACTCAGTCGAAGTCATTTGAAGTGATTTTCCAAATTATGGACATAACTTGTCCGGAGGCGTCGGTTGTCCTTTAATGCTTTAGGTTTAGTATTTCCGGCCCAAACACTCCCTCCAAATGCTCCTGGCCCGGCCCCTCTGTCAAATTTTAGAACCCATTGCGGCCCGCGAGTCAAAAAGTTTGCCCACCCCTGTTCTAGCTCGTCCTGGCGGATCCTGAGGCGTTCCCAGGCCAGCTGGGAGATATAGTCTCTCCAGCGTGTTCTGGGTCATCCCCAGGGTCTCCTGCCAGTGGGGCATGCTCGGAACACATCACCTGGGGGCATCCTAATCAGATGCCCGAGCCACTTCATCTGGCTCCTCTCTATGTGGAGGAGAAGCGGCTCGACTTTGAGATCCTCCCGGATGACCGAACTACTCACCTTATTTCGAAGGGAGAGCCCAGACACCCTACAGAGAAAGCTCATTTCGGCCGCTTGCACACGAACCATAGCTCGTCGACCTGTCGACCTCTCGCTCCCTCACACTCTCATTCGTGAACAAGACTCCCAGATACTTAAACTCCTCCACTTGAGGCAAACTCTCCTCCCCTACCCGGAGAGAGGACTCCACCATTTTCCAACTGAGAACCATTGTCTCAGCTTTGGAGGTGCTGATTCTCATCCCAGTTGAAGGCCCCAACAGTATCACATCATCAGCAAAAAGCAGAGATGCTATACTGAGGCCACCAAAACGGAAAGCTTCAACGCTTCGGCTGCACCTAGAAATTCTGTCCATAAAGGTTATGAATAGAATCGGTAACAAAGGGTAGCCTTGGCAGAGCCCAACCCTCACTGGAAACGATTCCGACTTATTGCCGGCAATGCGAACCAGACTCTGACATCGGTTGTATAGGGACCGAACGGCCCGTATCAGCCGCTCCTGTACCCCAAACTCCCGAAACACCCTCCACAGAACACGGGACACGTATCAAACGCTTTCTCCAAGTCCACAAAGCACATGTAGACTGGTTGGGCGAATTCCCATGCACCCTCGAGGACCCTGCTAAGGGTGTAGAGCTGGTCCACTGTTCCGCGGCCGGGACGAAAACCACACTGCTCCTCCTCAATCTGAGGCTCGACTTTCCGACGGACCTGCCCCTCTATAACCCCTGAATAGACCTTTCCAGGGAGGCTGAGGAGTCTGATCCCTCTGTATTTGGAACACGCCCTCCGGTCCCCCTTTTTAAAAAGGGGGACCACCACCCCGGTCTGCCAATCCAGAGGCACTCTCCCCGATGACCACGCAATGTTGCAGAGACGTGTCAGCCAAGACAGCCCCACAACATCCAGAGCCTGGATGAGAGCCGGTCGGATCTCATCCACCCCCGGGGCCTTGCCACAGAGGAGCTTTTTAACCACCTCGGTGACTTCAGCTCCAGAGATAGGAGAGCCCACCTCGGAGTCCCCAGACACTGCTTCCTCCAAGGAAGGTGTGTTGGTGGAGTTGAGGAGGTCTTCGAAGTACTCTGCCCACCGGTTCACAACGTCTTGAGTCGAGGTCAGCAGCGCCCCATCCTCACTCTACACAGTGTTAGTGGTGCACTGCTTTCCCCTCCTGAGAGGCCGGATGGTGGACCGGAATTTCCATGGCCTCACCGAACTCTACCCATGCCCGTGTTTTTGCCACGGCGACCACCGAGGCTGCATTCCGCTTGGCTATTCGATACCTGCCAGCTGTCTCAGGGTCCCACAGGCCATATAGGCCCGGTAGGACTCCTCCTTCAGCTTTAAGGCATCCCTTACTACTGGTGTCCACCAGCAAGTACGGGGATTGCCGCCATGTCAGGCACCAACCACCTTACGGCCACAACTCCGATTTGCCACCTCAGCAAGGGAGGTACGGAACATGGTCCATTCGGACTCAATGTCCCCCACCTCCCCCGGGACATGTGTAAAGTTCTGCCGGAGGTGGGAGTTGAAACTCCTTCTGACAGGGGATTCCGCCAAACGTTCCCAACAAACCCTCAAAACACGTTTGGTTCTGCCAGGTCAGACTAGCATCTTCCCCCACCAACGGAGCCTACTCACCACCAGGTTGTGATCAGTAGACAGCTCCGCCCCTCTCTTCACTCGAGTGTCCAAAACATGAGGCCGCAAATCCGATGATACAACTGTAAAGTCAATCATCGAACTGTGACCATGGGTGTCCTGGTGCCACGTGCACATATGGATACCCTTATGTTTGAATAAAGTGTTTGTTATAGACAATCCGTGTCGAGCACAGAAGTCCAATAACAAAACACCACTCCTGTTCTGATCGGGGTGGGGGGGTTGTTTCTCCCAATCACGCCCCTCCTGGTCTCACTGTCATTGCCCACATGATCATTGAAATCGCCCAGCAGAACAAGGGAGTCCCCAAGGGGAGTGCTCCCCAGCACATCCCCTAAGGTCTCCAAAAAGGATTGGTACACTGAACTGTTGTTTGGTGCATATGCACAGACAAAGTCAGAACCCGTCCCCCCACCTGAAGGCGGAGGGAAGCAACCATTTCGTCTACCGTGATGAATCCCAACGTACAGGCGGCGAGCCGGGGGCGGCATGCCGACACCTGCTCTACGCCTCTCACCGTGGGCAACTCCAGAGTGAAAGAGAGTCCAACCCCTCTTGAGAGGGCTGGTACCGGAACCCAGGCTGTGTGTGGAGACAAGCCCAACTTTGTCTAGTCGGAAATTTTCGACCTCGTGCACCAGCTCGGGCTCCTTCCCTGTAAGAGAGGTGTCCACGTCCCAAGAGCTTGCTTCTGCAGTTGAGGGTCGGACCGCCAGGGTTCCCGCCTTTGGCTGCTGCCTAGCTGGGACCACCAATTTCAATTTGCTAAAGAATACCCAGTCAATATTTGAATGGATCTTGAAAAAGCAAGTATGGTATATTTTTTTGTCAATGTATTTCATGTTTTACATTGGCATTGGGCAATTAACGAGGGTTCGTTTGTAACGCATGCAAGAAAAATTGCACATCCCGTATAATCTGAGGAGCATTATGAACCGTAATGATCTGACAATTTGTCATATTAAACATGCCCAATGTTTTGAACAATGATCCAAAATCACATATCCGATATACATTGCTTCTGCAATCATGGGGCTATTGACTTACCCATGCAGACAAATAATACACATAGAATGGGGACAGCAACTCAAAGCCTTGCTATGGGCCTGTGCATAAACATGCATGCGAACGTTGTTGTTGTCAGAGAGATTGGTCGGTTGCTACTGTGATTCGTGCTGATACATTTTATCGCAACACACCGCCTGCCTTGCAAGCAACATCCGGCTGGTCAAAGGTGCCTCTTCTCCCCCAAGTCCCATCTGCCTTAGTTCTTTTTTTCCCCCCACTACCAAATCCCCTTCATCTCTCCTCGTATCTAACACCTTCACTCTTTTCAATTGAAATTACACACCCTGAGAGCTCATTTATGGAACATGACTGGAAAAAGAAGAAATGAGACCCAAGGAGAAGGTAACAAGTGCTATTTGCTATAACGAGTTCTGGCATGTTTTTTGCCATCTACAAAGTCAAGTTTTGCTAAGGTATGAATGAATGCACGGATGGGGTACTTTTAGTTTTGGTGAAAATTAAAGTTCTTTCTCTTTGAAGTTACCCAAACATACCCTTGTGAACAGAAGAACATCCCGAGACAAAAAAAGCACCTCCAATAAAGTCTTGCTGAAAAGTGTGATGCACAGAATTGGTCAAATTTGCTGAAACGAATGATAATGAAAGTGAATCAGTCCAGTGGCTTTTAAGAAAACATCTGGACTCACCTCCTTCACGTTCAGCCATGTAAAGAAGACTCAGAGCATTCGGTGCTAAACTGTCTTTAATTTATCCGGCACTCAACAATGTTGTTCGGTGAACTATATTTGAACCCCATTTGCATTTAAGCTTGTGATTAACAAAGCCACTGCAGTAACTGATCATATTTTCATGCAAGTCCTCAAATAGATGAGCATCATCGGCTCACAAATACACGCTAAACTGACAGTTTAAGGGGTCAAACACAAAGCCGACTGGTCGGGGAAAAGTGGCTTCCAGACAATCGGATTATCAAACAGGAGAGCTGAAATTGTTACTAAAACTGTAACAGTGCCAAGAGGTGACCAGATCGCTGCTAGCACACATCCAGGGACAGAGGCATAATATATAGAAAATGGGATGGGAAACGTAAATCCTGGCACTTTTTTTTATCTTTGAATGGTGGAGTCACATACGACCCTCCATCCATCAATTTTTTTCATCCACTTCACAAGGGTTGCGGCTGTCTTCGGTCAGTAGGCCGGGGACACCTTGAACTGGTTTCCAGCCACTCGCAAGGCACAGATAGACAAACAAGAAATCACGCTCACAGTCACAGCTTATCCCATCTGACAAATGGCAGACGAAAACTTAGATCTCATTAGATCTAACTGTGATTTTTCCTATTTCACAAACTGTTTCAAATGTGACATTCACTTTCTACCTGGAGGGGGAAGAGTGAATTACAAGTGCAAAGCGCAGTAATATTTCAGTTGTACGTGACTAACTGAGTCCCTAATTCCCATGAACAATAAAAATTGCAATTGAAAGTTAAAAATGCAAAGGTGAGATAAAACTCACCCAACTCTTCAAAGTAGTCAAATTTATTCATCTTTTAAAACGGGTACATTTAACACATCCTGACCAGTGACCAGGTTGGATAGGATCAGGAATGAGTACATTAGAGGGACAACTCATATTAGAGTCTTTGGAGAGAAAGTCAGAGAGGCCAGACTGAGATGGTTTGGACATGTCCAGAGGAGAGAGAGTAACTATATCGGGTGAAGGATGCTGAGCCTTGAACTGCCAGGATGCAGACCGAGAGGAAGACTGAATAGGAGGTTTATGGATGTGGTCACAGAGGACATGAAAGTAGCTGGTGAGAGAGAAGAGGATGCACAAAACCGGGATAGATGGAGGTGATTGTGTGAGAAGGGTCGCACTCATGTCCACGACGAGCCGTGCCGTGTCCACATCAGGCCGAGTCCCGTTCCCATCAGGCCGCCGCCCATCATATGCTGGAGAGGCAACGGTTGCCGTCTCCACCATTGTTCCTTGGCAAGTTGGACCTTTTGGGATACTGTTGGGACTTCTGGAAGCAGTCCCTTGAAGGGGGGGGGGGGGGTGTACTGTCACGATCTGGGTAGTGACCAACGAGTGGCACTGTCGGCCCTGCCTCCACCTGCACAGTTGTTGATCGTTCTGATTAGTGGCAGACTGTCACGTTCTGGTTGGCGTAGTGCTGTCGGCCCCGCCCTCAGTTGCACAGGTGCTGGTCGTCTTGATCAGTGGCAGTTAAAAGGACTCCCGGCACGACCATTGGGTGTCGGGTCATTGTACTGTGTATGTGTTTGCTGCACCGTGTCAGGTTTGTTTCATCTTGGCAAATTTTTACTCATTGTTTTCTTTGATACTTTGTACTTTTCAGATGACTTTGATGTTTTAGAATTTGTTCCTGCTGACTTTATTTTAATACAATTTGTCAAATACATCATGTTGCTCCCTTCTGCCTGCTTATTATTGGATCCACGACCATCACCACCTCGCACACCGTGACACTTTTATGGACTGCGTTGTCGTGTTTCAGCCTCCTGCAAAGATGCTCTGACACAGCAGATGTCTCATGTTTTGGCTCAATACACCAATAGGCTTTCCCTAAACCTGGCTGTCCTCTACCTTTGTCCGTTTGCTTTTCCTGCTCTCTCTATTCTGTTTGTCTTAACCTAATCTCTGTGCTTGGTTGCTCACATATTTACTGATGAAGCTGAGTAGGCTTCTATTTCACTATTGGGCCACTCTTATCATATCGGGCTTTATTATTTATTTATTTTTAGCCTTATGCACATATTGAAAAAAAATGTCTGGGTGACTCTTCCTGGATCCATTAAATATGGTTTAATAATTGACTCCACAAGTGGGAGACACTAGTTTGCAAAGCACCCAACTCTATTATTTCTTGCCAGATATGCTATTAGTTTCTACTATGTACTCCTAGTTGTATAGAACTCACAAGGTTCCAGGTGAGCTGGAGCGAGGTCCATTTTGGATGGGTCACCATTCTATTGCTGGTCGTCAAAAAATATCAAGGCCTTAAATCATGGATCGGAATAGGAAATAAGGGTATGTTGAAAAAACAGTGGATGCCTGGCTCACATTGGGCCAGTTGATATCACGCCAAAGCACCATTTGTATTCCCACTTTGGTACATTAATCAATTCTTCAAAATGTTTCCATACAATAACGCACCAATTTACGAGACCAAACTGCATTATTGTTTGCTGCATTATTGACTTTTGAGATTTTTTTTTCAATGAGCATTTCAGTACAAATAGCAATCACAAGAAAGAAACCATTAATAACCAGCCCTGCTGTGCTCAAGCTCACGCACTTACAAACATTTTCAAGCCAGGTCAGTGAAACACCTTCGGACACATCATTTAAGCTGGTCAAATGTGTCCAAGCATGACATTTCCATTCAAGATGTTACTGGTCAAAACATACAGTTGCTTCTAAACAACAGTTTGTGTGGCAACTGTGTGTCAGCTCTGTGCAACTACGCTATTCAGCTGCTATGTTTATTGGTAATTCCTTATACAGTACAGAAATAAACAAGCAGTTTGCTTTGCAAATGCAGTTGCAATGCATTGGCATTGCATTGGCATTGTTTTTCAGCAATTTTGACCATGACATTCATCAAGGCTGAGCGGTTGCTGTTGGACTGTCTGCAGACTGGATGGATGCATGGCTTGAGGAGCCCACGATGTGAAGAAAGGAAGAAAGGAGCGTCAGCGCCGAGTGCCGATGCATATGTGAAACTGTTGTGGCTTGGTATTGAAGCGGATTTATGTGGAACAGGAGTTGTGAGACAGTCTCTTCGTCAATGGATACTACAACTTTGTGTTTGCTTTCAATATGCAGCTTGTAGCTGACACGCACATTTCACCATGACGTCCCTGATCCACTGGTGAAAAGGACGCTTTAATCCTCTCCTCTCTCATCGCGAACTGCTTCATACAACAAGGGTGCAGAAATTAGTTAAAATTGAATGACCTTCTGTGTCTTTTGTGTTGTGTCACATTATTTATTATTTAGTTTTTTGTTATTGTTTTGACTGCAAGATGGCGCCGCGAGAGTGGCAGCCTTTACAGCAGGTCCTGTATTTTTTCCTACTTCTTCCTTTCCTTTTCTCTTATTTTCATCACTTTTCTGCTGTGAAATGTAGATTTCCCCACTGCAAGACTAATAAAGGCTAATCCAATCAAATCCGACACAATACAACAATACATCTGATATTCTTGTTTTCACATCATCAATTTTCTATAACACACATGCTCATGACTTCAGCTCAGTCACCCTAAACTGGTCACCAACCAATGGTAGGACGCATATAACGATTCACAGTCACGTTCACGTTACGTTCACGCCTCCAGAAAATTTAATGTGCTATGCCTATTGTTTTTCACATCTATTTTGTCCGTTATCCAAACCGCTTATCCTCACGGTCATGCTAGAGCCATTCCCTTTTCTCTTTGGCAGCATGGAGGTGCCTGGACAGGGCACACCCTGAGCTGGTTGCCACTCACAGTTGCCAATTATGCATCACACTCCAGGACCCACATCATTTTCAGTATTTTCATGATGAGGTGTAAAGTCACCTAAGTGGACACAAATCATTGTAATTGACTTCTTCATTGTAGCAGTCCTTGCCAAGAGTGACCCATATACCACCTGAAGAGGCACCCAAGTGCAGTGTCATACAATTAGCTGAACCCAACAGCGACCCCTCTTACTTAATTGAGGACATGGACAAAAATCTGGCAATTGCACTCTTGCTCTCTCACGAGGATGCAAACCAAAGTGAGCGATGGTCGATCCGCTCCCGAGACTGTGAATCGACACTCAGCATATGCGAGGCAAACAGAGCTTTGAATAGAAATGATTCAGCTATGGGCCAGAGCCTAATGCAAAATATAAAGACACATTGGCAAGGTGGATAGAGCCGTTAGTGAAGGGAGATAAATGGAGAAAAAAGTGTGTGAATTGCAGAGGGCACTGAGACCTGAGTCCTTTTGCTTCCTTTGGCTTTGAATTCAAGTTTATACTCATTATTTTTCAATTCTCCTCACTGATTTCCTTATTGCTTTTCCTCATGCCATGTTTAGACTGTCTCACTAGCTGTCACAGGGGTGGGCAAACTTTTTGACTCGCGGGCCGCATTGGGTTCTAAAATTTGACAGAGGGGCCGGGCCAGGAGCATTTGGAGGGAGTGTTTGGGCCGGAAATACTCTGAACAAGTTATGTCCATAATTTATAAAATCACTTCAAATGACTTCGACTGAGCGTATTTTACAAAGATTCCACAGCATATAGCTATAGTTTACGTTTTAAGACTTGCGCTGAATATTCATGAAGTCTTGTTTTCGAGTTGATGACGATCCCCATGTGACGTCACGTTTGGACCGCCCCTGACCAAGAAAGCGACATACAATGCATTTTGGGTACTTTGTTTGGTCTGAAAACTTCGTGTTGATCCGTGTTGATGGCGAAATTAGAAGGAAAACACATAAATAACGCCATGGTGAATCGTTGCGTGTTGCACCAAGACAACTATTTGATATTCGCTGACACAAATTCCCAGCTGACAAATCAGCCCATTTCCAACGGAGCTTGGGCGCAATCTTCTGCATTTTCTGGGTGCTACATTGCTGTCATTGACGGCTCGAATTAATATGGGAGGACTCCTTGAATCAATTGCAAACATTTATTCTTTCCTCTTCAGAACTATTTGAATCATATTCATAACTGGATGAGTAACAAGAAAGCATCTTCTCCGAATCTGAAGCCATTGTTTTGATTCTCGAGCAAGGCAAGACATCTTGGCGTGACGTCACGAACAAGGGGGTGGGACCTTCTGAAACTGGCCATTTCCGGATTCATTTTGAAGTCATTTTTATTGGTGTTTTTCATTTAACTAAAAATATCAGCCTACATGATTTGGGTATTTTAGATGCTATAAAACGTTTTTCTGATGTCAGTGGGAAACAAACAAAAAATGGTGCCGGTTGTCCTTTAAATGTAGTGTGTGCAAACCTCATAGCACAGTAAGAACACTACAACCCAATTTATTAACTGTCTTTCAAATGTGAAAAATATCCCTGATCAGTTAATAAATTTGTCTCAAGGAATATGGCGTTTACATACTATTTCGCAGATACTTGGAGGAGGAAATGGAAATAGATTAAAATAACATGCACTGTGATTTATCAAGATTACGTCTGTTTTTAATAAGTTTCCATCGAAGGGGCAAAGTTAAAGAAATCAACATTGATTGAAAAATGAATCACTTTCAAAATTCAAAACATATTATGACACAACGAAATTTCAAGCTCAATAATACCTACTTGTGTTAAATTCCGCCAAATCATCGATGGTTTGTCCTGACCGAGCGCTCAACAAACTCCTCACTGACGCCCTCGCCTACACGCACAAACAAAACACGTGTACCGTCGCCGACCTACCTGCAGTTGAAATTTGCATACTCGGCACGGCAGCCAATCAGAAGCCTGCTTCTTTCTTCCGGACTTTCGCAAGCGTTATAAAGTCGTGCAATTGCATGTCATTTTCCAAAATAGATGCACAGAACCTCAGACCAGAAGAAAGATTCAAAAGAAGCTAACAACATATGTGACGCTAAAAAAAAACGTAAATTTACATTAAACCGTGACTGTAAAGTGTACGTGAGACTTATGAAAGGGGCTTAGTGGCTCGTAGGAAGCAATGCAAATGTTGTATTGTGAACCGCAATGACAATAGACTACTGCAGCAAAATCTACAGCCTTGCACATTTACCGTAAATTAAGCAAGGTAGCATTTGTAGTAGGTGCATTCTTGATTTAAAAAAAAAACTTTATACTTTGTTACAATGTTTTTTTAATGTGATTAGTTGTGGCTTTGTGCTTCAAGTTGTGAAAAATGGGACAGGCAACTTTTCAGTTATCTGCCCTGTTGTTCGCTAACTTTTTGTCATGAGTTTTAGACAGTGTTTGAACTATAATTTGGGCAAGTTCGGCGGGCCGGATTAAAAAGCCTAACGGGCCGTATGTGGCCCGCGGGCCGTAGTTTGCCCATGCCTGAGCTGTCATCATCATCATCTTCATCATCACTCGACCCTGTTCTGAACTGGCAACCTATACAGATGATTCAAATTAATGTTGCAATCGTTGGTGATTTCAATGGGCTGCCGCCTGCCATAATAATTCAGCAGAATTGTGACATATGCCTGGATATAAACTCTTATACTGTTTGAGCATCAAAGCTCCTTGCCATAACATGCAGGGGGAAAACGCACAAACAATAAATTGATTAAAACAATGGAGGCGGAAGTGTAAGCGATCAAGTGGAAGAAGACATTGCCATATATGCATAAGAATATTACTAGCACTGTGCCACATGATGGAACACTGCCCAACTGTGCGCAAGACAAGATTAAACTACGTTTGCAGAATACCACAAGAAGATAAACTTTAGACACTTAGATGTCATCGTGTGGTGTGTCTCTCTTTCATTTACTGCCTCATTGAAAGTTAGTATGCCTGCGTGGCTCCTGTGGCGCATTTTTTTTTTCTTTGTGCCCTACTGTTTACAGTGTCGTTGCTGCCCACTGCCACCTGTGGCAGTGGGCAGATGCCGTTCAAAATCAACTAAAACCCAGAAAATGTGCACCTGGATGAATTAACGACACAAGGCATCTCTCGGCACCCCAGGTATGGGTTCAGGACAGTGGCGGACCGTCAAGGCATGCAAAGCCTTCTGTGCTGGCCTAAAAATCTGAATCACTGACTGATGTTAATTATGTACGTTTTGCCCATGAATTCTTATTAAATAATTCCAAATGGTCTTTCAGCTTCCTGTCATTACTTTTCTCGTTGCGCTGCTTCCAGACGTGCGTTTTTGTATTTAAGTTTTGTCAACCCACAATGGCTGAAGAAATGGATTTGGTTGGTGATTTACTGTTAGTCATTTTCAAGACGGACTTTTCAAGAAAAATTGGAGATCATTGCCCCCAGTAATTACATTACAATACAGTACAGTGCCCCCTAGTGGTGGAATAGTTAAAACCACTCAAAAAAACGTGGAGTAGCCATTTTGAAATCGAACTGTGGAGAGTTGTGATTACATGCATGTCCATCCTCTTTCTATCGACTTGTTCAGGCACAATCTGTAAGTACATTTACACTATTATACATTTTATTGTTTGTTGTGCAAGTTATCTATAATGCTAGAGCAGGGGTCGGGAACATATGGCTCGCGAGCCATATATGGCTCTTTTGATGATTGCATATGGCTCGCCGATAAATATTACATATTATAATACATATTGTCGTTTTTTTCGTCGTTCATTTCCCGTTGGGGCTGCAGTTGGCGGAAAGCGCAATTTTGATTGGATGACACTGACCTAGAATGGCCGAAAGCGCCATTTTGATTGGATGATAGTAGCCGTCATGTTGAAACAGGTAAACGCCCCTTTAAATGAGCCCAACTAGTGCACTTCAGCGTGAATGCACCGGAGCATTAGAGGAGAGAAAATGTTCTGATTCTAATTTGCAATGAAACAATACCATTGATGAAACAGTCGAATGTCAGTGACATTTTAACAAGCCCCTTGTTAACGTTAGCATCAACATACTTCTGCGAGAAGTAGATTGCAGATAGCAAGTGTGGAAGCTTATGAGCCTTGTGCAGGCTAGCTAGCAGTAACTTCGCCTCTGGACCGGCAAATTGAATTTCATTCCGATCGTTTGCCTGGATTTTTACCAATCACGAGGAACGGAAAACCATTCATGTTCACGGTGAGTACTATCACAAAGTTATTTTTAATAATACATTCTGATATTTTGTTGAAAAGTGGCCGCGCGTGCGCGCACGCGAGCGTTTGTATGTGCGCGCGCGCGTGCGTGTGGCTCTCACTGAAAAACATTTCTAAATATTTTACTTTTATGGCTCTCTTAGTCAAAAAGGTTCCCGACCCCTGGTTAGCTTGTGTCCTTTATTGGGGTCGGGTGACTTGTTAAAGACCTAAGTCACATGCAGCGACAGCAAATGTTTTCACACTTGAGATTGAAATAGATTAAGTGGATATCCTTGTCACATATGTCGTGGCAAGAATAAAAGAACATATTCAGTATGTTTTGTTTAAATTATTGATATCCAGTAAAATCAGATTCACAATGTGCATTTATCCCCCGACTCCCCAAAAAAGATCATATAAGTCTCAGGGTCTCAAGAGCAATCAATATCTCACAGTGAATGACTTTAACTTTCTCTATGTATGTGTGTGTGCGTGCGTGCGTGCGCGCGTATGTATGTATGTTTGTATGTATTGTGATATCATGAGAGGCTGGCTCTCAGCGGGACAGGACAAGAAGTGCAATGGACGACAGGTTTGGATACAAACAAAGGTTTTAATCAAAGGTTTCAGGGGGGATTCACAAGCAACAAAGGTTTGAATAGTGTCTCTTCCAATACTTAGACCTAGAATGGGCGAAAGCGCCATCTTGATTGGATGATAGTGGCCGTCATGTACTATCACAAAGTTATATTTAAATAATACATTCTGATATTTTGTTGAAAAGTAGCCGTGTGTGCGCATGTGTGCGTGTGGCTCTCGCTGAAAAACATTTCTAAATATTTTACTTTTATGGCTCTCTTAGTCAAAAAGGTTCCCGACCCCTGTGCTAGAGAATAGGCTTGTTTCATTAATGTTATTTTATACGCATAATTGGATGCTGTACAACATTTGTATTCTTTTTCTGTTTGTATGCAGTTTTACAAGAAAGACTTCCATAAAAATACTAAATGGTGGATTCTCATCTTCGTGTTTTTTAATTGGAAGATTGTTAAGCTCGCTGTCTACACACCAACCATTTGGTCAGGGCAGAAGAAGGTCGGTCAGTTATTTCCTGGCTAATGGCACCCTCTAGTGGACTTGTAGTAAATCATACCACACTTGGATTGATTCAGATGTAGCACTACTGAAGGCCTAGCAATGAAATAGATGGGTTCGCCACTAGTTTAGGACCACCCAAACAGAGGGCAGATCGATATGACAGAGGTTGACCAAAAGGAATGAGGACATTGGCAGGACGGAATCCTCCCTCCAATCAGCTTTATCCTCACGAGAGTGGCGGGGCAACTGGAGCCTGTCCCAGCCGTATTTGGTCGGTAGGCAGGGGACACCATGAACATGTTCCCAGCTAATTGCAGGCCACAAACAGACGAACAACCATCCACAGTTAGACTCCGACTTAAGGACATTTTGGAATGTTTATTCAGTCTGCCATGCATGTTTTTGTAATGTGGCAGGAACCCAAAGTACCCAGAGAAAAGCCACCCATGCCTGGAGAGAACATGCAAACTCCACATGGGGAAGTCAGAGCTGGAATTATACCCGCTAGGTCTGCACTGTGAGGTTGACGCGTTACCCACTAGACCACCAGGCCGCCCTGAATGAATCATAACAAATCATAATAAAAATAAACCCGCAGCAGATGAATAGAGAAAAGGAACAACAGATGCAGCGGCAGTGTTATCTGTGCCTCGGTAAGCAGGCACACCTGCTAAAGGAGGAATTACAAGTTCTAAATTAAAAGGCCTTCCGTAGAATGCCAAGCAACCTTCTTAATAGAGGTATGTAATTACAAAACCAAAGCCCTGAAATAGTGTCTCTAATAAAAGGATTTCTGACACATGGGTTTCGGTGAGGTGGATTTGGATTTGGATTTGGATTTGCCTTTATTAGTCTTGCAGTGGCGAAATTTACATTTCACAGCAGCAAAGTTATGAAAGAAATGAAAGTAGAAAAGCAAAACGTACTGAAAAGCAAAAGAACAAAAAAAAACTAAATAGCAAATAACTGGTGACTTTTAAGGGTGATGCTCGAAGATGACTCTCACTATCAGATCATTCAATATCAAGAGAATCTCATTGGCCTCCGGTTAGACTTAAACTACATTGCTCCCTTGGGTTTATTGCAAGTGTGCGCCCTTGTCCATGTTTGTGTGTGTGTGTGTGTGTGTGTGTGTGTGTGTGTGTGTGTGTGTGTGTGTGTGTGTGTGTGTGTGTGTGTGTGTGTGTGTGTGTGTGTGTGTGTGTGTGTGTGTGTGTGTGTGTGTGTGTGTGTGTGTGTGTGTGTGTGTGTGTGTAAAAAATGCACTGGAGCAAAGGGAGTTTGAGAGTCTATTCTCAAACTTGTCCAACCAAGAGCTAATTAACTCATTCACTGCCAGACGTGCAAAACTGAGGTCACTCCAGTGCCAACGTTTTTGTCATTTTCACTAAAATTCCAGGACGCACAGAATCTTGAGTTTTAGGTCTACATCAACATTCAATGCAGCGTAAGAAACCTAAGACTCAGGAAAAAATGAGTTAATTTCCAAGTTATATGAGTTCGGAGTAATATGAGGTGTAAGTGGGGGGCTGCGTGACATAAGGAAATGCCAGAATAAATTTGGGAATGGCAGTGAATGAATTAAAGTAGACTATTCTATACTTTTCCCCCAAGAATGAAGACATGTACGTAGTTTTGTGTCATATGGTATGTCATCATTTGCAGCCTTGATGATAGCAACTCTCAGTGCAAGAAACAAAATTGAAGCTGAGACTAAAGAAAAATCAATTTTTCTGATTTTGGAGTCAAATTTGTAATAAATGGTAATCATTTCAGAGGAAACAGAAATCAATTTCAAAGATCAGTTATGATTTACATTTTGGGCTGAACTGGAGATTAAAATCTGTTTTACTAGTGGACGCTCGGCCAGTTAACAACATCTGTGACACACACATTTGAGCATTACTGCCTGATCCAATATCACACATCATTCCCAATAATCATCTATCAGCAATCATGTTTCAGGAAACAACAGTGAGGGCCAACTTCCGCTGAAAATAAATCACTTCCTAAAACCAGTCTCACGAATGAGTTTTTTCTTGCTTTGAAAGGCCAAACAAGCATATAAATGTAAGCTTGTCTTCTTCTTTCTTCTTTTCCTTTCGGCTTTTCCCCTCAGGGGTCGCCACAGCGAATCAATGTCCTCCATCTATCCCGGTTTTGTGCATCCTTTTCTCTCACACCAGCTACCTTCATGTCCTCTTTGACCACATCCATAAACCTCCTCTTCGGTCTTCCTCTCGATCTCCTGCCTGGCAGTAAATGTAAGCTTGTAAAAGTATTTAATCCCCCTGAAGCTTTTGACCTTTTGCCACAGTTCAGGCTTCAAACATAAAGTCTATACACACACACACACACACACACACACACACACACACACACACACACACACACACACACACACACACACACACACACACACACACACACACACACACACACACACACACACACACACACACACACACACACACACACACACACACACACACACGGACAATTTGAACAGTGATCCTGCCATGCATGTTTTGGGAATGTCGGGAAGAAACCAGAAAAAAATCGACACAGGTAGTTTGGAGTCTGAATCGAAGCCTTCACCTTTACACTGTGAGGCCAATGCGCTTACCAATCGACCACTGTGCCGCCTAGTATCATTATCTTCTTTTCCTTTCGGCTTTTTATGTCTACCTTTTTAAAACCCATATAACTTGCCAATTTGGCCCACGAGTGAAGTGGAAATTACCATATAGTGCCGTTTCTCTGGGCAACCAAAAGAGACTTCGTCCCCAAGTGGAAGTGTACACTTGTTGCGGTGATGACATCACGTCTCTCATAAGTGGCTGTGACTGAGGTTCCAAGCTCTACTCGCACATCTGAGCATGCATGCACTTTTGTTTTGGCTGGAGTCTGTGCACAAAAAAATGCACTGGGGCATATATGGGGCCGTGATGTTACACCACTGTCTAACAAGCCTGTTACGTATTTTTTAAATGTTGAAAATGCAAATGCCACATTGGACACTACTGGGACAGTACTGCGCAACCACTACTTCACCACGCTACCCCAGCATGCTGTCTATCAATGTTGAAATATTTTGTTAATAGCCCACCCCAGGGACTTATTGATACGTCATAACAAACACAGGACAAATAATACACAACCCACCCAGCATTAATTGAAATGTAGAAATGTAAGTGCAAACACTAGCATGCATAGAAACTTTCACAAGTCACAGTGGAGCATGAAAGAGCACCTTTCACTCATCCAGAGCGTGACATTATCATCACCACGGTGCATAAAAGCTCAAAGACACGCAACGCATTCATTGACTCTACTGACGCACAGCGGCATACTATTAAAACCCCCGAGAGATGTGAGGAACAACACTAATGAAGGTCACCCCTGCTGCAGTGAATGGTTGTGATAAAGCAGCTCGGAGGAAGCTCGAATTTCTAATCTAGCTACCAAAAGAAGAAAAGGATGAGGAAAAATTATTAGATTCCGAAGTTTTTCTTCTCGATATGTCTCTGTCTATTATAATAATTCTGTCATTTAAAAATAAAGACAGTTAATTTTGGCAAGTTAGAAAAAATATTTTAAATCAGGTGATTGTGTTACTTCCTATCACTGTGAAAAATTAAATTAAATGTAATATATGTTTCCCCCCTATGGCAGCTT
Source organism: Hippocampus bargibanti (assembly GCF_051943395.1). Classification (NCBI taxonomy): domain Eukaryota; kingdom Metazoa; phylum Chordata; class Actinopteri; order Syngnathiformes; family Syngnathidae; genus Hippocampus; species Hippocampus bargibanti. Next base: position 13,514,565 of record NC_142739.1, read on the forward strand.
CATTTAAAACCTTCAATTCGGGAGATGGCTTTTAATGCAGATCGAGAGTCGAGGGAAGTTGATGATCGTTCTCCTCTTGCTGAGCTTGAGGTCACAGAGGTGGTTAAAAAGCTCCTCGGTGGATGCGAGAATTGGGTGAGATCCATCCGCAGTTCCTAATGATATTGTGGGCTGTCCTTGTTGACTTATGGCATCACACGGGTATGAGGTACAGAGCCTCTGGATTGGCACGACCAGCCTGTGCTTTGATTCCAAACAGAGGACTGCGGTTCTTTGTACTGATTGTTAATTCTTTAATGTGATTTCACTTGCATGCTGAATCACTAACAACACCACCACCACTACCGTAGAACACTGCCCGCTTTCTGTCCGAAACAGAAGTTTTTGGTCTTTGTCCTTTTGTCTTTTCCTTGCTAAACAGTACAGCGATAAAGCATGTCGATCCTCGCCGTCTTCTCAGTAAAATGAAACTTAAATAACGAAGTGTGGAAAGCAAAACCTGTACCGGAAGTGACAACAACCCAACGCAATGTCAAGAAAATAAAGCACAGCCATCTGCTGGTCAACTACGGGACAACAGTTATAAACAAATGCATCAGCTGCGGTTACACTCCCACCAATCACACAGTGATTCTTGAACCCTTTACAATGTGTGTGTATCGATGAGAAGGTTTCTAAGAAGATCTTAGCGAAAGAACATAGATGGTTTGAAAGGGGGGTAAAAGAGGCGATTCTTATAAAACAACAAAATCCTTCATTAAACCGGTCTGGTGGTGTGAGGTTCAATTTGGATCGTTCATACAATAGCCTGCTCAGGCAAAACAGGTTAGGCAACTTTCGCAAGGTTAGCAACTTTCGCAATGCTGATGAGGGTCGTTATGCTGATGATGTGATACCGGGGGGAGTGGGGGGATTAGGCCAATCGTTAGTCAGGAATGTAGGAACAATCAGTGGGGCCACAGGGGGGGTCCCGCGCCCCCCCCCCAACCTGAGAGTAGGGACCTATCATAGCTGTTTCCGGCGCCACCAGGTCTGGACATTAGGGATATATAAATAGGGCCGATACGACCAGTCAGACTTTAGTTCGCTGACGAAGCCTCTTGGATAGGAGGCGAAACGTCCGAAACCTTCACTTTTGTACAGATGACGGCTGAAGAAACCTTCTCATCGATGGACCACTCCTGTACGACTGAGAGCTTACACAGACGTAATGTGTGTGTGTGTATATATATATATATATATATATATATATATATATATATATATATATATATATATATATATATATATTTAAAAAAAAAGACTGCAGTGCATTCTCTACCCTGCGTCTAGCAATAGATCTGTTTTGTATCTAGCCCTCTCTACATAACGTGGCTGAAATGTGCTTATGCCTTTGTTGTCTAATGTTGTGTCACTGACCAAAGGTTTAACTTTTTTAACTCTATTGTTTTGTAATTGTTTGATATGTCTCTTGGTATCTTGCTCCTTTAAATCCGGTTTCTGAACTTCCCTGGGATGTTTCTTGACGAGTCTCTCCATTTTTAGAGTTTTGTCAACGTCTTGAGGACGGCTCTTGTCTTGTTTCTCTTCTCTCTGTGGTTTCTCCTGCAGTTTTTCAGCATCTTCTTTGAGTGATTCCACAGACCTTTGTTCTTTGTAAGGTTTGCTCAACTTAACATTGTCCCACTTTACTTTCTCTTCTATCTCTTTCTGTACTGATTCTTAGACTATCTTCACTCCCTTTTTAGGTTTCTTAACATCCTTTTCTTTGTCAGAAATTTCTTTGAGTTCTGTCGCAGTTTGCTTGACTTCTTTCTCTTCCTTCAGATGTTTCTTAGGTTCCTGAAAAGGTTCTTTGATCTCCTTGTCTTGTTTTTGCGGTTTCCTGACTTGCTTTTATTGGCAGTTTGGGTGAGTGCTTTGCATGTGTCATTCCTTCTCCGGAATTCTGAGTCTAGATGCTCTGGATGGAGAGTGTCTCTGGTTTTTAGGTAAGTAGCATCAATCACAACTTGAGCTGTATTTATTCTGCTCATTGTATCCATTAGGTCAGAATCGTCATTGTATTTAATGGCCTTTTTAGCCCATTAATATTGTGTTTCCACCTTTCATATGTCATTTTAAAATTTGCTTTCAGATCTTTCAACTTGTCGTCTACAAGTGCCTGTCCCTTTTCATTTCGTGTGCGAGTGCGTTCACTTCTCCTAGGCTGTGTGGAATCTGCTTTACTCGAATATGGTGTTACATTTACTGTTGCTTTAACTTTATCTTGTTGGGCATATGGCCGCTCTATTTACCTTCACGTGGCATGTTGACTGTGTAGCAAAAATGTAGTTGAAATGTAAATAAATTATCCCTTTTGTGTAAATATACCTTAAGGCTTAGCCTTTTAACTTTAAATGTACAGTAGAGTGTCACAAAATACAGGTGTAAATATACTATTTTCAATTTACCTTGTAACCCAAACTTCAATACTTAATAAAACAATTGCAATCAATTCACAAAGACTTATATAATTATATCACACACTTGCAATGCAACTATAGAAATGCAAAAGTCAGTATTTGCGACTTGTGATAATTAAATCAACTTGCTGAATGTTGTTTGCCAGTGCCCATGTCGGGAAACGTCTGCTTGTCTTTTAAGATGGCGAGGTCTTTTTGCAGCCAAGAGTTCAGTGGCAGTCCTTGGGCTCGCTTGCCGAGACGTTGCTTATTCAACGTGCTCCTTGTTTAGGCTTGAGACACCGCTCCTTTCACTTCGCAGCTCAAACTTTTACCACTGACATCTTCTACTGCAGCGAATCCTCTACCAGACGTCTTCAGGCAAAAAAAAAAAACGATTCAGCTCTCACGTGGAGTCTTCAATCTTCACTGAAGTGTTCTACTGTGCTCTTCAAGTTCCAGGTCGCGTAAAATAAAATAAAAAAAAATAGGAAAAAAAGGGTGCTCACTTAAATATCTGCAAAATAGCCTGTTACGAACAATGAACTGCAAGAGTGAGGATTGAATGAACTGTGACATGCCTTCTCTATTCCATGTACAGCACTTGAGAGGGGCGCGGGTGACGGAGTAGGCAAAACACAGCCACAGGCAGGCGCTACCGATCCATGCGCACCAAATGCAGCAGACATTTAAACAGCTTCTTCCCCCAAGCCATTAACTCTTAGAACTCTTTGAACTCTTTCAACAGTAGCCAAAATGGAACTGTATAGTGCCACTTAGCAGTTTTTTTTTACGACGATACTAGTGCAGCGTGTTCTACCGGAAACAAATTCCTTGTGTGTTCTACATACTTGGCAATAAAGATGATTCTGATTCTGATTCTGATTTATTCAGGGGTTTAGAGTTGTTTTCAATTTTTCAAATGGAATTAAACAAACCTTTTAATTGTGTTGAACATTTTTTTAATCATCGGTGAAAATATCATTTCAAGTACCATGTCTATCAGCAAAATAAATCAACAGGAAAAAAGTAATTTAGATGGAAAAAATATTGACCAAACACGTAATAGTAATCCGCTCGCATTCCGTAACGGAAAAGAAAAGGGTGATTCCCAAGTGTCGTTGAAACAGCCGAAATTGAAAGAGGCCACATGAAAACACTAAATGATATTAGCAGGATTGATCACATCCTTCAGACATGGTCTAATAACGTTAGCGGCATATACACTGCAAGTTCTTGAGAAAATAATCAGAATTTGAATTAGAATTGCTCTCACACTCTTGGTGTGCACTCTGTTGAGATTTAACAGAAACTGACTTAATTGAAATTGCCGGAATAAATCTATGAAGTTGCATTCCCATGATGCCTTGTAATAAATGTTCCTGTTGCAAAGTGACATTTGAATAATAAACCAGGCTAACGTGCATGTGTGCTGAAAAAAGAACCACGTTGAAGGCGTAAAATTAGGTTCTGTTGAATGAATGAATGAATAAATGAATGCATGAATGAATGAATGGAGTATTTTTTCCCTAAAGTGTCTTCTAGTGTGTTTTTAAAAGCTTCTGTTGTATTTGAAGCAGTTAAGAGCGCTCAAAGCCACAAGTATTGTTTATTTCTTGAAGCAATCCATTTTAAAAGCACACAGAAAACACCTTTACAGAAGATTCCCAGGAAGTTAAGAAGTGCACAAACCCAATTTTGGAAATAATATATGGTTTTGTTTTGTCTGTGTGTGTACTTTTGTGCACATACAGTGAAAGCTATTTTATTAGAAAGGTGCTTATATCATGCAATTTAAAGCTCAAGCACAATTTTCAACCCAAACAATCCAATTATATCGCAATGGAGCACACATATACACTTGAAGGGGAAAAACATGTTTTCTGGTATTACGAAATACAAACATGAAAGAATAAATGCACTACAGTGTTGACATAATTGGTTTTGGACATATGTGAATGCCTTTAATTGTGTGTAAAATTAACATATGCAGCAGCATTTAGCCAGGTGGTGACCAAGCAGAAATAATCCTTTTCTGTTTCTCTCTTTTGACTGAATTCCAAATACAAGGTGTTCAAACATGTAGCGTATTACGAACCAGTTCAAATAAGATCTTTTTGTTGTTGTTGTTGTTTTTAGATGAGTAGCCAAACAATCTTGTGTGGGTGTAATGTGGTTCAAGTTTATAGGAAACCACAAATAGCCTTTGATAAATATATCACTCAGCCGTGTGTACATAACTCTGAATGATTTACCAACAGAATATAAACAGGATTAGCATTTGATTTCTGTTTGTGTGCTGCTTTCAAAAGGTGGGGTTTCCTGTCACTGAGAAGCACCAAGGCTCAGCATAGAGGAAGAAATTTCTCATCTTATCCAGCTGGTTATGGAAAGACCCAGGGCGCACATTTTAGGGGGCCTTTGGGTTGTAATCAACAGCTGTTTCAAAATGGCCAAACATCTGTTAATGTTGCATCAATTCATGACCAGCCCTGAATAGAGCAAACACTTCTGTTTTGTTTTATTCACCTGAGGACTAACTTAGATATGACACATGATCAACCTGGCACCTGTGTGAGCATTTATCTTACCTCCAGAAATCTCGTTGACATTTTCAAGAAGAATGAATGAATCAGTCACTCGCTGTGGCTGCGTTTTGCCTACTCCGTCACCCGCGCCCCTCTCAAGTGCTGTACATGGAATAGAGAAGGCATGTCACAGTTCATTCAATCCTCACTCTTGCAGTTCATTGTTCGTAACAGGCTATTTTGCAGATATTTAAGTGAGCACCCTTTTTTTCCTTTTTTTTTTTTTTTAATTTTACGCGCCTCTGCCGTGTGTGTTAGTGTGTGTATAAGATATACAGTACATATTCATGCTTTGATTTTTTCCGAAGGGGTGATTTTGACTAGTCTCAAATACAGCAGAAAGTAAATGGCTCGGACTGCATCTATCCAAGTCTACTGAAAAACCAATAGAATACTATACGTTACAATGCCACATTTTCTTTTATCTTTTGATCTGCCTCAATCATGTATTGAATTTAAAATGAAAATAGGGGTTTTCCCAGTCATTTTTAGATGAGACTAAAAATAGATTAATTAGATCAATTAATTACAGACCAAATTAATATATCACACACATTTTTTGATCACTTGATAGCACCAATAATATACCTGTTGTTATAAGTACGTGCGTATTAATAACTTTAAATGTTTTTAAAGTGTGTGTGTAAGGGCTAAAATGATGGTCTCTTTATAGCGGATGAACCTGGAACATAAACTCAGCACTAAATTGGGGTTCACTGTCATAAAATTCATATAGCACCTTTCCTTGCAGATTGTACCCTTTTATAGCTTTGCCTTCATGTATCCAGTCACACACTAAAAATGAAGTATGTTGTCAAGGAAGGCAGTAAACAAGTCATTCACACTAATAGGACGGCATCAGTTGCAACTATTGTACATCACTGAATACTTCAAGTCGATATGAAAGTTGAACTCTGCAGTCATACTCCAGTTAATAGCCACGTTGACAACGACCACAATAGCAATAAGGCAGCGTGAAATGTCTGAATGCACCTTTAAATCTGCCAAGCAGCGCACGGCTCTGAGTGCTGCCACTGACAGAAATTACATTGACGACATAGTCCTTAAATGGGTCGTAGTCCGTAATCAATACTTTGCTGTCACTTTTTGATATGATGATTTCCCTCTGATGGCCACCTATCAGAAGCAGAGTACAAGAAAACAGGGTATGGTTACACTTCTGGAAACTATACCATATACAGATTGTTGTTGTATTCAGCCATCTGGAGAAAGTATGCACCGTATTTTCCGCACTACAAGGCACACCTAAAAGCCTTCCATGTTTTTTTAAATCTGACAATACGGCTTAGAATCCATCCATCCATCCATCCATCCATCCATCCATCCATCCATCCATCCATCCATCCATGCATGCATCCACCCATCCATCCAAAGACCGTTTTATCCTCATTCGGGTCGCGGGGGGTGCTGGAGCCTATCCCAGCCATCTTTGGGCACTCGGCGGGGGACACCCTGAATTGCTTGCCAGCCAATCGCAGGGCACACAGAGACAAACAGTAACGTGCAGTCAGGGGAGGCAGGTGAGGCCGTCAAATGAAAAAATACATTAAACAGTTATTTATTTAGTGATTTCTACTTTAAAGTTCGTTTCCATTTAACTTCGCCGGTTTTGGATTTATTTTTTCAAAATCGCTGAATTTTCACATTTACCGTTCAAATACTAAGTAGAAACGAGCGGCGAGGCTGCAGCCAGCTGAGCTTCAACATGGATTGCGCAATCATCATGCTAACTGTGCTGGCTTGCTCTGTAGTGAGACCGCATTGCTCTCCCTCTGCATATCGCTATTAAAGTGTTCCAACACTTTACATTATAAACACTGTACTACAGTGTTTATTTTATTTTATTTTCATCAAAATTGTGTGCATAGGTGAGGCACACAGTTCTCCTGTCATGACAGGGGGCGCTGGTGATTCCAGATTTTTCTTGTGCCTCCTTGGCTGCAGAATAATATAACTGGAGACAAACAACCAGTCACAGTCAAATTCACACCTAGGGACAATTTAGACCAGGGGTCGGGAACCTATGGCTCGTGAGCCATATATGGCTCTTTTGATAATTGCAAATGGCTCGCAGATAAAACTAAATCCATATTCTCGATTTTTTTGCCGTTCATTTCCTGTTGGAGCTGCAGTTGGCGGAAAGCGCAATGTTGATTGGTTGATACTGGCCGTATCAGGTAAACGCCCCTTTAAATGAGCCTGACGAGTAAAAAAAATGACGAGTACGCTCCAGCTTGAATGCACCGGAGAATTCGCGATTCGCGAGAACATGTTCTGATTCTAACTTGCAATGAAACAATAACATCGATGAAACAGTGTCAGTGGTATTTTAACAAGCCCCATGTTAAGGTTACCATCAATATACTTCTGTGAGAAGTATATTGCAGATAGCAAGTGTGGAAGCTAATGAGCCGTGTGCAGGCTAGCTAGCAGTAACTTCGCCTCTGGACCCACCAAGTTGACTTTCATTCCAATCGTCTGCCTGGATTTTTACCAATCATGATGAACGGAAAACCATTCATGTTAACGGTGAGTACTATCACAAAGTTATTTTAAATAATACATTCTGACATTTTGTTGGAACGTGGCCGCGCGTGTTTGTGTGTGTGCGTGTGTGTGGCTCTCACTGAAAAACATTTCTAAATATTTTACTTTTATGGCTCTCTTAGTCAAAAAGGTTCCCGACCCCTGATTTAGAGTATTCAATGAGCCTGCCATGCATGTTTTTGTAATGTGGGAGGAAACCAGAGTACCCGGAGAAACCCCACATAGGCCCGGGGAGAACATGCAATCTCCACACAGGGAGGCCGGACCGAGTCTTGAACTCACAACCTCTGTCACTCAACTACTGGAGTGCCCTCCTTAGAGTCCAGTGCACTTTATATATGGAAAATATGGAACATTTTAGGGTTGATTTAGAAAGTATTTGGATCCTTCATGGAAATAATGACAGTTATTCTCACTATACAAATAGTTATAGTCACAATGCAAAATGACATTGAAAGACAAATGAATGAGCCCTTGTTTTTTGTCATAATATTGCTCCATGATTGGTGTTGCATGATTTGTGAGCAACAATGTGGCACTTCGAAAGAAATCTAACTGCCTGTTTGCTTCATCCCATCACTTAAAATGTGGCCCCTGCAATCAATGAAGCCTGCAATAATGTGTGTGCGTGCTTTCTGCAGTAGCCTATCTCTGCAGTCCGATAATGACGCCTTGAGGAGAATGGCAAGGAAAAGGGAGAAGGTGAAGAAATAGCAGTGCTCAGCATCCAAAGGTCTGGAAACTAAATACAGAGTTTGTTTTAATTGGATGGTTTTTATGTTGCTGCATGCCTCCACACTGTAGATCTAGTTGAAACTTCAATTCTCTCATTTGCAATATACTTAATCACCTGTTGCTGAGTATGAGTACAGTTACTAATTCTTAATCCGTTTCCGGGCTATGCTTTTGAGGTTTAGCATCATGATAGACCAACAAATATCAATTGTGTCTGTGCTACTAATGATAAATAGCCAATTTTCTACAACAGTCATCCCAGGAATGTATTAGGACCACACTGGCGACACATTACTTTGCAGAGTTCTCAGTGAACATCATCCACTTCAAATTAATACTTAAATCTTCACAAACAGTTTTTCTGCTGAAAAAAATATTCCATTAAAAGAAAGCAGATCACTAGGGACTGGATGCTTTTGCATGGAGTGCTGAACTATCTTGAGAGTGTGTGGTATGGAAAGGACACAGTGGAGGGTCAACATTTTTACTGCATGTGCTGAGTGCCAAAGAACTACTGCAGCACTTCCACTCCTCCCATAGAGGAAGCAGCAATAAATACGAATTTTTATTCTCTTCTACGCCGTTAAACGCAGCATGAAATTGTCAGACATGGCTTCCCTCACTAGCTTGTTTGTGGGGAATTGCATTTTATGTTACAACCTGCTTATTCAGGCCTGGCTATTCACTTTAACAATGGCTGCACCCGAGAGAATTATCCTCAGAGTTCCAGCACGGCATTAATCTGGAACTGTTTCGAGGTCTGCGGCATTGCAATCAAGAACTTTATGTGATGAAGATACATGGCATTGAAAGTAGAGACAGTGTGATTACAAGAAACATCGTGCCAATTAGGGCACCAGTGTATGTATCATTAGCTCGTTCACTGCCAGACGTGCAAAATGTGTCCAGTTCCAGGGTTTTTGTCATTGTCACTCGAATTCCAGGACCCACAGAATATCGAGTTTTAGGACTGCATAAACATTCAATACAGCGTTAAAAAAAACTTAGACTTTCTTCTTTCATCAGAAAAAAGAGTTAATTCCTAAATTATATGGGTCTTGACTTATATGAGCTTCAAATGAGGGTGGCTGTACAAAATACAATGCAATACATACATATTGGTTTATATAGCGCTTTAACAGCAGCTGAAGCTGGAACAAAGCGCTAACATGGAAAAAAGGGATATGCTGCCCCTTGTGGAAGGGAAAAACATTGCCAGAGGTCTGTCAAATGTTTTATCGGCACCTCAGCGGAAAAAAGAACAAATTCGGGAATGGTGCTCTACGTCATATTTTCAATTCCCGAATGAATTTGGTAATGGCAGTGAATGAGTTAAAACGCAGGGGTTGACGAGGTCACATCAAACATATTAACACCATTCACTTATTTACAATCGGCAGGATCAGATGATGACTCTCGCAGCTCTGCGTAGCCTCATATTGCTTCTGAGCTTGACTCCATCATAACTCATTCAGGATGCGACCTGACTAAAAGCCTCATGTTTCAACACGGTGACAGACCACATGTGGTTCGAACCAACTTGTTTTTTCAAGTTTAGCGGAGATGCAGGACAATCGGAGGAACTTTGATAAGACACACCATATACCTAGATATGCAAATACAGATATAGATTCATAACATAGACAATAGATGTAGATATTGTCTTGAAGACAAATCCATCCTACCTGGAATGCTGTTGTAGAGGAATAAGTAGCTATCAAAGTCGCCTTTGGGCTCCTTCCAGGAGACGAGCAAGTTGTTTGGGTTCAGCACTTTGAAACGCAGCCTCCTCGGAGCTGGAACTGAAGGAGCAAATAGCGATCAACACTTCCATCATGGGAAATTAGTCATGAGTCGATTAATCAAAGTTATACTAATTAAACTGCTGCCAGTCACCAGGGACACAAGTAAGGGGAAGGAAATATTTCCTGCCTCCTCAATTCAACAATATGTAAACATTTGAGAATGACACTTGTTCTTTTGTGAACACATTTTCAGTGCAATGCACCAAATCTGATTTGAGGTGGGCACATTGCTCATGGGTACCTCAACCAATACTTTTGTTGTGTCTGTGACCCAAAAAAAACACTCTTAGTGTACTGTATTGTTACTGAAATGGGTTTGGATATTTGCAGCGGTAGTGTGAATAACCTGTAATTGGCATGCATTTGCCATTTTAATGTCAAATAACTTTCTGTCGGATTTTTGATTGTTTGATTTATTGATTAGACACAATGTGAATGACATGGAAAACTGAAATCAAAGAAAAATATCAATAAATATCTTGGTTCAGAATAGATTAACTGTTCAAGGGCAGTAGGAAGAAGTTGAGTATGTGTGTGAGAGAGAGGTTCCAGCAGACATTTCAGTACTTCTTTTTGGGGTGCTGTAGCATATCCCATCCGTGTTCGGGCAGTAGGCGTTGGACAACCAGAACCGGTAGTCCGCCAATCGCAGGGCATACAGACAGGAACAACCAGTCACTCTCACACTCACACCTCGGGTCAATTTTGAGTGTTCAATGAACTTGCAATGTATGTTTTGCGGAAGGTGAAAGGAAACCGGAGCACCCAGAAAACCCACGCAGACCTGAGGAGAGTACGCAAACTCCACACGAGAGGCCGGAGCCAGAATTGAACCCTGCACATTTGCACTGTGAGGTTGACATGCAAGGGCGCCAGTTTGTTTTCATTATTATTCAAATGAAATTTAGCATCTTTTGTTTTTAAATTTAGAAAACATTGGGATTGCAAGTTTTTCTCTCCCTGTTTGTTATTTGATTTGATGATGGTGTTGCAATGCAGTACAGCAATTCGACTAATTATTCACTGCAGTCCTCAGGTAATCACATCACGTCATCGATCAAATAGTCGAAAAGCATCGTGCAAAACTATATAATTACACCCCACCGCAATATGACTCGATGAATAATTCAGGGCCACTGGGAACATTAGAACTCTGGTAGTGTTTGCTGTGTGCTTGATAGTGTTTGAATGGAGTTGGCAGGAGATTAATAACGAGACCTTCCCTTTGCATGTCAAAGAACACACCCTTACATGCGCTGAATTATAATTAACGGATATAAAAATTGAAGGAGACAGCTATCATGCTCTACGTGTTCCACAGTCTGTACATTGAGGCAATTCAAGAGACCGTAAATGCAATTAATGATTATGGATATAATATAGCCGTGGATGCTGACTGAAATCTAGGGTCTCTTATTAAACTCTTCTTCACAGGTCAGCACATATGCCAAATGCAGAATATGAAGAATATTTAAGGTCGACATTGCATGCATGGATGACTGCATGGATCGACGGACGGACGGACGATTGGCTTGTAAGCGGCTCAGGGTGTCCTCTGTCTACTGCCCGAAGACAGCTGTGATAGGCTCCAGCACGCCTCGTGATCCTTGTGGGAATAAGGCGGATCAAAAAACCAATGTATATTTACGTTTTATATAGCTTGACCATATATTTCACAAAGTAGGGCATTTTGTGGCCTAGCTCATGACAGTGTTTTGTTCTGAAATCATGTCCGGCAGTAAAATTAAAGACCATCCTGCAAGTAAGCCATGGATGAATAAACCAGCAACAACAGTTTTTACACCAGGAAATAATCTGAGGTCTTCAAGCCTTTGTGACTGGGTTCATACAATGAAAGAGCCCCATTGTTTTTTTCAAATTAAAGAAATCCATTCAAACACAATATGTTGTACATTCTCTGACAGCAAGGCACTGTGAATTCCACTCAAACACATTTTAACAAGAGGCTAATTAGCGTAATCTTATACCATGCAGGAGGTTTGAGCCAGAATAGAACCATCCGGGCTATTCTTCCAGGCAGAAACATAAATGTTTACTTTCCAAAGCCTTTGTCCTGTGGCTTTTTAAAATTGATTTAAAATTTATTTCTCCTACTCTTCTCTATGTCTTCCTAAAGTTTTCCTCAATTTTCCTTCTGTCACAGAATGGAAGGAACAGTACCTTATGCCCGGATTTTAACTGAAAAACTTGCACATGGTCCCCAAACAGCAAGGAAGCTAGATCACGTAGTCGACTACTGTCATGATGAAATCACGCTGGGGTCACTTGTAAGATTCCACTCTGCTCCACTCCTTTCCAAATCACAAAATAACAATGTCACGCTGTGTGAAAGAACTTTTGCCAAGAAGCTCAACTGATCATTCTTGAGAAGTTCCAACAGCTTTGTTGAAGCTCACCTGTGGTAGATGTAGTTGATTGGACATGATTTGGCAAGGCACGCATCTTTCTACATCAGGTCTCAAAGGGGACAGTGTATGTCAAAGGACTGCACTGCAGTCTGAACTCCCAGCCACCTCTAATGAGAAAAAATAAATGGCAACTATTAAGGCTGACCTGGTGTAATTATTTTATCTGACTGCCACTAACTATATTCTATTTCACTTCACCTCACCTCACCCCTGCCCCGTTAATTCCAAAGAGGGCCTGAGATTTTGACGGAATGTCCAACCAGGAAACACACATAATATACAGACTTGTTGAACTGAGGTGACACAAATTAACCATCCACAATTTCAGGGCACATTAATTGTGTCTAAATATCCATTTTGTGACAGTCCTTGCCAAAAACCTCATTCACATTTTCAAAAATTCCCATCAGCTCTTGCTCCACTCAAATGAGGTCAATTTCACTGATATTTATTTTGTTGACATTTCATTCTCCTAATGCCCCATCAATGACAAAGGAGCCACATTGATAGGACCACTTGTCAGCACACCCACAGCTCCATTTGTTCCAGAGTGCTTGGAGATCGGGAAAAGCTGGATTCCAGGAGACAGACGTTGAATGGCTTTGGCTAAATCAGCGTTATTTATATTCTAAGCAGGTTGCTTCCACCTCATTATGCCTTTTGTTTATGAATTAATGCTTTCACCTCACTGGCTTCACTGTGAGTTCATGAAAGCCGGAATCATTGGCTACCAGAGTCACTCACACTCATTGTCTGCTGTAAAACCGCACATATTCACTGCCCAAATGCATTAATTGATCATTGCAGAGACACACATGCAGACGAACACGCACACACACACACACAAAACACTTCAATTTCAAAATTTTACCATGTTAATTAGGTAAGCAACACAATCAATTGAAGTTAATGAGTATTCACATAGAATCTGTTCACACATAGGAGGACGATTCCACACACACTAAGTCATATGATTGAATTTCTGAACTCCAAACAAATACTTAATGATCAAAATCTGAATGTGCAACACAGCAATTTTAACAGCTATTATGTTGAGGCAGAAACTGCTGCAACACAAAGTATTTCTATTTGCAGCCTCTGGGGGCCAAGTCGAAACAAAATTAAGAAGTGTCAATCCATAGCAAATATTTCATGTCATGTTGTCAACTTGGGACCGAGGACCACACTCGTAGAACGCAACAACAAACCGGTTCTGCCCAATCAACAACAACCGGAGCATACCAGAGATTTTATGTCCAGCAACTGATGACCCATTTGCCCTCAAGAAATAGTCAGTGTTTTATTTTTTTTCAGTGGGTGCAAGACTTATTTAAAATCAGGCCATATACAATTTATTTATAGGCCTGTTTAAGTCTTTAACATTTTGATATCAAGTGTACCCCATGATACTAGTGATGCTACACATGGATTATTATGTTTATGATTATGATTTTTGATGATGATGATGATGATGATTATTATTATTATTGTTATTATTATTATTATTTCGTCTGTGTAAGCTCTCAGTCGTACAGGAGTGGTCCATCGATGAGAAGGTCTTCAGCCATCATCTGTACAAATTTGAAGGTTTCGGACGTTTTGCCTCCTATCCAAGAGGCTTCGTCAGCGAACTAAAGTCTGACTGGTCGTGTCGGCCCTATTTATATATCCCTAATGTCCAGCCATGGTGGCGCCGGACACAGCTATGATAGGTTCCTACTCTCAGGTTGGGGGGAGCAGAGGACCACTCCCTGTGGCCCCACTGATTGTTCCTACATTCCTGACTAACGACTGGCCCATTTCCCCCACTCCCACCGGTATCACCTCATCAGCATTACGAATGTTGCCTAACCTGTATATAAATAGGGCCGATACGACCAGTCAGACTTTAGTTCGCTGACGAAGCCTCTTGGATAGGAGGCGAAACGTCCGAAACCTTCAAATGTGTACAGATGACGGCTGAAGAAACCTTCTCATCGATATTATTATTATTATTATTATTTCTCTTTGTGTCATTATTTGTTATTTTTTATTTTTTTTTACTTTGTTACTTCCGGGTTGAGTGAACGCTGGCGTGTGTGGCTGCCGCTACTCACCAGCAGAAAAAAATATCCTATGACTGTAAAGTGTCCTTGAGAGTTATGAAAGGCGCTTATATAATATATGAAATTTATTATTATTATTATTATTATTATTATTATTATTATTATTATTATTATTATTATTATTATTATTATTATGAAACCCAAATTCTGTATGCAAGTGTTGTCTTTCAAAAGAAACACAGGAATATCGAATACAACAATGAATCGGTGGCTGAAAACAATGAAAACAATATGTTGTCAAGTGTTTCACAATTTAAGTGTCGCACAGTGTGATTTGTTCTTGAGTGGTACTCAATAAAATATGGATGGAATGATACAATTTCAATATAACTTCCTTTATTTAAAATAACAGCTCCTCTTCTTAAATCAAACAACCTTTCTTTACCCTTCGGTACAATGGGAGTTCTCGTCGATATTGTGCAGATATCTGTTAGCTGTGTTGCCAAATCTTCTCCACAGACAGAACACACACACAAATCCTCTCTTTAAAGTCACAGCGGTCCTGTATTGTTGCTGCGAGGGACATTCATGGCTTTTCCCTGGCCCCTCATGAAGGGACTGGATGGGGGTCACTTATTTGCAAAAAAAATCAGAATCTAATTTACAGTGCTGCAAATTTCCCCATTGTGGGACGAATAAAGGTTTTCTGATTCTGATTCTGCAACTATGCCCTCACTACTTGCTTATTTCTGCCTAAAATAAAAAAAAAAATCACTCCATGCGGTGCAATAGGTCCTGCAAATTGGAATGAAATGATGCAAGAAGGAGAGAGACTGAGAGAGAGAGAGAGAGAGAGAGAGAGAGAGAGAGAGAGAGAGAGAGAGAGAGAGAGAGAGAGAGAGAGAGAGGGAGACAGAGAGGCAGACAAGGAAAAAAATAGAGAGTACAGTGTCAAAACTAGCGTGAGAGGAAATGGCGCGAGCAAAGGCAGGTCAAAATGAAGCGGTAGAAAATGGTGGAAGAATAGAAAAGCCCTGCTTTCATTTCAAATCAATTTCCATTTAATAAGGATGTCGCTTGTAAATAAATCAACTTTTACTTCCTTCCTTCCACCTTTACTCTTCCTTCCATAACTTTGCTGCTGTAAAATGTAAATTTCTCCACTGCGAGACTAATAAAGGCAATCCAATCCAATCATAACAACTGTTACTCTCATATGAACCCAATTCTCATAATGACAGAATATTGCAAATGTGTTTCATAGTTTATTTGGAATCATTTGTAGTTGATTGACAACTACAATTAAATAAATTAGCAAACACAAATAGAAAACATTGTTCAAATATAACACAGTATTGGTGTCACTGTGTCACGTTTTGCAAGGTGGTAATGGCGGGTGCGGATCCCAAAAAGCAGGTGTCACATCGTCGTCGCCGTCCTGAGCGCGCCCCTCCCCTCCTGTCACCTCCTCCGCTGCTCCCTGGAGACGGCCCCTCCCCTCCTGACTCACCCGGGCTCCCGCACCTGTGCGCTCTTCCCGTGATTGTGCCTTCTGGCTATAAAAGCCACTCTCACTCTACCGTCTCTGTCGGAGTATTCCTGGAAGTTCCCCCCTGCTACTACCGTGTGGTCAGGTCGGTCCAGTTAGTAGCTACCTTTGCCATTTCTCACTGTTTGTTATTTTTTCATGCGTGTCTCAGTAAAGACCTTTTGTTGGAAATCTGTCTCACCGTGTATTTCGGATCCTATCCGCACCACCTTCCGTCGCCCCTCGAGTCCTGTCATCAAGCCTCGAGTGGCGTGACAGCAGGCAGGAGGGAGCAGGAGGTTGTGTTTGACAAATTGTATTAAAATAAAGTCAGCAGGAACAAAATGTAAAACATCAAAATCATCTGAACAGAAAAAATACAAAGTATCAAAAGAAGACCAAGAGTAAAAGTCCGCCAAGGTTAAACAAACACATGCACTGCATACAATGTATACAATTGCATACAAAGCATACAACAAACAATGACCCAACACCAGATGGTCGTGCCGGGAGTCCTTTTAAGTATCACTGATTAAAACGACCAGCACCTGCGAGGCTGCAGTTGGGGCCGACAGCACCACCCGTTGGTCGCCAACCAGATCATGACAGTACCCCCCCTTCAACGGACTGCTTCCAGAAGTCCCAACAGTCTCCCAAAAGGTCCACTCGCCAGGGAACAATGGTGGAGACGGCAACCGCTGTCTCTCCAGCATACGATGGGCGGCGGCCCGATGGCAACGGGACTCGACCTGACGTGGACGTGCGTGCAGCACGGATCGTCGTGGGCGTGAGTGCGATCCCTCTCGCACGTTCACACGACGACGCATGGCTCAACGCGGACGTCGAACTGCCAGGTGCAGAGTGGAATCCCGGACGGCCGTATGGGACCAGGTCTCGGCCGGACGCCGACGTGGGCGTGAACTGCCCGGCAACGGGGAAACGAGACCAGTCTTGAGCCGCTCCGGGATCCAGTGGTGAGTGGGGTCTCGGACTGACGTTGACGCGGACGTTGCACGGCTCGTCGTGGATGCGACTCAATTCCACATGCACGACGACAGCGTGGCTGGATGTGGGTGTGCACTGCCAGACACCCAGTGTTACCCTGGACGGCCACCTGGAAGGAGGTCTCGGCCGGACGTTGACGTGGACGTTACGGCTCGTCGAGTGACGCAATTCTAACTCGACGAGGCGTGGGCTAACGTGGACGTTGCACTGCCAGGAACAGAGTGGAAATGAGACCGGTCCGTTGTACTTGCGGCATCCGATGGTTGGTCGGGTCATTCTGTCACGGTTTGCAAGGTGGTGATGGAGGGTGCGGATCCCAAAAAGCAGGCAGGAGGGAGCAGGAGGTTGTGTTTGACAAATTGTATTAAAATAAAGTCAGCAGGAACAAAATGTAAAACATCAAAATCATCTGAACAGAAAAAATACAAAGTATCAAAAGAAGACCAAAAGTAAAAGTCCGCCATGGTTAAACAAACACATGCACTGCATACAATGTATACAATTGCATACAAAGCATACAACAAACAATGACCCGACACCGGATGGTTGTGCCGGGAGTCCTTTTAAGTGTCACTGATTAAAACGACCAGCACCTGCGAGGCTGCAGGCAGGGCTGACGTCGCTACCCGTTGGTCGCCAATCCGAACGTGGCAGTCCGCCACTGATCGGGACGACCAGCACCTGTGCAGGTGCAGGCGGGGAGGACAGCGCCACCTGTTGGTCCCCAACCAGATCATGACACACTGGGCTTTTCGTGCATGCCCTCTTGCAAATCAGCCTGTTGACACGTGAAGTGCTCACAAACCCAAAAGTTGTGGTGACTGGAGGCAAAATAACAAGGCCAGAGTTTAGCCAAAAGCATTATTTTCTTAACAGGCTATTAAGACCACATGTGTTCGTACAACTCACCATTATCAGCATTACAGATCTCCACTCTATTTTTTTCCATCTTGACAGTATTTTTTACAGCAACACTGTCACGAAGTGTGCAGTAGGAGAACATAACAGAAGTGCTAACTTTTTTGAGACAAGTAATTTCAACATCAGCAACCCGCAGCTTCAGAGCCGTAGGTTGCTGACCCCTGCTCTCGATCCTCCTCCTTTCTGCCCCTCACTGGGGAGGCACCTTGCATGATTGTATTTATTTATTTTTGCGCTGCGTATATTTCTTTCAAGAATCCTTCCCTTTGTTGGCAGTGAGTCACACTCTGCGGTCTTGGGGGGTACCTAGCAAGGGCAGACACCGACAAGCCCGACAAACTTATTGCCCACACCACATGCCCAGAACTCCTATTCCTATACCTATACATTTTAATATAAAAAAATAAATATAAATATAAAAAATCTAATCTAATCTAATTTAAAAAAACATTTGATTTGTATGGTGATTATAAACATACACTCAAGCACTTTTATATGTCGATTTTCTCTTTTAATTTATCAGGGATTTTGTATTACATTAAAATACTTAGCAAGTTAATTCTGATTCATTATTATATTGAGTGAATATTTTGAATGTATCACTTCAACTCTGATTGTTCTTTCTTATACTATTCTCTTGAATGTGTTTTTGAGCAAGTTCCTTTCAACATTATTTCAAAGATTAACACTTATTACAGATTAATTCCTTTGCTTGATGTAATTGGTCAATTTTGTCGTCAATGAAGTATAAAATGTCATTCTGTTTCAATTGCTACAATAAACAGTGGATTCGTGGGCTCTATATATTTTGAGCTATTTAGTTGTTTTTTTTACAAGCGCGTCCTCATATTTCCACACAGTACATTATAAATGGTAGTACAGTAATAATGAAGAGTATAATGTTTATAAATATCTTTCAGTCAGCATATTGCGATGTTTTTGGATATAGTTATTTTTACCATGACGATATGTGGCTCCCAACATACGTAGTTTTGAATCGCGTAGTAAGATAAGAAGGAAGGAGCGTCAGCGCAGAGCGCCGATGCGTATATGGACTGGGATCACCACCTTATCGTGGTGAGGCACTTTGCGCGTCTCCATGACTCCGAGAGCTATGTCGGCTGGAGTCTTGTACTCCTGGCAGGGTCACCCAAGCCGTCGGAGGGTAGAGGCCAGACAAAGAGTGATCCCAAATCCGCACCCGGGGATAGGCGTAGGCGGAGTCCAACAGAGCGGACCACCGGCAGCCCCTTGCAACCGCACTCACCTGAAGGTCGTCTCGAGTCTTCACTCTTGCCACTGGAATACAGTGGGTGCGGCCAAGTATGTGGGGGAAGGAATTGCGCGCCCCGTCCCTCACACTAAATCCACTAGTAGCGCAGGTTTCAGCTTCCATCATATAAGTCCACTGGCGATAGGATAAAGTGACGGGGGCAGGTCATGGATGTGACTGGAAGCTTCTAGCTTGATTCCTACACAGGGGCGGTACAGGATTGATGGTCGTTGCGAAGATGGGATGGAGCAACATTATCCTTTGGCAGCATCCTGCGCGTCTGAGCAGCCCTATTCAGGGTCCGCACTGCTCACCCCTTATAGGGGAAGGGTCTAGAAAAGGTGACCTAAACATTGCTTGTTCCACCACACCTGGGTGGCCCACCGCAGCCACCAAGGCATCCCCCCTCTGCGGTCGAAAACGAAATATAATCAAACCCATGACTATGAACCTGGCTTCCTGTAATGTTCGCACCCTCCTCGATGCTCGAGACGGGATGGAGAGACCTCGAAGACGAACTGCCCTCATCGCACATGAGCTGAGGAGGTACAACATCGATATTGGCGCACTCAGTGAGACTCGGTTCTCAGGCGAGGATTCAGTCACAGAAGTTGGTGAAGGTTACACCTTCTTCTGGAAGGGTCTCCCAGAGAATGAGCGAAGACTCCATGGAGTTGGCTTTGCTGTGAAAAGCAGCTTACTCAGTAACATCCCTGAGTCCCCCCAAGGCATCAATGAACGGCTTATGACCTGGCGTATTCCCCTTGTAAAAGGTCGTTTCGCAACTTTAATCAGCGCCTATGCTCCCACCTTGGATGCTGACGATAACACCAAAGATGCCTTCTACGAGTCCCTGGATGCTACCATATCCAAAATCCCTGCCTCTGATAAAGTTGTTCTGATGGGTGACTTCAATGCCCGAGTAGGTACTGATGCCAGGCTCTGGAAACAAGTAATCGGAAGGCACGGGACGGGGAAAATAAACTGCAATGGCCTCCGACTCCTCACTCTGTGCTCTGAGCATCAGTTGATTGTAACTAACACCATCTTTCAGCTGAAAAAGAAATACATCACATCATGGATGCACCCCAGGTCCAAACATTGGCACTTACTGGACTACATCATCACAAGGCAACGAGACCAAAATGATGTCTGCATCACGCGGGCCATGCGTGGGGCTGAATGCTGGACTGATCATCGACTGATCAAGTCCAGGCTCAAGCTGAGAATTCGACCTCCTCATAAGAAACAGCAACCCCAAAGGCGTCTTAACACCAGGGCCCTGGAGTCCCCAGAATGTGCAGCCAGCTACCGCCACAAGCTGGCAGAGGGACTTGCCAGCCTGGACAACGACACCAGTAACGGTGACCTTGATGTTGAAAGCAGGTGGAAAAAATTAAGGACAACAATTCATCAAGCTGCCTCTGAGACCATCGGCTTCACTCAGAAACGTCATCAAGACTGGTTCGATAACAGCTCAGCTGCCATACAGGAGCTTCTGGAAGCCAAGCGCAAAGCCCATACCACACTTCTCTCCAACCCTCATTCTCCACTTCTCCTCTCTCACTACAAGGTCATCCGTGGTGAAACACAGAAACAGCTGAGGATGATGGAGAACAAGTGGTGGCTCAGCAAGGCCCAAGAAATCCAGAGGCATGCAGACAACAACAACACACACGCCTTCTATGATGCTGTAAAATCCCTGCACGGCCCACGAAGACAACACATTGTCCCAGTTAAATCTGCAGACGGTTCTGTACTACTGAAGCGGCATGCAAGCAACTGTACTTGTTGGTGGCCAGCAATCTTCCCCGTTCCCTGTGGAAGTCGGGGTGAAGCAGGGCTGTGTACTGGCCCCTGCTATATTCAACCTGTTCCTGATGGCAGCTACGCTCCTCTTCCATAAGTCCATCCAGGAAGGTGGCGGCGTACAAATCCAATTCCGCCTGGATGGTAACCTGTTCAACATCAGACGCCTACAGGCCAAGACCAAGACCCTGATCAGCGGCATCCACGAGCTACAGTATGCAGATGATTGTGCTCTGCTGGCCCACAGCCCAGCTGCCATGCAAAATGCCCTTGATACCATGTCCTCCGTCTACCGATCACTCGGTCTCGTGATCAATGTAACCAAAACAGAGGTCATGGCAAAAGAGAGTTCTCCAACCCCAGCGTTCACCCTCAGTGGCACACCCCTCAAGGTTGTCCAACAATTCAGCTACCTCGGCAGCATTCTAACACCCTCCTGTCTAATTGATGATGACGTCCAGGCCCGCATCCATCAAGCCTCCAAAGCTTTTGGCAGATTGCGTACTCGTGTGTTCGAAAACAACCACTTAAGAACTCCAACAAAAGTCGCAGTCTACCAAGCAGTGTGTGTGTCCACGCTGCTATATGGCGCAGAAGCCTGGACCATCTATCGACGCCATGTGAGACACCTTGATGCATTCCACATCAGGTGCCTCCAACGAATCCTTGGCATCACCTGGCAGGATCGTGTTCCACACACCGACATCCTTCAACGCACTGCCTCCACCAGTATCGAGGCCATACTGGCAAAGAGGCAACTCCGGTGGGTTGGACATGTCATCCGGATGCCTAGCTGCCGCTTGCCTCGACAGGTGCTTTATGGACAACTCTTGTCAGCGAATAGGAAGCCTAGTGGTCCTAAGCTGCGATACAAAGACCAGCTTAAACAGACTCTAAAGAAATGCAACATCAAGCCCAGCGATCTGGAGTCTGCTGCAGCAAACAGGCCACTGTGGCGCTCCTTATGCCACGAAGGGGTGACACAACCTGAAGACAAGCGCACCCAGAGGAGGATCGTGCGGCACGAGCAAAGACACCTTTGTGCTGCTTCAGTACCGTCTCGCCAGCCCGGTCCTGGCCTCACATGTCCTGAATGTGGCAGGATTTGTGGCTCCAGAATCGGGCTTCATAGTCACCTACAGTGGCATCGACGCCAGCGCCAATAACCACTGTCCAATACCCCACAAAGCAATGGAAGCTATGTCATCTTCGACTTCGATGGACTGCCAAGAGAGATATGGAACTGTCGCGGGGTGGAATTGAAGCTGATTTATGGGGGACAGGAGATGTGAGACAATCTCTTTTCGTCAATGGATGCTACAGCTGCGTGTTTGCTTTCAACATTTAGCTTGTAGTTGACGTGCACATTCCACCATGATGTCCCTGATCCACGGGTGAAGAGACACTTTGATCCTCTCCTGTTTCATCTGGAACTGCTTTATGTAACATAGAGGGTTTTATGTAACAAATAGGGTACAGAAAGTGCTTAAGAATGAATGACTCTCTGTGTCTTTGTTTTGTCATGTTATTTGTTATTTAGTTTTTTTTGTTCTTTTGACTTCAAGACGGCGCCGCGAGAGTGGCTGCCTTTCCAGCAGCTCCTGTGTTTTGCTTTTTCTACTTTCATTTCTTTCATAACTTTGCTGCTGTGAAATGTAAATTTCTCCACTGCGAGACTAATAAAGGCAAATCCAATCCAATCCAATCAGACAAACTTGGTTTCATTGACATTCATCAATCAAGGAAGTTGTGCTTAAAATTTAAAAACGGGTTAAGTTAGTCATGAGCCTTGTGTCTGTCCTTTTAAAACATTAACACACTTGTACCAATATAGTTGCTTTTCAGTTGTTTTGGGTTTTGTTCTGAGTATATTGTCATTCTTTGGTACTCTGACCCCCGTAGTTAGTTATTTCTAACTTTTGATGTACCGTA
This sequence comes from Hippocampus bargibanti, assembly GCF_051943395.1. Taxonomy (NCBI): domain Eukaryota; kingdom Metazoa; phylum Chordata; class Actinopteri; order Syngnathiformes; family Syngnathidae; genus Hippocampus; species Hippocampus bargibanti. The sequence continues at coordinate 13,537,647 of NC_142739.1, forward strand.
TTCTTCCAAATTTCCATGTAGATATAGAAAACAAATACAGTAAAGTCTCGTTATATCGATATTCAAGGGAGTCCGAAAAAATATCGATATAACCGGGACTATCGATATATCCGACCCTGTTTGCATGTAATTTTCTCCGTGCGTGCATAGAAATAGTATCGATATAACCGGGACTATCGATATATCCGATATCGATATAACGAGACTTTACTGTATTCACCTCATAAAACTGCATTGTGTCCTGTGTGTGCTTCAATAGAATTTATTGACCACTAATTACCAAATGTCTGATGTTTTTCATCGGTTAAAATGTTTTATATAATAACCAAAAACCAACACGAAAGGCGGCAGAGTGTATCATTATGACTTCAAGATATTACATTGCTATTTTTCCTTAAATATGCAAAATGTCTGTGTCTCTGTGCAATGCCACACACATTATGTTATTATGTTTTATATATTATCTTGGCATTTGGGAGAAGCTTTATTTATTGTTGAATCGGGTAATTTAACTGCCCAATGAAGGCTAACATCCAAAATGCCCCACTTGACAGCAGAATTAAGTAATGCTAAAGAATTTTCAGAGTGGAATCCTGCATACTTGCAATCCAGTACCTGTGGATTCACGTGTTCACAATTTTAACCGTCTCCGTCCCTCGCTCACCCCTCACACCACTGCTATCCTTATCCACAGTCTCGTCACCTCCCGCATCGATTATTGCAACGCACTTCTCTTCGGTATCAATCAGAAATTTCTCCATAAACTCCAACTCGTCCAAAATTCTTCAGCCCGGATCATCACTAGAACCCCCTCCTTTCACCACATCACCCCAGTCCTCCAGCAACTCCACTGGCTACCTGTTAAACATTGTATCAAATTCAAAATACTTCTGTTTACATTCAAAGCCATCCATAACCTTGCCCCTCCCTATCTTTCTGACCTGCTTCAAATCTCTGTTCCCTCTCGGTCCCTCAGATCCTCATCCTCCCTTCACCTCTATGTGCCCTCTGCCCGTCTCACCACGATGGGATGCAGAGCTTTCAGCCGCTCTGCTCCCAAACTCTGGAATTCTCTTCCACCCAACATCCGTAATATTGACTCCCTCCCTATTTTCAAGGCTCACCTCAAAACCCCATTGTTTAAAATTGCTTTCAATGTATAGTTCTATCTGCTATTTTATTATGTATCATTTTACTTATGGTTTTATTGTTATGTGCTTTGTTTTATTGTTTTTATTGTAAAGTGTCCTTGGGTGTTTTGAAAGGCGCTTTAAATAAAATGTATTATTATTATTATTAATTATGTATTAATATTTCTCTCCCTGTCTCGCTCATTCACCTTACACACACACACACACACACACACGCAAACGCACACACATGCAAACGCACGCAAACGCACACACACACGCAAATGCACACACACACACGCACACACACGCACAAACACACACACGCGCACACACACACACACACACACACACACAGTCACAGTCACATTTAGCAAAATGTTGAAATTTCCCACTGGCTCATTTGCCTAATCTTGATCAAGATAAGTACAGCATTTAACCTTCTGCACTTCCTAAATTGCACATTACCTCTCACTCTCTCTCTTTCTCCCCACACTCCTCTCTCTCTCTCTCTCTCTCTTCTCCCTCTCCCTCTTTGACAGAATAATGTTTACATTCATAAATCATGCTCCCTTTTGCCGTAAGGTAACTGTACATGTGTTGATAATGATGCTACGCCACATCAGCCGCATTCATTTACAATGTAAATGTAACATTAAAAAATACATTAATAAAATCACCACAAATTAATTCTATTCTGTCTTTCTGTCCATGCATTTTAGTTGAACCTTAGGTCTAATTTAACCTGTTGCCGGGCTGAATATTTGCTGAAGACAGGCATAAGGAACTTCCGTTCCTCAAGAGCCATACCCTGCCTGTTGTAGAGCCGTCTATTCTCCAGGACACTGAATTCAATAGTTTATGATGATTGTAGGCCTCCAAAGGTCTTTCTGATGTGCTAATTAGTTGAATCAAATCTGTTGAAGTACTGCCAATTCTAAAAGAGGAAGTATATAGGAAGGGGTTCCATGTCTGTGGACAATTTATATTTAATTGCGACTTTAAAAATTATATTCATTTATGTATGACATTGACATATGACATATGTATGAAATGTAATGTATTATTATTATTATTATTATTATTATTATTATTATTATTATTATTATTATCGTGCTGTGTTGAAAAGCTAATCACTTCACAAAATAAATCCACTTGTGCTCTGAACAGTTAAAGTCACGCCGGGAACCAATCATGTACCTTGTTTGAGTGGACATGTGCAGTACAGTACATACATGTAACAAAGCATGCGAGTCACGTCCACCACTTTGTTCAGCATGCAGGGAAACCACTGATGCATAACCATGAAACATGCCTTCGTAGTATGGCTGTCGATAAGACTGTATTTTTAAATGAATAAATGTGACTAATTTTGGAGGAAAAAACGCGAAACACTAAAGGCGCAAAACTTTTAGGGGAAAGTAGCATGAGGTCACTGTATTCACATAATGAAGTTGGTTAATGTATAAGAAGAGAAATTGCAGTTTTCGTGCTTATGTTTGTTAAAGTCATTATAAGTGCCTTGCATGCTGGGTCCCAGAGAACAGGAATTTTATCTGTGCTGTATGTCATGCATAAAGGCCTATCTGACAATAATATCTTTCATCTAGAACTGCTTCATGTCATCACAAAGAGGGTACAGCAAGTCCTGACGAATGAATGTCTCTCTGTGTCTTTGTTTTGTCATATTGTCTCTATGCTGTCATATTATTTGTGATTTAGTTTTTTTTTTGTTCTTTTGACTTCAAGACGGCGCCCCGAGAGTGGCTGCCTTTCCAGCAGCTCATGTATTTTGTTTTTCTACTTTCATTCCTTTCATCACTTTGCTGCTGTGAAATGTAAATTTCTCCACTGTGAGACTAATAAAGGCAAATCCAATCCAATCCAATGACATATGTATGACAGTGTTGAAAGTGATTTTTTTGCGGGATACCATGTTAACAAAATGCCGGGCAACCGCATTAGTTGGAGTCATTTTCACTCTCTTCTTTGGGTTTTTGGGCAGTATGCACATGTGCACATTAAAAATAAAAGATTGAAAAGTAAAAGAGAACAAAAGTAGCTTACTGAAATATTTTCCACACTATAAGGCGCACCCAAAAGCCTTCTTTATTTTCAAACGCTGACCATGTGCCTTATACACAGTGCGCCTTATAAATGGAATGAACTAATAAAGGAGGCTTTGTCTTTTGTGATGAGACCGCCTGATTTAATGCCGTTTGCCGAGGTGTGGCTGATTGCAAGGCACACTGAAGTGTTATATAGTGTAAATTGTGCGCCACATCACGTAGCAAATCACCCCAGCCTGCAGCGAGCTTTTACACCACATTTATTAAAAACCACTTTGAAGCGTGGCGGCATCTGCAACCAGGTGGCAAGCGGTGTCGTGACGCTGAGCTGAAATGGTAGCCTGATAGAGATGATAGCATCAGCGCACGTGCCATGTCATTTTATAGTACCGAGCCTTTCCATCAGAGAGAATACAGAAGGAGAAGTGATGAAAAAAAGTTTACTGAGAAGGAGTTAGGGGAAACAGAGGAGTTGGTGAATGGAGATCAAAAAGCAAAGAAAACTTAGAGGGGATAGAAGAAGTAGGGGAGTGTTTTTGAAAGTGACATAGCAGTGAGTGCAGAAGATAGAGTAGTTAGGAGAACTTACCTAGATCTTGTCCTCTACTGGAAAATTGGGAAATGGCAACCACTAACACCAATGGACCCCAAAGACACCTCTGAGAAAACATCCTCACAACCAGCGACATGAACCTGAAAGAAGATGAAGAGAATTTGAGCGAAAGATTAAATCCCGATTGAGACAAAGGACCCCGTGACAAACTGGAGGAATGTCATTCAGCTATCCGGAAGCTCCGGGGGTCATGAAGACCCACCTAGCCACCCTGCCACGACACAGCCCCAAGGGGCAGATCTGGAATCAGTTAACCTCATCTACCGTCCACTCGGAGAGAATTACACAGCAGTTATTGGGCAGTCGAGAATGGTCACAGAACAGAAATTGAGATTCACGCCCACGTGGAGGAGGCTGAAACAGTGAAGGACTTTGTTGGTGGGAGGAGAGGAGAAGCGTCAATGAAAAGAATGGAAGAAGATTTTTGAAGACGAAGAAGAGATTTGGATTCATAGCGAACAGAAGAGAACCATACCATACACAGAGTCGATGGTCTTTCACCTTCATCAACACATTTTAGGTCTGATGTCAATATGACAGAAGTATTTCATTCGGGAACAAAATGTGATTTGGAGTCGTGTTGTTTTCACAAACACTAGGGTAGCGTCATAAAAGATGATACTCATACATGCACAAACAATAAAAACAAGTCTTTCGTTTTTATTAGTCTCACAGTGGAGAAATTTACATTAAATTATTAAATGCATTATTAAATGCTGTGGCAGACTGTCAAGCCCTGCAAAGCCTTCTCTGCTGGCCTAAAAATATCTGAATCACAGACTGATGTTAATTATATTTTGTCCATGCATTCTTATGAAATCATTCAAAATCGCCTTTCAGCTTCCTTTCATTACTTTTCCCCTGTTGTGCTGCTACCAGATGTGTGTTTCCATATTTAAGCATTTCACAAATCACATTTCAGCCATCGTTTGTTACCAGAGTCAGAAATCGACCTGAATGCCTTCACAATCAGTTCTGCGGGCCCTGTCGCATCAAATGTGTCGGTCAACTGTTGCTCTAACCAATCAGATTTTGAGTTGGCCTTCTTAAAGGCGCTGGTCAATGTCAGAGTTTTTGCACGTTTTTGCAGAGCATAAACTGCTCTGATTACAAGCCACTTGTGACAAGAACATACTGGCCAGAGCTAGCACACCGTATCAGTCGCGAGCTGCATAAGCAAATATATTGTGTTGATTTATTAGCAGTTTTGTGAACCCACAATGGCTGAAGGAGGAGAAGAAATTGATTTTTTGGGAGATTTACTGTTAAAGCCATTTTCAAGAAAGACATTTCAAGAAAAAAATGGACATCATTAATTAAGGTCGGTCAGTTATTTCCTGGCTAATGGTACCGTCTAGTGGACTCATAGTAAATCACACCACATTTTTTCAGTCTGGATTGATTCAGACGTAGCACTACTGAAGGTCTAGTGATGAAATTTACGGCCCGCCACTCATAAAACATCCCACCAGATTTTAGAATATGGAGAAGAGACCTTTCAACTTTCACAAACACTAGGGTAGCGTCATAAAAGATGATACTCATACATGCACAATTTTCATTCATGCACTACTCGACCTAATGAATGATGGAGGGAAATGGCTCGTAACCTGGCTTTGATACAACCCCAGGGGTTGGGTGAATTGGTCTCAGAGGTTCAACGGAACGGCTGCCATGGAGATTCAGACATCCCTGACTCAAGATGTCAATTAGTTATGATACGCCCGCCAGCTTGGCCATCAGTGACTGCAGATGATCACATGACAGTGATTGTCCATTCAGTGCGATGGAAAATGTAGTTGATGACCGTCGTGATTGGACGTGGTGTGATTTTTTTAATAATGTTTCCCAAATATGGAGAAAAAAACTAAACAAAAAAAATTGGTCAGAAGATAATTTCCACCATGGATTCACATGCATCATAGAACGTGATGGGACTCAGGGTTGGATCAGCATAAGTTGTCATTCCAAGTGAAGCAACTCCTGTCTCTCATTCGCAAATCTGAAGGAACATCTTGAATCTAATGTTTATTTTTCACTAATGAAGAGTTCGGTGAATGTGCATATGAATTGGTTGGGTTCGCGACATCTGAAAAGGTTAAGAACCACTAATGTACGACGTCGACGTTAGGGTGAGGAACCGAGAAATTTTGGAACCTGAATTTTGGAATGCCCTGTTTACAAGGCTCTGGGAATCAATTCAACATCTGAAGGTACTTTCTCTGTAAATTTAAGCAAGATTTTATTTTTTTTACTTTTTTTATATTTTTACTAAACTGTTATGCCACTGCCATACCCGAAATTATTCGGAAATTTAAAATATGACTCTGGCTGCCGAGGGCGGCCCAGTAGTCGAGTGGTTAGCACACCGACTTCACAGTGCAAAGGTCGCCGGTTCGCGTCCCGGTCCGGCCTCCCTGTGTGGAGTTTGCATGTTCTCCCCGGACCCGCGTGGGTTTTCTCCGGGTCCTCCAGTTTCCTCCCACACTCCAAAAACATGCATGGCAGGCAGATTGACCACTCCAAATTGTCCCTAGGTGTGAGTGTGAGAGTGACTGTTGTATATCTTTGTGTGCCCTGCGATTGGCTGGCAACCAATTCAGGGTTTCCTCCGCCTTGTGCCCGAAGACAGCTGAGATAGGCTCCAGCAACCCCCGCGACCCTAATGAGGAATAAGCGGTACGGAAAATGAGATGAGATGAGACTCTGGCTGCCATTTCCGAATTTGTTTCGGTTTTGTTTTTTCTTGTCGGGGGTGCCGATAAAATGCTGGTCAGACCTCTGGCAATGTTTTTTCCCTCCCACGAGGGGGCAGCATTTGCCTTTTGCACATCCGCTCCCACTTGCACCACATATTACTTCAGATTGGTTATGTTTCAGTTTGCGACCAATAGGAGGCACTTTAGGGCGCTGCCTGCAGTTGCACAGGTGATGGTCATTTTAATTAGTGGCAATTACAAGGACTCCCGGCACGACCATTCAGTGTCGGGTAATTGTTGGTTTCACCCTGTCAGGTTTGTTACATCTTGTCATGTGTTCCTCATGGTTTTGTTTGCTACTTCGGACCTTTCTGTTCTGATGACATGGTTGCTTGAGATTTTGTTCCTGCTGACTTTATTTAATACAATTTGTCAAAGACACCCGGCTCCTCCCCCTGCCTGCTTTTTTTCGGGTCCACCACAACCACCTTGCAAATTGTGACAAAACCAATATAATTTAGGAATTAACTTTTTTTTCTGGTGAAAGAATAGAGACTAAGGTATCTTATGCTGCATTGAATGTTTATGTAGTCCTAAAACTCAATATTCTGTGGGTCCTGGAATTTGAGTGAAAATGACAAAAACCCTGGCACTGTATTGGACACATTTTTGCACATTGTCTGGGAGCGAATAAGTTCAACCTAACTTCAGTTTCTGTTTTACACCAGAATGGGAATCTAAAATGTGGTGAAGAAAATTGGGCAATTTGAAGACATTTTGGTAACAAGTGACAAATGAACAAAGGGCAAACGATGGAGGAAAAATACAGCCCAAGTTTGAATGACACCTCAAATAGGGAACACAGTGTGAGTGCCACTGTCCATCTTTTCTCCTCTTTTTTCTGCACTTTTTGTTCCACCTCACCTCGTCTGCCTCTCACCTCTTGACTGATGCTCATTATTACGCACGCAAGAGGAGGGCTCAGGAATCTTTCTCACCCGTCGACCACCGCTCTCCCGCAGCTCAATGAATAAAACACCACTTGTAACAAAGTTGTGTCAAGATTGGATTGTGGCACGTGGAGCTATAAAACGAGCCTCAAGCCCTTTCTCACACTATACCGATCAGATTCCAGCGCTTCCCGAGATAGGAACACGTTTTCTCTCATACATATGGAGAACATTTATTATACATTGCACTTTGTCTGACTTTAAGTTCTTTTGTTTTAATTTTTTGCGACAAACCGATCCAAATTACGGTACCTGCAACTACACGCACCTGAGCCGCTCCCACCGTCACGCACATGCACACTGAATGAAATCGCATTTCATACCTCTCCAGTCATATATTTAAAGCGTCCTCTTTGCTCTTCCAAAAAGAGAAATCCGAAACGACCGCAGCCGCGTCCCGAATGGATTTTTCTCCTCGTTTCCCTCACCTTTCCTTCTCTACGGATATGACTCGTTCGCTCGGTCGGGAGTCGGGGAGTGGATGGGTGGGTGTTTCTCTCCTCGTCATTCAGTCATTCCTCCCAACGGCTAAACCTTCCTGTCCCAACCCTCACTACCCCCTGCCCCCCCAACACATACACGTTCACGTATATATAAAGCACATCCTCGCACAGCCGTTGTACAGAGGAGCCACGCAGTGCAGCTGCGCAAAAGAACCACCCGTACTTGTTCTGCAGGTTGCAGCCGACCGAGGTCACAAATCGACCCCCGTGGACCGGATCACATCCGGAATCTGCGCTCAGGGGGTGAGCTCGGTCACTGCATTCAATTTCACCGGTCAAGGCGAGAACATTCTGATTGGCATTCACAAGTGCATTAAACGTTAAAGACAGTGCGTTCTTAGTTGAACTGATATCTTGCGTTTGTGCATATCCATAATTCAAAAGAGGTCCAGAGGCAAGTGTGCATTTTCGATGGGTTTACCCTGGAAACGGCCCAACGTGACATTTATTTCATTAAAAAAACTAAATGCAATAATGATAGGTATAATAATCTGTTCCATGAAGTCACCATGAAGTTGCTTATGTTTGGAATTTTACAGATAATGACAATTGGATTAATGTAAAGCAGTAATTCACAATTACTGTAGTTCCATGGGGAAATATGTATTCAATTCCATTTTGAGACTTAAAGAACGACCGACACCATCGGACAAGTTGTGTCCATAATTTGTAAAATCACTTGAAATGACTGAGCATATTTTACAAAGATTCCACCGCATATAGCTATATTTTACGTTTTAAGACTTGCGCTGAATATTCAGGAAGTCTTGTTTTCGAATTGGTGACGATTCCAGACGTGATGTCACGTCTGGAATGCACCTGACCGAGAAAGCGACACACAATGCATTTTGGGTACTTTGTTTGGTCTGAAAACATCGTGTTGATCCGTGTTGATTGTGAAATTAGAAGGAAAACACATAAATAATGCGATGATGAATCGTTGTGCATGTGTTGCAGCAAGACTACTATTTCATACTAGTTGACACAAAGCAGTTCCCAGCAGACATATCAGCCTGACAGTGTGAACCAAACAATGACCCGAGACTGAATGGTCGTGCCGGGAGTATTTTTACCTGCCACTGATTAAAACGACCACCACCTGAGCAGCAGCTGCAGGCGAGGCCCTACAGTGCCGCAAACCGAAACGTGACAAAAATGAACAGGGTATCAAAAGCAACACTGCACAAAACTCAAGTTGTAGTTACCAATAATTAGCATAAGGCCTAAGAAGTGTCCTGCCTGGACAAACTGACTGGAAATGTGTTGGGTGAAGGAAAGAGAGAGAGAGAGAGAGAGAGAGAGAGAGAGAGAGAGAGAGAGAGAGAGAGAGAGAGAGAGAGAGAGAGAGAGAGAGAGAGAGAGAGAGAGAGAGAGAGACAGAGGTAAATTCTATTTATTCTATTGTAGCTTGCAGTGACACTTAAGAAAAACAACAAAACACACGCACGCACGCACGCACACACACACACACACACACACACACACACACACACACACACACACACACACACACACACACACACACACACACACACACACACACACACACACACACACTTTCTTTTTTTTCCCAGGCAAAAGCCGAATATGAAAGGTGCAAGGTGTTGTCATGTTATTTGTTTTTTAGTTTTGGTTTTTAGTTTTTTTTTAGTCTGTTTTAGTTTTGTTTGTTTTTTACTTCAAGATGGCGCCGCGAGAGTGGCTGCCTTTCCAGCTGTGAAAATCTGGAAAGGCAACAGCTGAAGCTGGAACAAAAGTTTTGCTGCTGTGAAATGTAAATTTCTCCACTGCGAGATGAATAAAGCTACATCATATCCAATCCAATGCAACATGTCTCCTTTTTAAACGCTTGCCATGTTATGTGGTTCGCCCTCGGGCGGGAGACAGTCAAAGGAAACTGAGGCTGGTCCGGTCAAATATCCTTCTGGATGGCTTGAAAGCCCAAATAGCTACACGCACAACAAGTGTGTCCCTGAGGCACCGCACAAACACACACACACACACACACACACACACACACACACACACACACACACACACACACACACAGTCACACATGCGCACACGCACACAAACACACACACAATTTCATGTAAAACAACTGTTTAGATGTCATAAACATGGAAATAAAGTGGATAATGATGATTTTTCTTCTTGTTATTCACCTCAACCTCATCCTTTCCCAGTTGTCCTCAGCTGTTGTTTGTATACACAAAGCAAACCTAAATACAAATTGAAGGTATAAAATTGATATTGTCAGTGACAATACAACTATATATATATATATATATATATATATATATATATATATATATATATATATATATATATATATATATATATATATATATATATGAAGCCAGCTCAATGGGAAGAACAAGACCCGGGCAATAAGCAGCTATGCTCTGCCAAGAGATTCAGACCACGGATGTTAAGACCCAAAAACTCCTCACCATGCACGGAGGGTTCCATCCCAAGTCCAGCACCCTGAGACTGTACACAAGCCGTAAGAAGGGGGGGCCGGGGACTAGTGAGTGTGAGAGCCACTGTCCAGGATGAAACATCCAAGCTCATACAATACATCAAAGAGAAGGCTCCAACGGATGATGTACTCAGAGAATGTCTCAGACAATGGGAAACAGGATGAGGTGCTGGAAGAGGGACAATCATGGGAGGAAAAGCCCCTACACGGGATGTATCACCGAACCATAACTGAGTGGCTGATCTCAAGAAGTCCTATCAGTGGCTAGAGAGGGCTGGCCTAAAGGACAGCACAGAGGCACTCATCCTGGCTGCCCAAGAGCAGGCCCTGAACACCAGAGCCATAGAGGCAGGGATATACCACACCAGACAAGACCCAAGGTGTAGGTTGTGCAAAGAGGCACCTGAGACAATCCAACACATAACTGCAGGGTGTAAGATGCTGGCAGGGAAAGCCTACATGGAGCGCCATAACCAGGTGGCTGGCATAGTCTACCGAAACATCTGTGCGGAGTATGGACTGGAAACCCCAAGGTCAAAATGGGAAACACCTCCCAAGGTCCCAAGGTGGTGGAGAATGACCGAGCAAAGATCCTGTGGGACTTCCAGATACAGACCGACAAGATGGTAATGGCCAACCAACCAGATATCGTGGTCATAGATAAAGGGGAAAAGAAAGCCGTTGTCGTGGATGTAGCGGTCCCGAGTGACGGAAACATCAGAAAGAAGGAACATGAGAAAATCGAGAAATACCAAGGGCTCAGAGAGGAGCGGGAGAGAGCCTGGAAGGTAAAGGTGGCAGTCGTGCCTGTGTTGGTCGGAGCGCTCGGGGCAGTGACCCCCAAACTCGACGAGTGGTTGCAACAGATCCCGGGAACAACATTGAATATCTTGGTCCAGAAAAGCGCAGTGCTGGGAACAGCACGGATACTGCGCAGAACCCTCAAGCTTCCTGGACCCGAGCTAAAAAAAAAAAAAAAAAAAAATGGGGGACAGACACCACCCATGGTGGGTGAGACGCGGATTTTTTTTTCTTTTATATATATATATACGTATATATATATATATATATATATATATATATATATATATATATATATATATATATATATATATATATATATATATATATATATATAATATGTAATAATATCCACAATCACACCTAGGTAGGGACAATTTGGAGTGTTCAATCAGCCTGCCATGCCTATTTTTTGGAACGTGGGAGGAAATTGCAGGACCCTGAGAAAACCCACAAGGGCCCAGGAAGAACATACAAAATGGTCAAAATGGGAAACACCTCCCAAGGTAGTAGAGAATGACCGAGCAAAGATCCTGTGGGACTTCCAGATACAGACTGACAAGATGGTAATGGCCAACCAACCAGATATCGTGGTCATAGATAAAGGGGATAGGAAAGCCGTTGTCGTGGATGTAGCGGTCCCGAGTGATGGAAACATCAGAAAGAAGGAACATGAGAAAATCGAGAAATACCAAGGGCTCAGAGAGGAGCTGGAGAGAGCCTGGAAGGTAAAGGTGGCAGTCGTGCCTGTGGTGGTCGGAGCGCTCGGGGCAGTGACCCCCAAACTCGACGAGTGGTTGCAACAGATCCCGGGAACAACATCGGATATCTCGGTCCAGAAAAGCGCGGTGCTGGGAACAGCATGGATACTGCGCAGAACCCTCAAGCTTCCTGGCCTCTGGTAGAGGACCCGAGCTAAAAAAAAATGGGGGACAGACACCACCCATGAGGGGTGAGGCAATGATTTTATATACATATATATATAGAATAAGTTACCGGTAGTCAACTCGGCGTGGTGTGAATAACTGCATTAAACTTTTTTTTTCAACTTTATTATTGTTCAGTTCCTTTTGTACATTTAATGACTTAAAGAACAAATAAAGGAGAAAATCAAAGTCGTACACAATTCTGTGCTCATTATAAGTTCACTCCAGACGAGCAATGAGCAACCCATGCCTATATTGATTAAAACAGCATATAATTGTTTCGAAAAAAAGGAAGAAACTAAATGAAATGAAGAGGTAGCGGGTCATGTGTCAAACTTGTGGTATTATAATAGGAGGATGAAAAACAGCATTGCTTGTTAATTAACTACTGTCTCCTTTAATGCTCTTATTCTTTATCACCTCCGCACCATCCTTCTGTCTACCTCTTCAACGTCACTGTCCTTTCGCATCCCAAGGCTTCGATGAATAAAATCATTAGGCACGTAGTCGGTAGAGTTGAGCAGCGGGTCATTCTGCTCCGCTCCATGTGGCCCATCTGTGATGTTCAGCAAAGTGTGTGAACCCTGAATTGCTGTAGAACAACTCTCGGGGGTGTTTCATGCAGGTAGAATCTTAGGCTGAGGACGACGGAAGCGATCGGCGGAGCCGCAGGGAGTAGTCCTCCACCCCCCGACATGAGAAAGGGGACCGAGCTTAGCGGAGTCCGGCGCCGCCGCGTCTGGACGCGAGGGATATGTAGAGGGGGCCGAAACTACCCGTGAGGCTTTAGTTGGCTGACGAAGCTCTTTGGATAAGAAGCCAATCCAAATACACACTGAATGCTTCTATATGCCTTAAAACATCACGACAGGATCGGAATTGTTGTATAATGAACTCAGCATTTGCGTGTCAATGCTGAAAATGGATGATAAAGTGTGACAATTGCATTTGCTTTGATTTTGAATACTGTTGAGAGAAATGTTCTTTTCTTCAAAGTCAATGCAACGTTTTGAAGCATTAAGCTTCTTCTCACACCATTTTCTCATTTACACTTGTCCCGAATGATAAATTGTCATTCTGCTAATTTGTATTCCCTGAGCATTCATCATGTATCACATTCTTAAAGTTCCTATTAAGTGAAAATAAATGTTAATCTGATCACAGTGTTTTAATGACCCTGCCAAATTTGAAGGATTAAATAAATGTGTTTTCAGACGTAACAGTAACTTCAAAATTAAGATGTGTGTAATGTGAATTCATGTGATTGGGATTATGACTGTTTAACTCATTCACTGCCAGACGTTCACTCCTGTCCACACCTGTCCCAGGGTTTTTGTCATTTTTACTCAAATTGCAGGACCCACAGAATATTGAGTTTAAGGACTACATACATTCAATACAGCGTTAGAAAATTTAGACTCTCTTCTTTCATCAGGTATAAAGACTTAATTCCTTCCTATGTTATATGGGTATAGATGTATCTGAGCTAGAAATGGTGGCGGCTGTCCAAAATACAATACAATACAATACATACATATTGATTTATATAGCGTTTTAACGACAGTTGAAGCTGTAACACAGACAAAAGGCAACTGCTGCCTCTTGTGGAAGCGAAAAACATTGGCAGAGGTCTGACCAGCGCTTTATCGGCACCCCCTGCAAGAAAAAACAAAACCCGAACAAATTGGGGAATGGCGCTCCGCATCACACTTTTCAATTCCCGAATACATTCGGGAATGGCACCGAATGAGATAATACTGGTTTTCATATTCTAGTAGAACAATAAATGATTTTTATACATTTTGACCAAATAAAACTTTCGAGCAATTGCAAAAACAAACAATGGGATTTTTACAAGCGTGCTTATTTCAAACCCAAGTCACACTTTAGAAAGCAACCGGGGATATTGAATCTGTATGACTTTCAAGCCTGTTTATTTTGGTAAGTTTCAAACACTCCTTTTGTTAGGTTACCAGTACTCAGCCAAACTGGATGTGGAGTTCCAGTGCAGTATTTAGTTACTATTTATTTCATTAATAATGTTATTATTTGTTTCCTGACTTTTTTCTGTAAAGAACCTGGAAAAGGTTATTTGGTTATGTGTGGCTTTCTGGAAAACACATTTTTTGAGCTCCCCTACGATCGTCACACTTTTTCTGTTACAAACCAACACCGGCCCCCCATCACAGAAGGGAAACGTTATGTGGCCCTCATAGGAAAAGGTTTGGGGACCCCTGGTATAGTGGTTATTCACAGAAAAAGAGAAAACAACACAAGTACATTGTTATTTACATGATGTCCCTGAACGCATCACATTCGAGACGGTCCACGCCAACACGCCACGAACCCTCACGTGCAAATAAAACACGACACAAGAAACGAAATATTGTACAATAAAAACAAAATGAAACAATTATTACCTGCAACACAGTATGGCAAAAGGGATGGGTGAAGTCGCATGGGTTTCGTCTTGTGATTAACTGCGCAACAGAAAAGCACTATGAAGCACATGTGCTTCAAAGTTCGACAAAACTTGAATTAAATAATGAGACAAAAAGTAATCTGGACTTGAAAGGAATCAGGGAACGAATTAGATAACACTAGACCAGGGGTCGGGAACCTATGGCTCGCGAGCCATATATGGCTCTTTTGATGATTGCATATGGCTCGCCGATAAAACTCAATACACACTCTCGTTTTTTTTCGCCGTTCATTTCCTGTTGGGGCTGCAGTTGGCCGAAAGCGCCATTTTGATTGGATGATACTGGCCGCCATTTTGAAACAGGTAAACGGCCCTTTAAATGAGCCCAACGAGTACACAAGATTGAATGCACCGGAGGATTCACCTTTGAGGAGAGAAAAGGTTCGGATTCTAATTTGCACTGAAACAATACCATCGATGAAACAGGCGAATGTCAGTGACATTTTAACAAGCCCCATGTTAACGTTAGCATAAATATACTGCCGCGCGTGGGTGTGTGTGTGTAAGCGCACGCATGCACGCGTTTGTATGTGCGCGCCCAACCGTGTGTGTGTGTGCGCGTGCCGCGTGTGCGCGCGCGCGCTCGCGTGCGTGTGGCTCTCACTGAAAAACATTTCTAAATATTTTACTTTTATGGCTCTCTTAGTCAAAAAGGTTCCCGACCCCTGCACTAGACAGTACAAAAAGGGAAACAAAATCAGATATTATATATATATATATATATATATATATATATATATATATATATATATATATATATATATATATATATGAGAAGCCAGCTCAATGGGAGGAACAAGACCCGGGCAATAAGCAGCTATGCTCTGCCAAGAGATTCAGACCACGGATGTTAAGACCCAAAAACTCCTCACCATGCACGGAGGGTTCCATCCCAAGTCCAGCACCCTGAGACTGTACACAAGCCGTAAGAAGGGGGGGCCGGGGACTAGTGAGTGTGAGAGCCACTGTCCAGGATGAAACATCCAAGCTCATACAATACATCAAAGAGAAGGCTCCAACGGATGATGTACTCAGAGAATGTCTCAGACAATGGGAAACAGGATGAGGTGCTGGAAGAGGGACAATCATGGGAGGAAAAGCCCCTACACGGGATGTATCACCGAACCATAACTGAGTGGCTGATCTCAAGAAGTCCTATCAGTGGCTAGAGAGGGCTGGCCTAAAGGACAGCACAGAGGCACTCATCCTGGCTGCCCAAGAGCAGGCCCTGAACACCAGAGCCATAGAGGCAGGGATATACCACACCAGACAAGACCCAAGGTGTAGGTTGTGCAAAGAGGCACCTGAGACAATCCAACACATAACTGCAGGGTGTAAGATGCTGGCAGGGAAAGCCTACATGGAGCGCCATAACCAGGTGGCTGGCATAGTCTACCGAAACATCTGTGCGGAGTATGGACTGGAAACCCCAAGGTCAAAATGGGAAACACCTCCCAAGGTCCCAAGGTGGTGGAGAATGACCGAGCAAAGATCCTGTGGGACTTCCAGATACAGACCGACAAGATGGTAATGGCCAACCAACCAGATATCGTGGTCATAGATAAAGGGGAAAAGAAAGCCGTTGTCGTGGATGTAGCGGTCCCGAGTGACGGAAACATCAGAAAGAAGGAACATGAGAAAATCGAGAAATACCAAGGGCTCAGAGAGGAGCTGGAGAGAGCCTGGAAGGTAAAGGTGGCAGTCGTGCCTGTGTTGGTCGGAGCGCTCGGGGCAGTGACCCCCAAACTCGACGAGTGGTTGCAACAGATCCCGGGAACAACATTGAATATCTCGGTCCAGAAAAGCGCAGTGCTGGGAACAGCACGGATACTGCGCAGAACCCTCAAGCTTCCTGGACCCGAGCTAAAAAAAAAAAAAAAAAAAAAATGGGGGACAGACACCACCCATGGTGGGTGAGACGCGTTTTTTTTCGTTTTATATATATATATATATATATATATATATATATATATATATATAATATGTAATAATATCCACAATCACACCTAGGTAGGGACAATTTGGAGTGTTCAATCAGCCTGCCATGCCTATTTTTTGGAACGTGGGAGGAAATTGCAGGACCCTGAGAAAACCCACAAGGGCCCAGGGAGAACATACAAACTCCACACAGGGAGGCCGGACCGGGTCTTGAACTCACGACCTCTGCACTGCGAAGTTTGTGCGCTAATCACTTGACTACCCTGCATAGAGTATATATAGAAATGCACATGTATCACTCAGCCACACACACACTCATTTGTGGTGGTAATAACAAGCACAACAAGTTAATATGAGGGCCTGAAGTGGCCACCGCCTTGTGATTAGTGTGACTGGTCACAATTATTAGTCACCTTGTTATCTCCAGCCTAAACGGTCATTTCCAATGTGAATTGTCATGGTGTGGCCTTATCCATCAATTTTCGGTACCGCTTGCAACCTTTGTGAGGACATGGGTCGCAGGGCCTATCCCAGCTGCAGGAGGTGGGGGGACACCCTGAACCGATTGCCAGCCAATCACAGGGCACACATAGATGAACAACTATTCGTGCTCACACAAAGCGTCAATTTTAAGTTACCAATCAGCCTTCCTTGCATGTTTTTGGAATATGACAGGAAACGCGGTTTACCAGAGGTGGGGGAGTTGGGGTAGAGCAGTCAAACAAGTTGGTTACGTGGACCACAAAAATTGGTTGAAACCAAAATGTGTGTCTTGAAACGATTTTTCTCTCATTTTTTTCCCATCATTTTTGCAGAATCTTAAGCAAATATTTTGTTGTTTCTGCAAAGACATTTTTTGAGGCAGTCACTCTCTGTAGCAATATTTCAGATCAAATTATCAACCCAGGAATTATAGCATTGTTTTTGTTTAAATAATAGAAATTAAAGCTTTATTTCATGACTGAAAGAACAGCTGGGGTCGCTTGGAGACACCGTTTTGAACATGCATTATAGCGGTAGGATTGTTTTTTTTTTTACTTATTCGCTAATGTACTAACTCGACCGTGGCAAGTAAGACAGCATTCTTTGTTGTTTGTACACTCCACACTATTGTATTTATTTGACAAACCTTTCTTGTGAGTGAGGCTGTTTACTGATATGCTTCCGCTGTTCTTATAAACGAGTGCAGATCACGTTGAAAAGGCTAAATAGCCTCATCAGTTGTTTTGAACGCTATTTAAACGGGGAAGAAAACATGATCCCAAAATTAATCTTTGTGTACAGTTAAACATGCGAATCAAACCTCTGAAGATGGAGGACACTGATTCGCTGTGGCGACCCCTTGAAGGGAAGAGGCGAAAGGAAAAGAAGTACTGTACAGTTAAACTTGTCTCATGCGTGTTCGAGCTTCTTTCATGACGCCAATGTTGCATAACTTGCTCCATCCTGGATCTACACGGCAAAATGGTGATGACTGTGCAAGTGTAGCGGGATGTGTATGACAAATGGGGGGGGGGGAACAAGCAGGACCACGTAAGCATGACAAGTCACGGCTGGATCTTTTTTTTAAGTATGTACAGGAATACGTGATTGCCCAGATAATTGTTTGGATAAACAATTTCAAAAAAAATCTCATCACCGCCAGTCATTTTGTCTTGTGGATGTAACTGTTACTCTGAAAAACTACAGAGTCCTTTGGCAACACAAAATTCCTACTTATTTCAAACCGATAAACACTTTAAGACAAAAGTTAGTGCATCCAAAAGATAGGCTGCCAAATGAAAAACAAAGTAATGTAGTTTATTCAATACATTGTAAAAATGAAAATTGTAAAGAGCAATACATAGGGGAGACGAAACCAATTCTCAAAAAAAGACTATCAACATCGCAGGGATAATACTAGTGGGCCTCAATCGGCAGTACATTCCACTCATTTGATGACAATGAGGTTAAAATCTTAGCGAAAGAAAATAGATGGTTTCAAAGGGGAGCAAAAGAAGCTATTTTCATAAAACAGCAAAATCCTTCCCTTAACCGTAATGGTGGGGTGAGGTTCAATTTGGATCGTTCGTACAATAGACTGTTTAGGCAACATAGGATTAGTCATGCTGATGAGGTGACACCAGGGCCAATTGGGCAATCAGGCCAGTCGTCAGTCAGCACAATAGAAGCTATCAGTGGAGCCGCAGGGATTAGTCCTCTGCTCCCCCCAATTTGAGAGCAGGGACCTATCATAGCAGAGTCCGGCATCGCTATGTCGGGACAGTAGGGATATATATATAGAAAGGAAGCTTCGTCAGCAAACTAAAGTCTTACTGGTAGTTTTGGCCCGATATATATATATATATATATATATATATATATATATATATATATATATATATATATATATATATATATATATATAAAACTACCAGTAAGACTTTAGTTTGCTGACGAAGCTTCCTGGATGGGAAGCGAAACATCCGACACCTTCAAAGAAGTACAGATGACGGCTGAAGAAACCTTTTCATCGATGGACCATTCCTGTACGACTGAGAGCTTACAGAGGCCTGTTACTCTCAAATACAAACATTTTACAGTAGCACATCAACTCAGAATGTGAAAATGATCATTGGCAAATGCTGCCCAAATGACTTACGGCCTGTATATGTACAAATAGAATAGATTTATTTATGTCCTCTTAGCGGTGTTTCATCTAAAATCATTCAACCAAAATCTCATATTAATATTTTCAAATACAGTACTAGGGCAAAGGAACCACGGCTGCAGTATGAATTTGGCTACATTTTGGATCATTTGATGACCTGATACGAGAGCATCATGAGGAGATCGGAAAACACCGTCTATATATTGTATCATCAGAAATCACAATGTAAACCTAAACACAGTGTGCCCTTTTTTAGCTTACCCGCTAAAACCTGGATTTGTCCTTGTTTATTCAAATGATGCTGTTCTGTACAATTGCACCGGGCACAGCATGCCAAAATTTCACCTTTGGCTGTGATGTCAGAGCGGCAACAAAGGCAGTGTCGCCCTGGGTCAAAAGCGCATTAATTATATGGCAGCAATTAGGCCTTTGTGATCAGATGACCAAAGACGACGGATGTTCATGTGTCAGGAAATGATAACCTGAACAGATTTTTCTGTGGTTTGGACATTCTAAGCGTTTTTCTTCCCACTTGACCTGCTCACAGCATAGTTGGACTGGCAATCGAGAATGTTAAGCCTGTTCAATAGCAGTGTCTGAAACTCATGACAAAAAGTTAGCGCACACCAGGGCAGACATCTCTGAAAAGTTGCCTGCCAAGCCATAATGTTGCCTATCCCATTTTTCACAACTTGAAACACAATAAGATGACTAATCGCCAAAAAAAAACATTGTTGCGAAGTATAAATGATTTTTTTTTTAAATTAGGGAAGTATCCACCACAAATGCACCCCTGCTTAATTTATGGTAAATATCTCGAGCTGAAGATTTTGCTTCAGTTCTCGTTTGTCATCAAGATGCACGATGCAATGTTTGCGTTGTCTGCTAAAAGCCACGTGGACTGCTCTTTCGAAGCGCCTTTCAAAACTCCCAAGTACATTTTACAGTCACGGTATAGTATGAAACAGGCTTCTGATTGGCTGCCGTGCCGAGTATGCAAATTGCCAAACGAACGTTAGTTTCGTGGCTTGTAACGGTTTGCTTGTAGCTCTTGCTTTATTGAATAAAACAAATGCTTGATTTAAAAAAAAAAATATTTTTTTTGTTGAAGAAGTTGTCGGTCACCCGGTCCGAGACGTTTTGAAAGTTGTCCGCCCGACGTAAAAATTGTACGCCCCGGGCCTCCGGGCAGACATTATTTCAAACACTGGCAATAGTTTGCATCTCAAATCCTTGTGTGTGGTCAGGTTGCCTGAGGATAAATCTTCCAGTAGCATCTGAGAATTGGGCCTATGCGGATATTAATTGAAAAAAACAGAAAATGATGAAATTGGATTTATTGATCCTCAAAGAAATATCACAATGTGAATTTTAAATAAAGCAAACCCATTGCGACAAATACTTTGAATGCCCAATTGGAGGCTGACACTGATGTTTATCATGGTTTAGGATTTTACAGGATATTATATAAGTCTTTGTGTGATATCCGAGGGAAGAAAATATGCTCAATATTTCAAGCCAGCAATATGGATGACTGCAATAAGGTTTTCAATGGTGCAATGCAAGAACATCCATCACCTTGGATGTCATTAAGGGCTGGGAAACAACACTTCACACCTGCGTCTGCATTTCTGGAAGTGATTCAAGCGAAGTGGCAATCACACAAGAGGCAAAGAAGTGTTGAGTAGGTGACATTTGTGCGTGCCGGTACTTGTCCTGTACGTCACAGGAAGTAGTGGACAGGAAACAATCTCAACACTGTAATTGCAGTTCAAAGGCATTCAGTCAATCAACTTCTAGAGCTGGGTCTTGGTCATTGCGGGAAAGTTTTGCTCACAAAATTTGACAGTTGTTTTGCTTTCTTGCTTAAGAAGTCAACCATATGCTCTGCCATTCATCCAGCCATTTATATGTGAGTGTCTGCATCCGTTTGGGGCCTTCTTCAGCTGACTTTGGTCGAGAGGCAAGGTCAACCTTTGGCCGGTCGTCAACCAATTACAGGGCACATCTAGTTGACAATTTACCCGATCACGCACTGCCGCACAAGAGCCAGGCAGGTGAACCACCATCAGTGACGGAACTAGACTACTGAACGTTTATTATCCCGACCCTTCTCCCAGGCGGCCTATCTACAGAGAGGCATCTTCTGAGATGAAAACACCCCATAATTTTCAGTACAACACTGCAACCTGCTGGTAGCTTTGTGCTACGGTGATTACCGACCTCATTTAGGTGCAGTTTGATATTCTGATGTTTCATATTTTTGTTTTGGTAAATTCCTCATCTGATTAGGTAGCACAATCTAACCTACACTAATACAATCGATATGGACTCATAAGGTTCGAAGATATCAAATTAGTGAAATACTGACATGTAAGGGAAAATTTGGAATGGTGAATCTCAAATTATCATGTAGTATATCTGTGATACTATACAATAAAAACGAAATGAAACAATCATTACCTGCGACACAGTATGGCAAATGGGATAGGTGAAGTCGCATGGGTTTCGTCGTGTTAATAACTGCGCAAAAAGAAAAGCACAACTGCTTTAAGGTTCCACTCGACAAAACTTGAATTAAATAACGAAAAAAAAATCTGGACTCTAAAGGAATCAGGGAACTAATTACATACACTAGAAAGTACAAAAGGGGAAACACAATAAGATATTGTCATGAAAATGCAAGTTAATCCAGACCATCTGAGAATTGGGACTCACCATGGGACTTGTCCAAGTAGTTCTGAGGACTAAGGGCGGGGACTTCGTGCCATACTGTGCGCCGTTGCGTCACTTCCGTCATAATTTAATAATCTTAGTGCACAACTCCGTTACATATCCTTATTTGAATATTGCAATAACACATATATAACTAAACCAAGTCAAGACAATATGAGCTGGATGTGCAGACAGCAACACCACTGTAATGAAGGACATTATCAATTTGGTATGAGAAGTGAAAAGAAATTGACTATTACCCAATCAATAATAATAATCATCATCATAATACTACATTTCATTTATAAGTGCCTTTCAAAACTCTCAAGGTCACTTTACAGTCACAGGATACGTTTTTCTGTGGGTGAGCAGCGGCAGCCACACGCGGCAGCGTTCACTCAACCCGGAAGTAACTCAAATAGATAGAAAGCTAGCTAATAGCTAGATATAGCTAATAGATAGCCAGCTAGATAGCAAAATTATAGCAAATAGATAACTCGGTAGCTAGCTAGATAGCAAATAGATAGGTAGCTCGATAGCCAGACAAATAGCCAGATAGCTAGACAGATAGACAGCTTGATAGCTAGATAAATAAAAACAAGTGGAGAGGAAAAAAAGAAATAAGAAGAAAGTCATTGGTGTGCGAAGAAAGATTTCCCCTCAATCCCGTCCAACAGCGAGAACAGCGTGATTATGTAGCATATGTCTATATATCAACATATGTAATATATCAACAACGTTAATTAAAGTCAAATAATTAATTCACAAATAAAATAAACATTGTCAATTTTCATCAAAATAGCACAATCAATATTGTGCTATTTTGATATTTTATGGTATTACAGAGAAGACAAAGAGAACAGACTTGGCACAATATTTCTTACGAGTGTCGACTTAAAGGACAACCGACGTCTCCGGACAAGTTGTGTCCATAATTTGTAAAATGGCTTCAAATGACTTCTACTGAGCGTATTTTACAAAGATTCCACCGCATATAGCTGTATTTTACGTATTAAGAATTGTGCTGAATATTCAGGAAGTCTTGTTTTGAGTTTGTGCCGAGTCCATACGTGACATCACTAAAGGACCTTGACCGAAAAAAGACGCATTATAGCGGTCCTTCCATCACGTCAATGTATTTTGCTGTACCTGTTTGGTCTGGGGACCTCGTGTTGCACCCAAAAGCCGCCAGGAGACCAGAAGAGGGCGTCCAAGCTCCATATAAGGAATTTATCAGCCTATGGAAACGGAGGTGGCCACAGGAGGTCGCCATTTTGTGCCTCTTTTTTTTGGGTGAGAGCTTTTCCCCCAATGTTGCCTCAAAATGGCAAAAAATAAATTATTTAATTGATTGCAAACATGTATGCTTTCCTCTTCAGAACTATTTGAATCATATTCATAACTGGATGTGTAACAAGAAAGCATATTCTCCGAATCTGAAGCCATTGTTTTGATTCACTAGCAATGCAAGACGCCTTGGCGTGATGTCACGAACTGAGGGTAGGACTTTCTGAAAATGCCCAATTCGCAGCTCAATTTTTTGCAGATTTTGGACACTTCAAGTCATTTTTATTGGTATTTGGCATGTTAATAAAAATATCATACTGCGTGTTTTGGGTATTTTAGAGGCTATAAAACGTTTTTCTGGTGTCAGTTAAAAAACAAAAAAGTGACGTCGGTTGTCCTTTAAGCTAATTTCTTTGCGTAGAAGATTGAAAATGTAACGTCTCAATTTAATTGTGACTTTTTTTTTTTCAAAAAAATAAATAAAAAGTCATGGATGCTTGCAGAATTTAAAGATGGCCACTCTATTTTACTTTCAATCATAGGAGAATCTGACATTTCAAAAATAAAATTTTGACACAGCCACATTTGGAACCATTAAAATGAGAGAAATGCACATTTTATGTTTCAATATATTGTATTAACTCATCCAGTGTCCTTTTCAAAGTTGTAATGCTCTTGACGTGTGCAAGAGGTGGTAAAAGAAGCGAAATTAGACACAAAATCCCAAATGTACTGGGGTCTGACCAACTTTCCCAGTCACACAAAATGCGTTTATTTCAGACTCAACATTTTCTCAGTAAAATATCTGCATTGACTGATACTACAGTTCATTCATAAACAGATATAGCTTAATATTGACTTAAAAAGCCTAAATGTCACTCTGACTGCAAAGTATATGTCAAAAATGTCCCTTTTATACTAGTTGGAATGTGTATACGTCAACATCATCAAAAAATGCATTTGGCCATCAACCCAAGTGAGTTAAAACACTGATTGTCCTCTCAAACAAAGCACGACAGCCACCACAGCATGATCAAATGCCTTTTTTGTATGCAACACACATGTAAGGAGTAGCAAAACGAATCCAGCTATTTTCCAAACCACTTATCCTTACGACGGTCGCGGGCAAGCTGGAGTAGGTGGGGTAGACCCTGAACTGATTGCCAGCCAATCGTGGGGTCCACCACACTCAAGCACAATCTCGAGTTTACAATTAACCCCTCATGCGTGTTTTTGGAATATGGGAGGAATTCGGAATACCTGAAGAAAACATGCAAACTCCACCCAGGAAGGTCAAAAAGACTGATTCCAATCTCTATACCGAGAGGTTGATGTTTTAAGAAGTTTAAAGGCCTAAAACTTTTTTTATCAGTCTGAGTCAGACTTTACAGACAGAAATGTCAAGGGAATGTCACTTAACTCATTTACTATTCGTGAATTAAAAAGCATGACGTGGAGCGCCATTCCCGAATTTGTTGTTTTGTTGTTTTTTGTTGCGGGGAGGTACGTTTGAAACTTTGGTAAGACCTCTTGGAATGTTATTCCCTCCCACGAGAGGGCAGCATTTGTCTCTTGTATAGCCGCCCCCATTTTCAATGCAGATAACTCTACAACAAAGTAAGCTCAAAATTAACTTTTTTTTTCTGATTATGAAGAGAGTGTAAGGTTTCTTACACTGCATTGAATGTTTATTTAGTCCTAAAACTCAATATTCTGTGGGTTCAGTGAAAATGACACTCACCCTGGCACTGGAGTGGACACATTTTTGCACATCGTATGGCAGTGAATGAGTTAAAAACTCAGACACAGCCATAAACCATACAGATCAGATGTAAGGTAATATTCATTTCATTTTCTCAATAGGTTTTCATGTTAAAGGTAGTGCGAAAAACATCAAAACTGCATCTTAACCGCAAAAAAAGTATGCGTATGTGTAAAAGAAGCCATAAGACCATGTTTAAATAACACAACTGTGAACTTCTGAAAAGAAAAATAAAACAAACTAAACATTAACAGCAGTCATCTGTGGTTGAGAAATATCATACTTCCCCACTGTACTTGTTAGATGAGTTGTCTACAATTGCCTTTCGAATTGAGAAGACACTTGACGAAGTCACAAAGATTGACAAAAATCACAGGTCACCTCTAATCACAAACTATTTTGGGGGCCTCTAGTCTAGTCTAGTTTCACTACTGAGAAGGACTGATATTTTAATGCATATATATATATATACAGAATATTGAGTTTTAGGACTATATAAACATTCAATAAAGCACTAGAAATCGTAAACTCTCTTCTTTCATCAGAAAAAAAAGAGTTAATTCCTATATGGGTCTGGAGTTATATGAGCTTGAAATGAGGGCGGCTGTACAAAATACAATACAAAAAAACAGCTGAAACTGAAACAAATCGCTAACATGGGAAAAAAGGAAACGCTGCCCTCTTGTGTAAAAGGAAAAAAAACATTGCCAGAGGCCAGGGCTTCATCGGCAGCCAAGCATGAAAACAACCAAACCCAAACAAATTCGGGAATGGCGGTGTATATCATATTTGCGAATAAATTTGTGAATGGCGGTGAATGAGCTACATTGGAAATACAATGGCTCAAATGCTATGTCACAAAAAATAAAAATCATGCAGGAATGCCATTTTTTTACAGTCATTATGCTGCATACGCTGAACATATTAATGATGTAGCAGCTTTTAAAAAACACCATGCATTTCTAAATTAGGCTAAGGTTAAGTGCTTCGTGTTGGAAAAAAAAATAATTCTCTTTCGGCGACATTCAGTTGTGTATTTACCCTGACTAACCAATGTTGATCGGGGCTGTTATATAGCCCGTGACAAATTGGTTAAAACCCATCCAATCATCTTCATTGATAAACTGCCATGTTTATATTAGAAGTATATGAAATTTATTAGAAAAGTTAGTACGAAGTTAGTTACTTTCTTTGGTGCTAACCTATTGGAGTCTTGCATAATTTGATATTGCATTACATTTGTGAGTACTGCAAAAATGTTAAGAATTCTATTTCATCTGCACATTTACTGTGTCACCTTTTGACCAACGCCGACAGTGTGTTTTACAAACTGTCCTATTAGGCCATAGTGATTGATTTTCCTACAGTGTCATTATGAACCACTGCACTTAACAAAAATATTAGGTGAGCTATAATGCCCAGGGCTTTTTTTAAGCTTATAGTTATCGTGCTGATCCAACACCAGCCTGAATAAAAGACAAGAAGGCATTTGACTAAATCATAGTTTCTTTGATTCAATTTCTTACATACACTGTAACTAGCTTTCACATGGGTATCGTCTATGTCACATTTCCTGTTAATTCAACTTTGTACCTCGATGTACGTATGTGTGTGCACGGCAACAGAGGGCAGCGTTGGTTCTCCAAAGCTGCCACGGACTAATTGGGGAACTATCTAGAGAAAATGTCACTGAAGGTGGTGGTAATTCATCTCTTGTAGATGTAACTTCGCACACATGCATCTGAAAATTGTTACTGTGAGATGTGGAGTGTCCATCCTCTAAATTAAAATGTAGAAGAGTAGACTCCAGGAGACTGCATCTTTCCTGACTTTTTGTTTGTGTGCTTTAAGATTCAGAGTAGAATAACGGGACAGCAGGTGCAAGGGTTCACCTGATTTCTCCATCTAGGTGGTTTTCACTGAACCTGGCGTATGCACATTTCTTTACAGCAACGCACTCAAACAGTCACATCTCTTCCATGACTTCCATGACGATTGTCCTGGGGCCAGTCAGGATCAGGTTGCTCACAGTTCTGTAGTCCTGAGCGAGGACGTTCAAGCCATTGACAGATACCACAAACTGGCAAACCTAAAGACAAAGGAGAACAACTATGAATGCTGACGTCCCCAAAAAGAAGCATTTTATTCTCCTCACTTCTATTCGTGTTTGCTTGTCTTCATTTGTGAAATGTAAAAATGAATCATAAACATTATGCTCTAAATTGGAAAGCAGGCCTTCAAATGATTATTAAGGTACCATATTTCCGGTGTATGAGGCGCACCGGAGTATAAGGCACACCACAGTGAATGGTGTATTTTCAAACTTTTTCCGTGTTTAAGGCGCAGCGGACTATACGGCCCACCTTCATTGAATGAAAAAAAGTTTTCCAAATAGTATAAGCTATAAATACAGAAATGTTTTCCAAATATAAGGCACACCACATTATGAGGTGTACCAGTAGTGGCTGGCGTTACGCATCACTTCTTCTACTGGGGGAAGTCTGTGGTTGCTGACAGTAGTTGCGAGACCTGTTTCCATCTAAGGCGCACCGGCGAATAAGGTGCAGGGTCATCTTTTGAAGAAAGTGAAGGCTTTTGGATGTGCCTTATACACCAGAAAATACGGTACATTGGATATTTGGCTAGAGTTGCGGTTTCCTGCTTCCTTGCTGTGTTACTGTATCTCGGACAGAACGAACTTTCTTCCGAGCACTTTCCGGGTAGATGGGTTCGTAAACGGTTTCTGATGGCGGTTTTTCAGATAGATTTGAGAAAGAAACATTTTTTTTTGTCAAACAAAAACCATTTGGTGTGTCAAGTTGGAAAAAAATGACTTTGCAAAATAAAACAGGATTAGTCATTAGTCTAAGTTGCTAATGTAAAGACCAATGACAACTTTTGAGATCAGATCCTCAGAATCTACTGTAAAAGTTGCTCATGTGTGCAAAATGCGATGGTATTCTCCTCACTGTACACGTATGAGGTGTGAAATCAGCATTGGTGAGAAGTCTAAGTGTGCACGGATGGACTTTTTTTGTCCCCATTAAAGATCATCTTACCATCATAGGAGCTCCACCAAAAAAAGGAAGTTTGATTGTAGCTGATAGTTCAGCAAAAATTTCAAATTCAAGTGTGTTGTGTGAGTGGGTAGAGACAGAGAGACAGAGAGACAGAGAGAGAGAGAGAGAGAGAGAGAGAGAGAGAGAGAGAGAGAGAGAGAGAGAGAGAGAGAGAGAGAGAGAGAGAGAGAGAGAGAGAGAGAGAGAGAGAGAGAGAGAGAGAGAGAGAGAGAGAGAGAGAGAGACAGACAGACAGACAGACAGACAGACAGAGACAGGCAGAGACAGACAGGCAGACAGACAGACAGAGAGAGGCAGAGACAGACAGACAGAGACAGACAGACAGAGAGACAGACAGACAGACAGAGACAGAGAGAGACAGAGACACAGAAAGAGAGAGACAGAGACAGAGACACAGACAGAGACAGAGAGAGACAGAGACACAGACACAGAGACAGACAGAGACAGAGACAGACTGACAGACAGACACAGAGCGATAGATAGATAGATAGATAGATAGATAGATAGATAGATAGATAGATAGATAGATAGATAGATAGATAGATAGATAGATAGATAGATAGATAGATAGATAGATAGATAGATAGATAGATAGATAGATAGATAAAAATGAAAAACTACAAATCAAGGAAGGCCTGTTCCGTAGAGTGATTCTGTGACGAGATTAACCTCGCAGGACGTAACCTACACAACAAAGGTTGATATGGTAAATTCATCATCTGTTTTTTGTTTTCCTGTGGCAAAGCTGTCTTCTTTCGCAGGAAGTTCGACTCAAAAAGCCGACTTGCCTTCAGCGAGCCTCTCATGTTTTAATAATAATCTTCTTCTTCTTTTCCTTTCGGCTTTTCCCTTCAGGGGTCGCCACAGCGAATCAGTGTCCTCCATCTATCCCGGTTTCAATAATAATAATACATTTTGTATCACGTCACTAAAAAAATTTGAGTCGGGGAAGTTTTTTGCTTCATTTGATATTTACATATAGTGTAGCTATTTATTCTCATTAGAAAATCTCAATTCTTTTTTCTTTCTATTGGTTACATTTGTTGAGCGGCTGCTGTCAAAACATTGCCTGTACAACTATAAAAGTTATGATGCAGGCAACAGTGACATTTTTCACTTTGACAATAATGAACATAGTTACTGCAATGGAATGTCCTCGAGTGGGGGGGTTCCATTTCCATTGCACTCTATTGTGTTTTGAGAAACAATAAACAAATCAGGTTGCAACAAATCCCGTGACCACACGGCAACTCCCAATGCAGTCAGTAAGATGAAGACGCCGCTTGCAACATGACGTGAATATTGATTTTTTTTTTTTTGTTTTAACTTAATGTAAAACAGATTATTTCCTTACAGACAGTGAGATACTTTTCTATACACTCTCACACACACACACACACACACACACACACTGATCTGAGCAGATTCTCATCTCATCTCTGTTTATTCAACCTGCTTCGTCAGTACAAGCTTTACAGCTTCTCTTAACTGACTGACACCCCCCAATCGCGGCCTCCTCTCACTACCGTGGGCTTGTTGCTCTTGGCTGGATGCCAATGGGCAGGGGTATTGGGGGCGGGGTAGGGGTAAGAGAAAAAGAAAATCCTTCAAAGGAAGGACTGCGAAAATGTTCAGGGCTAAAAAAGACACATGCTGAGAGGACATGCTGAGTTTTGCCATGCATTGTTCTTCTTTCACAGGTGAAGAAGACAAATCAGAAAGCTTTCGCTGAGGTGCCCGTTTACTCTGCTCAAATATAGAATTGATTGCTCGGCAAATAGTTCATTGACCAAAGCTATTTTCAGAAATGCAAATCTTTGGAGGTTGAACAATTATTAACGTGGCCACTGTGAAACTACTGCAGCTGTTAACTTAGATAAAATATCGAAACAAATGCAACAGGTGACTGATTGCAATAATTCAACAGCCAAAAAAACACTCACACACAACTTCTAAAAAGTGTCAAGGAAACAAACACACCTTTTCAGCCAGAGAAGGAGAGGAAGGAAGGGGAAATGAAGGACCCCCAAGGGAGTTTATGAATGGCACACAAACACAAATGAAGCTTTAAAAACAGGTTGGAACAATTGTCTGCTATGAAATATATGTACAACTTTTTGAATTATACATAGCTCCTTCATTTGCACAAATACTGTTTAAAAGGGGCTCGTATAAGAGAACAATAGGTTGGGATGTGGTTTGGTTTCGTATGTAACATATCGCGAGTGTTATTCTGGGTACTTGGACAACAGAAAGTATGCCTGGTGGGCAGGTGATAGGCGATAGTGTGTGTACTCCCTGGGGGTCACCGTGACTGTGTGCCTCTGACGTGGACGCCTGTATCTACACCTTGCAACGTGGCCTTCCCTCAAAGGAGTAGGTTAACTCAAATGAGTCATGGAAAGTGGAACGCAGGAAGGAGCAAGGCAACTGCTCAAACAAATGACAAGCACATTCTGGACTGATAACATTCGAAAATGACACGAGTAATTACTCAGCATCGATACAGGAAAAGCTTTGACTTCTTTTCTTTTCCGTGTGAAATACTGCCGTTTGCATTTAGGTCACACTATCAGTCCATGTTGAAAGCAGTTAATGTTACATTAAGATAACAATATGCGTTATCTACGCTTGTGAACCTTGCCATACATATCTAATGCGAACGAATACTGTATAGTTACAGCAAAGTGGTTAGTAACTCTTCCCATTTCCTCTTTTTTTGGGGCAAAAAAAAAAAAATCAGACTATTTCTTTGGCTTGACATTTTGCATTAACAATACATTTTATTTAATGAAGACACAATCAACAGGAGCTCATCCTTTAATCATCAAACATTCAGCACCACCATAATATGAGTTTTACCGGACCGACAAGGCTTGCAAAGCCTTCACAGCTGGCCTAAAAATATCCGAATCGCAGACTGATGTTAATTATATTTGTCCTTCTTCTTCTTTTCAGCCTTCTTGAAATCGCTGGTCAACGTCACAGTTTTGGAAAACTATGATTGGTTAGTTATATTTGTCCATTAATTCTTATTAAAAACTTCCAAATTGTCTTTCAGCTTCCACTCATTACTTTTCCCCTGTTACGCTGCTTCAAGACGTGTGTTTTCGCATTAAACCATTTAACCAATCACATTTCAGCCATCATTTGTTCTCCGGGTCAGAATTCTATCTGGAGGCCGTGTCGCATCAAATGTGTCGACCAAACTGTTGCTCTAACTGTTGCTGAAGGAGGAAAAGAAATGGATTTGGTGGGTGATTTACTGTTAAAGCCATTTTCAAGACGGACTTTTCAAGAAAAAAATGGACATCATTAAGAAAGGTCAGTCAGTTATTTCCTGGCCAATGGTAGCCTCTAGTGGACTTGTAGTAAATCACACCACACTTTTTTCAGTCTGAATTGATTAAGACGTAGCACTACTGAAGGCCTCGCGATGAAATTCATGGCCCGCCACTGAGTTCTAATGTCAGCCCAGTCATGTGTTTGTCTGCTTTTCTGTTGTCTGCAGCCAACCTGTCGCTTACTGGCCAATTCACATTACAGTCATTGTGCAATGCATTCCCAGCATTCCTTGCTGCCACTCTGCTTACACCACAATGCGCCAGCTGTGGTGCAAGCATGGGAGGCACGATCCTGTCTTCCTCCTACACTACTTTTGTCCATTCATTCCATCTTTTGTTTCTTTTACTGACAATGTTAAACGCATCCAAATTAAAAGTCAACGTGATTGTTTTTATTTCAGCTCAAGGTTTTGTATGCGTTGCGTGTGATGCACTAACCGCCCTCACCTTCATGCCAGCAGCTGCTGCTGGACCCCCGGGGTCCACCGCTTGGATGTGACAGGGTTTGTTACCTCGTACGACAAAGCCCCAGCCCACAGCATCGCCGACGATCTGCGGAAGGCCAAATCAAAGTTTGCCATGGCAGTATCACAAGATGCTTCAAACTGTGCTAAGAACATTATCATGCGCATGCAGTGTGGTTATGATGCATGACCAAAAGACAACAAACAATATAGACAAGGGACGTGTGTTGCATTAAGTAGCCGTCTCTTCGCCATTATCTTGAAGGACACGTGACCATTGTGTGTTTTCAAAACAGCGTTTGAATGTGTGACACTATGTTACAACAGCCTTTTGTGCAGGTATGCGTGTCTGTGTTTGGCCTACAGTAAATGTCTTCTTGAGAAAAGGTCCTCCTGGTGTCTGGAGCTCCTCTGGACTCACGTGTCTCTTCAGAACTGTCCAACCACAAAACATTTTATTATTACATGAATAGTGCCATGGGCTCTGGTGTATTGTACACACATATACAGTGTGCACTTTGTGTGAGTGTGTGTGTGTGTTTCATTTTCCTGTTTTTGTTGTGTACTTGTAGCTGAAGGATTTTGTGCCTACCAAGGGACCATCAAAGACATTTCAAACACACACATACACACACTAACATCTTCATACATTTCTGGTCACATGCTAAAGCTTTCTATCTCATCAGATGATTCACATTGCAGATTTGGAACAAAATGTCTTCTGTATCAATTCATAGTTGGAATGTATCTAACTTGAAATAGCCTGAGTGACATAAGACTCAGACAGAAGAATGTGACCACTGCTGTTTTTTGGGATAGCAGATTGCATATAGAATGGCAGGCGGGCTCACCGGACTTGGGGTTGCACAGGACTGGTGGGCTACTGCTGAGCGTGGGACTGCTGCTGTAGTAACCACTGCTGCCACAGCTGCTGCTCATGCTACTGCGGCGGACTCCGACTACCATCTTGATCTCTTTCGTTGGACTCACTGTTGATGCCGCACACATAAAGAGATATAACAAAATAATAATAATAATAATAAGAAGAAGAAGAAGAAGAAGAAGAAGAAGAAGAAGAAAAAAGCAGAACAATAACATCCACCGTACACTTGCCTGTACCTAAATTGTGTTTGAGATATGTCAATAATTATCAAAAAAAATGTGCAATACAGTGATGCATTAGCTTACGAACGCTTTAGCTCACGAACTTTTCCACTCACAAACATTAAATTTGCAAGCATATCATCTTGGCAGACGAACAAGTTTTCGGCGGACGAAGACCAAATCACACGGTCGAACAGCGCCACGGTGGCTGGCGGACTAATTTTGTCATCTGCTTTCGTTGAGTGCAGACGTGGTTTGTTATCGAGTGGAGTACTTTTGCTATTATGGGACCGAAAAAGAAAATTACGGTCGAGCAGAAGAAAGAGAGAAAAAAACGAACGAGGTGTTGGGTGGCAGACTCTGTGTGTGTGTGTGTGTGCGCGTGTGGTCAAGTACAGACTACCTGAGAGAAAACTGGTGTTGCCTCCGTCCGAGTTTTGCTTGCGGAGACAGAAGGGGCTGTCGTGACTCTCGGGAATGCAGCGACCCCGCTCCTGGAGAAGCTCCATTAACCGTCGCCTCCGCCGAAAGTTCATTCTGAACTGGAAGAGGAGCGGTCCGTCCACAAAGTGATGTTTGTTTGTGACTGGGCAAAGAAAGCCGGAGCATAATTTTAGGCAAGTCGATGACAAGATAAAGAGCTTTATGAAACAGCCGCGACGGGTTTTGATTAAAGTCAGATGATTTGGGACCAAACAGAAAATGACCTAAAATGTAATGACGTTAATTCATTGATTTAAAATGTGTTTCATGACTCATCTATTGAGTATATCGTGACTTCAAGAAGAAGAAAAAAAACACTTCGGCAAATGTAAAAAAGTGAGCTGAGCAAATAACATGCTAATCTATCTTGTGCATAATTAATTGATAAAGGGATACACCTAGACGCACATTAGGGCTGCTTTGGGCACATTTTTCCTCAAATGACCTGTCAAGTCACCTCTGAATGAATGATAAAATGCTAATAATAATAATACATTTAATTTTTAAGCGCCTTTCAAAACTCTCAAGGACACTTTACAGTCACAGGATATTATTTCTGCGGGTGAGCTGCGGCAGCCACACGCGCCAGAGTTCACTCAACCCGGAAGTAACAAAGTTTAAAAAAAACACAAACAAAAACGAAATAAATAATATGACAACACAAAGACACAGAGCTAAGAAAAGAGTTGAAACATCCAATAAGAAGGTGCATTGACAAGCATAGTGGTTCACACCCAAGACTCATGACGCACAAAGCTGCAGTGTTTTTCTGTGTGTGTGTGTGTGTGTGTGTGTGTGTGTGTGTGTGTGTGTGTGTGTGTGTGTGTGTGTGTGTGTGTGTGTGTGTGTGTGTGTGTGTGTGTGTGTGTGTGTGTGTGTGTGTGTGTGTGTGTGTGTGTGTCTCCACAGTGTAACACAGCACATTCCAACACCGTGGAGATCCTCAACTCTATTCTTGTGACACACACCAACAAAAAGAGTTCTTTGTCTGCTTTTTCTTCATTCACTCTGCAAGCTACTCACATGTAAGACACTGAAAGCAGTCCACTGATGTTGTTTCCAAGGTCATGTTCCAAATAGGAATTTGATGTCAATTGTGGAAGGTGAAAAACAAACAATGCAGCCATGTGACTGCTCCTCAATGAGGTCTAATTGAATCATGCACAACATTCACATCAAATCAAATTTAACGACATGTGGGGGCTTGAGTGAAAGTCTTTTGGGATTTCTTGTCGAGTTCCAGCCAGTGGAGCAAAGTAAAAGAAATGACTACAAAGGCAGACTCATACACAATAAATGATCTCTGATTTAACTAAAGGCTTCCAATCAGGTGACGCCATCCTCCCTGCTCACCATGCTGGATGATCCCGTGTTCAAGCAGGCGGCGCCCCAGTTGCTCCGCCTCCTCCCTGGTGGCCATCTCCCCTTCCTGCAGAAGCCAGTCAATGAATTCGGAAGCCACCAACGTCCGCTCAAAGTTCCCGCCTTCCTCCTCCCTGCTCTGTATGATGCTGTTCTCTGTGTTCATCAACCTGGACACCACCAATGAACTTTTAGTGAACGGTCATGAAAAGAAAATGTACTTATATTTACTCTTATGACCACTGTGTACAGCAGCTGGAACAACAATTATTTACACTTCAAGACAGTCACATGACAATTATTCTTGAAAATTGCCTCCAATTTCCAATAGTGTAACGATTATTGGTTGAGTAAATGTAATAATCAATGTGTTGGATTTTGTGAGTATGTTGAGATGCAGAAGTATTCAATAGTATAAGAAAAAACGTAGTATTGATTTCGTATGATAGATTTTTTTGTGGAAAATGTCCACGTGCAACACCTTCCAAACGAGCGGCTCAGACACATTCCCGACTTGATAATCTAAATAACTTTCGGCGCTGCAGATTAAAACCATTATTCGGTTAAGATTGAAAATCTGTTATCAATTCCGAGAATAATAGTAGTATATGTGTGGGAGGCAGAATACATAATATTTATGCCGCGAGAGTGGCTGCCTTTCCAGCAGTTCATGTATTTTGTTTTTCTACTTTCATTTCTTTCACAACTTTGCTGCTGTGAAATGTAAATTTCTCCACTGCAAGACTAATAAACGCAAATCCAATCCAATACATTATAAATATAGAACTAATTACAAATACATAATTAGAATTAACTCATTCACTGCCATTCACGAATTTATTCAGGAATTGAAAATACCTGTATGACGTAAAGTGCCATTCCCGATTTTTTTTCGAAGGGGGCAGCATTACCCTTTTTCCATGTTAGGGCTTTGTTAAAGCGTCAGATGTTGTTAAAGCGCTATATAACGCAATGTGTATGTATTGCATTGTATTTTGGACAACCGCCCTCATTTCAAGCTTACATAACTCCAGACCCATATCATTTAGGAATTAACTTTTTCTGATGAAAGAAGACAGTCTAAGGCAGGGTTCGGGAACCTTTTTGACTAAGAGAGCCATAAAAGTAAAACATTTAGAAATGTTTTTCAGCGAAAGCCACACGCACGCGCGCGCACACGCACACACACGCGCGGCCACAAAAATATCAGAATGTATTATTTAAAATAACTTTGTGATAGTACTCACCGTTAACATGAATGGTTTTCCGTTCCTCGTGGTTGGTAAAAATCTAGGCAAACGATCGGAATGAAATTCAATTTTCCGGTCCAGAGGCGAAGTTACTGCTAGCTCGCCTGCACACGGCCCATAAGCTTCCACACTTGCTATCTGCAATTTACTTCTCGCAGAAGTATGTCGATGCTAACGTTAACATGGGGCTTGTTAAAATGTCACTGACATTCGACTGTTTCATCGATGGTATTGTTTCATTGCAAATTAGAATCAGAACATTTTCTCTCCTCTAATGCTCCGGTGCATTCAGGCTGAAGTGCACAAGTTGGGCTCATTTAAAGGGGCGTTTACCTGTTTCAACATGACGGCCACTATCATCCAATCAACATGGCGCTTTCGGCCATTCTAGGTCAGTGTCATCCAATCAAAATTGCGCTTTCCGCCAACTGCAGCCCCAACGGGAAATGAACGATGAAAAAAACGACAATATGTATTATAACATGTAATATTTATCGGCGAGCCATATGCAATCATCAAAAGAGCCATATATGGCTCGCAAGCCATAGGTTCCCGACCCCTGGTCTAAGGTTTGTTACGCTGTGTTGAATCTTCATGTAGTCCTAAAACTCATTATTCTGTGGGTCTTAGAATTCGAGTGACAATGACAAAAACCCTGGCGCTTGAGTGGACACATTTTTGCATGTCTGGCAGTGAATGAGTTAAATATGGTAAAATAAAATAAACATATAAAATTAAAATAACATTAATGATCATAGTAAAAGAACATAAAATATCTGCAAACCTGTAACTGAATAGAAAAATAGAATGTTTGTAATGGTGAACGTCTCCATGGGTTTGACAATATCATGATTGAGGTTGTGTAAAACTGCTAAACTAATTCATATTTTGTCGCTGTTGTGTAGCATACGGTAAGCCAAATATTCAAAACATTTCTTGAAACGATGAAAAGATTGACACTATACAAGGACCACAATAGAAAAAAAAGCAGATAAGCAAATTGTCGAACAAAACGTTGAAGCGTGTCTCATTTGTATGGCTATGTATGAGCAAAAAGAAAAAACACATGCGCAAGGCAGAACTGCTGACTGTGCCTGTCCCTAACCGACACAAAAAACTCACATGTCAGTCAACAATTGTCACCTACTCGGTGAAACAATGAAGCGCGGAGGCACACACAGTTGAGTCACCTTTTCAACCAGGACATGTCCACACTTGTTGGTCGTGAGTCAACATCATGCTTAATGTTCAGCCGCTGAAAACTGATAATTGTCAACGTTACTTCATCTCGCAGCTGACTTTCTTTTTAAGGGTCAAAACATCACAGAAGTCCAGACGACTTGTCTCGGAAAAAGTAATATTTCTCATATCGTCTGTGTTCTCTATTATTGTGAAATCAAACATAGAATAGAGGAAGGGGAATTGTTTCTGAAGTTTGCAGCTACATGAACATGGACTACCACAACATTGTGGCGGGATTAACAAAATGTAGAAATTTAACAGCTGTTAATGTGCTTTGGTGGGTTTGGGCTGTTTTTCAGTATTGACAGCGACATAGTAGTTAACTCTTCGATGCCTGTCTGCACATTCCCGACATGGTTCAATTACTGCAGCGCTTTCATGTCTTTCTATTGATTGTTAGATATTTATGTACAGTCCAGAAGGTTTTTTCATCCAATGTCAGCGTAGATTAGCAATAGAGTTTAGCACTTTCCGCATTTGTGGGATAAACCCAAATGCAGTATCGGCATCCATTGAAAGTATTATATGTGGTAATTTCTTGTGCATCTATGATGACATTATCTCCGTCAGTTTGACAAAACACAAACTTGTGGATATCCTCTACTGTTTTGTTTTTCTGTGTCATGTTTCTTTTGAGGAGCCACCGTGCCCATGGTGAGTTTTCTTTGCGTGCTCCATTTACATCCCACATTTCAAGGACATGCATGACAGGTTGATTGGGCCTTCTAGACTGTTGCTAGGTGTGAGTGAGCTATGTGTGGCGAGTAAACAGTTTGTAAACAGCGAGTAAACGATTGGCGAGTAAACAGTTCAGGGTGTAACCCGGCCAAAGAATGCTGGGATAGGCTGAAGTACGCGGGTGACCGTTGTCAGGATATGTGGATTTGAAAGTGGATGGATGGACGTTTAATTCAGCGCATTTTCTTATTTGTGTGGTTTACTGACAGCTTGACTTGATTGGATACATTGAGTGCATGGAGGTCATCATGTCCAGGTACATGGCAGTAACTGATAATGACTAAGCATACAGGCTTGCTCCAGATGCGAATTCCTCTGTTAAGTGTCAAATTGATTTTGTTTTCTCTTGATAAGGTCGGCAAGCACTGCTTTCAGAATCCTCACGGATGAAATTAAAGTAACTTGCGTACATCGGTCTGAGTTCTGTGAAAAGAAATGAGGAGGACTTTCTACCTGCTGCCTCCTCTCGGAGGCGTTCATTAAAGGAAAGTGTCAAAACTTATCCTCGCTCGTGTGTCAAAACAATTTGCAGTTCGGTTTATTCTCAATGGTACATTTAAGGAGGCTTTATGGAAAGTCAACACCCAAATTGTTGAAATGTCATACTGTGATGGAGTACAAGAGGCTCTCTGCCCAACATGCGTGTAGAAATTGTTGGTGAAATGTTCCGTGAAAGGTGACTGTGTACACAGTCGTCTTTCAGCCTGCTTAAATATGTTAAGTCAACATTTTGTGTTCGCTCAACGGAGGAAGCAAAGCAGTTTCACAAACGGCACTGGCGGTTATACAAGTCAAACAGTACATGGTTCGAATAGGTTAGTCTTATATTGGGGGAGAGGGGGTGTAAAAGCAAGCAAGCAATCAGCAGTCGTGACCTAAATATTCAGTATGTATTATTAAGTCTTGGTAAATAACCCAGTGCAGTGCAGGATCTGAGGGCATAATATCGATGCCTGTTTTGTCCACGACACGGTTTTGTTCTATCCATCCATCCATTTTGCGTACCGCTTTATCCTCATTAGGGTCGCACGGGTTGCTGGAGCCTATCCCAGCTGTCTTCGGGCACTAGGCGGGGGACACCGTGAATTGGTTGACAGCGAAATCGCAGGGCACACAAACAACCATTCACTCTCACACCTAGGGACAATTTGGAGTGTTCAATTAGCTTGCCATGCATGTTTTTGGAACGTGGGAGGAAACCGGAGTACCCAGACAAAATCCACGCCGGCCCGGAGAGAACATGCAAACTCCACACAGGGAGGCTGAACCGGGTCTTGAACTCACGACCTCTGCTGCACTGTGAAGTCAGCGTGCTAACCACTTGACTACCGAGCCGCCCACGGTTTTGCCCCTGGTATCAAATTAGGTTTACAAGTTAAAAAACCAAGATGGCACACATAATCCGACCATGGTTGGAGCACGTCTGTCAATGTTTGTGCATCCTGGGCTCCACCGCGCTTGATTACATAAAGCTTTGAGGGAGGAGACGACAGATGTCTGTGTTTGGACTCTTATGCAACTGAAGTGCGCGCATTTGTTTGCGTGTTGTCTAGAAACAGGAAAACAAGGATTTTGCTGAGAGCGGAGCGAGTGTGATGACAGATATAGAAACAGGCGAGGCGCCGGTGGCATGCGGGAATGTGTTTTACGATGGAGTTGATGCAACGGCAGCAATAGAGAAAGAACTGCAGACCATCGCGTGTACAAATCAACGTCATGGACAAAAAGCTGGAGATAATCAAAACAGTTATATGAGTGTCTTTTTTCCCTGCCCTGTTTGGACAAATACTCATAATTGAAGTTCAATAAGCGCATGTTGCATCAGCGCCTGGAAAGCTTTTAAAATAATTGAGCTCAACACAGTGTCAACAAAATTGCGCTTTGGGAAATCACGTTTCAAGTGTTAGAGTGGAAAAAAATTGAAAACTTTGCGTGTGTTTTCGAGCCATACTTATCATAAATCCTCTGCCCTCTCATGAAGACTTTGGCTTCGTTATCTAGTGGAAAGGTCCCATCATCCTTACGGAAGCGGTAGAACAACTTCATGTCTTTGAACTCCCGGTGCTCGTCGCACACTGCAAAAACACAAATGAGAATTGAAAAGCATGACATGGAGCGCCATTCCTGAATTTGTTCGGGTATGTTTTTTCTTGCAGGTGAGGAGGGGGATAGAGCGATGGTCAGACCTCTGGCAATGTTTTTCCCTTACACGAGGGGGCAGCATTTGCCTTTTATACAGCCGCCCCATTTCAAGCTCAGATAAGTCCAGAGATCAATACAACATAGGAACGAACTCTTTTTTTCTTTTTGATGAAAGAAGATATTCTAAGTTTTCTTGCGCTGCATTTAATGTTTATGTCTGTGTAAGCTCTCAGTCGTACAGGAGTGGTCCATCGATGAGAAGGTTTCTTCAGCCGTCATCTGTACACATTTGAAGGTTTTGGACGTTTCGCCTCCTATCCAAGAGGCTTCGTCAGCGAACTAAAGTCTGACTGGTCGTATCGGCCCTATTTATATATCCCTAATGTCCAGCAATGGTGGCGCCGGACACAGCTGTGATAGGTCCCTACTCTCAGGTTGGGGGGAGCAGAGGACCACTCTCTGTGGCCCCACTGATTGTTCCTACATTCCTGACTAACGACTGGCCCATTTCCCCCACTCCCACCAGTATCACCTCATCAGCATTACGAATGTTGCCTAACCTGTTTTGCCTAAGCAGGCTATTGTATGAACGATCCAAATTGAACCTCACCCCACCAGACCGGTTTAATGAAGGATTTTGTTGTTTTACAAGAATCGCTTCTTTTACCCCCCTTTCAAACTATCTATGTTCTTTCGCTAAGATTTTAACCTCATTGTCATCAAATGAGTGGTTGCTAGCTTTTAGGTGCAAATGTACTGCCGATTGAGGTCCACTTATATTATCCCTGCGATGTTGATAAAGTCTTTTTTTGAGAATTTGTTGAGTCTCCCCAATGTACTGCTCTTTACAATTTTCATTCTTACAATGTATGGAATAAACTACATTACTTTGTTTTTCATTTGGTAGCCTATCTTTTGGATGCACTAATTTTTGCCTTAACGTGTTTATCGGTTTGAAATAAGTAGGAATTTTGTGTTGCCAAAGGACTCTGTAATTTTTCAGAAACTCCTGCAATGTAAGGTATTGCTACTCCTCTCCTTTTTGTATCTTGAGAATTATTGGTTTCATTCCCTATTCTGACATTGACATTAGGGATATATAAAATATAATATATATAAATAGGGCCGATACGACCAGTCAGACTTTAGTTCGCTGACGCTTCGAAGCCTCTTGGATAGGAGGCGATAGTCCGAAACCTTCAAATTTGTACATTTAATGTTTATGTAGTCCTAAAATTCAATATTCTGTGGGTCCTGGAATTAGAGTGAAAATGACAAAAACCCTGGCACGGGAGTGGAAGCATTTTGTTATTGTATATTAAATGTAAAATTAAATGTAATTAAATTACTGTAAATTAAATGTATAATAACTCCAGACCCATATAATTTAGGAATACTCTTTTCTTCTGATAAAAGAAGAAAGTCTAATGTTTCTTACGCTGAATTGAATGTTTATGTAGTTCTAAAACTCAATATTCCTGAATATCCTGAAATTTGAGTGAAAATGACAAAAACCCTGGCACTGGAGGGGACACATTTTTACACATCGTCTGGCAGTGAATGAGTTAAATTGTACGGGCAAGATGTTTTATTCTGTTTTGGGGGGGTTTTGTTTGCAAAAGTACAATGGAAAGTGGTTCCAACCAAGTCACTCTGTTCGAATGAATCAAGGGAGTGAACTGGAGCCAAATTGTCTCAGGAGCATGAAGAATCACTGTGTGGGGGGAGGGTTGGACGACGGTTCCCAGAAAATGTCAAGAAAGAAAGAAAATAGCACAAGATGACAGAAGGAGAGAAACAACATGACATCTAGATTTTTTTTGGTACAAGGTTTGGGTAGAGCACTGTGGAAATTCCAGGTAAAAGCTCCGCAGTGACGATGAAAGAGACATGCGAACTACGAAGTCAGCTGATGTGCCCACAATGATGGCACGCCCAATTTGATAGCACTATAGCCTCACCGTGGTGGATGATGCTTTGGTCCAGAAGCTTCTGCATGATCTTGATGGCTGTGTCACGCTCCGAGGCCTCCTTATGTTCAATCAGCCAATCAATTAGTTCTTTGCCCACAAAGCAGTTGGGGTACGTTCGCAAGTGATGACGTCGATCCTTTATGACTTTCCCTTCGTGGAGCCGCAACCTGGAAAATAAGATGAGCTTTTGTAAAACGATTGTTGTTTCTAAGCAGTCATTTTGTATTATACGGCTGGTGGTTTTAACACACTCTGTATAAGTGTTCCAAACTGAAAGGGACAGGGCACTTTAAGGGCACTCTTAAACTGCAGCCAGACAGATGGCCTCAGTTCGCATTCTTCTTCATTAATTTGCAACACCGGAGCAACCAGAAAAAAGAAAGAACAAAGTGGTACCGTTTTCAAATTACACTCCCTGGCTCATATGGTTTGGGAAGGTCCATTGGTAGCTGTTAACCTTGCTCAAGTTTCATCTACTTTCTCATAAAAGGAAGTCATTCGACTCTGTATCATTCGCTGAAGTGCAAAACGAGAGAGTCTTCAAATGCCTCATTTGATTAGCGATGCTACATGTTCAAATGGGCCCAGCAGTTAATGCTCCAATGAATTGGGGGAAGTACAGCGTCAATGAAGTGACAATACTTTTTCCCCAGAAGGGAAAATCATTGACAAAAGCTGCCACTGGACATGCTTCCATATGACACCAGGTCCAGCCTTTTGAAGTACATTGAGCAAATGAGAAAATATATCATAATTTTGCCAGAGTTGAAGAAATAGATCCTTTTTATTTTCCATGTTGAGTAAGTCAGAACTTTGGCCACCAGACAAGATTGAATGATTGAACGACCTGAGTCTAGTTCACCACTACATTTTTGCTTAGAATGAAACATACGACCTCTGGGCCATTTGCTGCCCACAGAATCATATTTTGCAACACTGCACTTGATATCAAAACTGAATCTTAGTTTGGCCCCTAACATTTTCATTGTATCCTTGTCCAGAGTGTTTTGTGTGTTTTTGTTTGTTTCATTAAAAAAAAAAAAAAAAAAAAAAAAAACACTTCTTGACTCAGCACAATATCCAGCGAAATGTTTGGAAGAACCACAAATGCTGAACTCTGATTGAGAATATTTGATCAATTGTACTTTTTTGGAATACT
Organism: Hippocampus bargibanti; assembly: GCF_051943395.1. NCBI lineage: Eukaryota > Metazoa > Chordata > Actinopteri > Syngnathiformes > Syngnathidae > Hippocampus > Hippocampus bargibanti. Next base: position 13,581,055 of record NC_142739.1, read on the forward strand.
TGGAAACCCTTTTTTGTGGAATACTTGATGCAGCCCACCCACCAGATATTGTGCACACAAGTAAACTTTACCAGATGGATATATTAAACCTGTAAAGCTCTTTGGCTCATTCTAGTTCCACCCAGTCTTGATCATCATTTGCTGAACTTAAGTAATGTCAGATAACGGACCAAAGTCTCAGCCAAGGATTCGCCTGCACGGTGAGTCTGTGAGCATCTGGCTAACATCATGCAGAATTCATAACTACAGTCCAAGTATGCCTAGCGGGAGGAACACACGTGCTCGCCAGCCTCGAGTTCAGATGAGCAAATAATCTGGCACCAAGAGACTTCCACCCAGTGTGGCATCACCTTTCCTTTGCCATTTAATTCAATGCTAAATCATCCGGATAGATGACGTGAGGTCAAGACATTCAAAATGAAATCAAATGTATAGTAAATGCGGTCTCACAAGACTACTGAGCACATTTCCATCATAGAAGCTCATAAACGCTACATTTAGACAGTGTGGTTTTTAAGAGGACGCCAACAGCTTCTTATGCCAGTGTTTCTCCAGACAGAGCTATTACACCGCAAACAGGAATACATCGAATATAATGGGGAGATGGTGCACTATATGCCCACCTCCAAACTTCCTGTGTTGCTCTGTTGCAAAAATTACATACGTCACAAAAGAGCAGTCACAAATGGCAGATAGTGGCCTCCCACACACTTGAGTAGCTAATGTCCAGTATCTGGAAGCCATCAGCCATCCATGTAAAAACGGACCCCTAAGTTCTAGTGCATTCAATTCATTGTGTAAGACAAAAACAACTGACATTTTAAATGTATTCACTAATTATAGTTAGTGTGCATTGTGCACCGGACTATAAGACATACCTTTAATAAATTACTTGTTTCAATAGGTTTTCCATGTATAAGGCACACCACATTATAAGGCGCATTATTTCACACTAAGTCCTCTACAGGGGGAAATGGAGTCAGTGGCTGCTGACAGCAGTTGCGACACCTGTTGTGGCTCAATATTACTTTGCATATAGGGTGCACCGGCGTTTAAGTCGCAGGGTTATCTTCTGAAGAAAATCAAGGCTTTTGGGTGCGCCGTATATACAGGAAAACATGGCAAGTAAAATGTTTCTGTTAACGATAAAAACCTTGGCAGCAAGAAACCAAAAAAAAGGAGTAACTTCTTGTCTATTAATGCTCAAGTTCTTGGCTAGTTTAGACGACAGAAAGTCAAAGCAGGGAGTGGAGGTTGACAAAGGGGTGTGCCAATCATTACACAGCATGCTTTTTCATGCTATGATAACACACAAAAGTACAGTTTACAGTTCTCAGTACAGTTTGGTTCAGTTGAGGCAGGGACAAATTGTGCATTTTCATTGTGAAAAGTCCTCCCAGTTCTACAAAATTATTTATTTCCCTTAGTTCTGGATGCCGAGCTACTATGTAATATACTCCATAGCCTTTGAATTGCTGTGGCGCCGTGAAACCGCACTGCTATACTGTATATTGTGGTTCACTGGGCGCAAACTTTCCATCCATTTTCAATAGAACATCCTTTATGATCTTAGGTGGAGTCTATGCCAGGTAAAATAGGATGAAAAGTAGCTAACACGCAGGACTAGTTTTCTGATACTCGCAGATCTAAAAAATAGAGACCTATGGATAATTAAGAGTCTTCAAAAACCTAACGTGAATGTTTTTATAATGTGTGAGGAAAATCGCAGAGTTGAGACTGAGTGTGTGCAACATGCTCACAACCACACCACCGTGGAAAATATGTTGCAATGTCGTCATCCATTACATTCATATTATATCACTGAGAAAAACATTGTCATTCATAGTCTGACTCTTGTTTCCCTCCAATGGCGTTCCCCAGGGTTTTGTTCTTGGTCCTCTGGATTTCATACCAAGAGAGACACCGTGTGAGCATAACGAGAGTATACCAAATTCACAGAGCAGTTTAAAAAAAGGAACTATGGAGTCTGGAGGGCCCAAGCCAAGATTCAACCCTGATACTACTTGAATGTAAGGCAGAAGTGCTAATCGCAGAAATCCCTTTAACACACTTTAATCAAATCCTCATTTAAATATGCATACAAAACTGCACAACCTTCCAGAGACCACATTGTCCTACTTCTCCATTACTTTCTCGGTTGTTCAAAACCCTCCCAAAATCATTGCTAAGCATCTTTAAGTACTCGGAAACATGCTGCAAAGCTACGTATCAATACTGCAACAAAGCATCAATGTTTTGGATCGTAAGTTGGTCACTTTTTACTTCGGAACTGCAGAATGTGGATGATCAAGGGGCCAACCCGCCGCTCACTGACCCCAGTCACATGGATAGCTGGGCCACAGACACTGACACACACAGGATACAAAGATACACACTGGTGCTCAGTGACAGGACAGTGGAAACTTTGTGCTGGCATAGGCCATTATTCTCGTGTGGCGATGAATGTTAGCAGTGCCATAGTAAATAAACTAATTTGGGAGAACCATTAGGTTGTAATTCAATGGGTAAGGCGGCAGCTTAGGTGGAATTCCTAGGATCAGTGCCATGGGTTGCACTTTGGGACGATATTTAAAGCTGGATTCGTGGACCACCACGCAACGGTGATGAGGGTCATTAATTAACACTGAGAGGTTCAAAGGGCAGAACATGTTAACACGACAAGGCAATGCCAGTCCCTGATATGACATTATGAGGTTAGTAGGTTCACCCTCAGAGTATGTAGACAAAGAGCAAACAAGATCAGTGTATTTATGACCAGTGAAAGGCTTGGGACTGCATGTGAAGTCCAAAATACAAAGAAGCATTTTTTGGGCTGGAAAACCTCATATCTTTGGTAGGAGCCAATATTTTGTTTTAAAGGCCTTGATTTGTTTTCAATGAAAAACGGGAGGCAGTCAACTATGTGCCATATGGCACATTCGCATGCCGTGAACTAGGCATGTGGCTCAAGCACAAGTCACTGATGTCCCTACCAAAATACGGTGCAAAAGGTTCGTCTGCAGGCCAGTACTATACTCACATGAATATTTCTTAACATTTTAAAGATAAATAAATTGACGATTAATCAGTTATACAATTTAGCAACAAATATATTAAATAATCATTTACAGGTCTTGTTTCACATAAAATGGTCAGAATCTTTACAATTTCACACACACAGTAAATTATCTCAGACTTCTGGGGTCCTCAATGAAAGCAGATTGGTTATCTTTGTGTTTAATCCAAATGAGAAAATTGAAAAAAATCCACTTTTACATTGCTTAAATAAACAAATCTGATTCTGCGATTAATTTTGAGAATAAAAACGGATTAAGTGGTTTTCAAAATAAGCATTAGTTACAATCATTATAACACATACAATAATGCGAATAAAATTATAGGTAGACCTCATGGTCTATTGAACTCGAGTTATAAGTACTTCAGTGCAGAAAGACTGCAAAATGTACAAGTATGAATTAAACTTGTCTTCAGTGACTGCAAAAAAGTGCTCGCTGAAAATGGCTTTAAATACAAAGGTAAGGACATGGTGTGGATTAAAAAACTAACGAACCTATTTTCAGTTTATAAGGTGTTTAAAAGGTGCAGCGGCCATCTGTTTTCTAATATGAAGCAGAAAGTAGGGGGATTTTTTGGTCCTGACGATGGCAAATCCAACATAGGTCCATTACGTTGCACAATTAGGCCTGCATATGATTAAGATCCATTTTTAGGACGAATAACTAGTTTGAACAGCATGCCCGACCGACCTGAGCTGCTCCCCGGTGACGAGCACCTCTGCCAGCCGCTCCAGCTCCGCAGCCTTCTTCTGCATGCTGTTGGCGATGGCATCCATCTCTCTGCCGAAACCGACAAGAAACGTCAGCACTGCGTTTAGCATTAACTGGGCGGTGCTGATTAACAATGGGGCGATGATACCATCAGTTTATCAGGCGACATTTGCATGATTCGCTCACCTTTCGAAAACCATGGGGAGCGATGTGAGTTGCTCAGCGATCCTTTGCTTACATTAAAAAAAAGGGCTTGCGGCGTGCGCGACGTTACTCCATCCCAGGAAGTGTGAGACGGTAAAGAGACTAACACCGCGTGTAGGAGGCTGCTGTACCAGCAGAGTTTTCCTCGAAAACCTCCCAAAACGTGTGCACACGCTCATTCATGGCTGCCTGCACGCAGCCCTGCAAGGCCTCTTCCGTCCTTGTCTTGTCCCGTCCTGTCCTGTCCTGTCAACCCCTCCCTCAATGTTGAATGTGTACATGCAGCGTTGTGCATGCAGCTTCCCCCAAGGACTGTCCAAACTGACACAACGCACGCGTGAACACACAGGACGCCTGCAAGCTTGCCTTCCGAAACACATTCCCCGCAAGGGGCGGTACAACATGACGTCATTGACCACGATGACGGTGGGCCGCGAGTGCGTGGTAACGCACAATTTAGGTTTTCTTCTATTCCGGAAGTTAACTATGATTGGTTGCGTGTCCAGTCAGAGGTAGACACGGTTTTTCAGTAGAAATACAGGTACAGACGTTAAAAAGGTCGAGTAAAATAGGAGTACAAAAGGCAGTACAATTATGGGCACCATTTTTGCTGCAAAACCAGGAGGAAACCGCAGGAAACCGTCCATACACACATTATAGCATTTCTCTTTTGCTATGTGTTGTCAAAGCTTTGCGAATGTGAACTCATGACAGACTCGAAATTAACCAAGAAAAGTAGGGCGGGGTCCAGACATATATATATATATATATACAGTAAAGTCTCGTTATATCGATATCGGATATATTGATAGTCCCGGTTATATCGATACTATTTCTATGCACGCACGGAGAAAATGACATGCAAACAGGGTCGGATATATTGATAGTCCCGGTTATATCGATATTTTTTCGGACTCCCTTGAATATCGATATAACGAGACTTTACTGTATATCCTCTCATTTTCCGTACCGCTTATTCCTAATTAAGGGTCGCGGGGGGGGGGGGGGGGGGGGGGTGCTGGAGCCTATCTCAGCTGTCTTCGGGCACGAGGCGGGTGACACCCAGAATTGGTTGCCAGCCAATCGCAGGGCACACAAAGACGAACAACAGTCACTCTCACATTCACACCTAGGGACAATTTGGAGTAGTCAATCTGCCTGCCATGCATGTTTTTGGAGTGTGGGATGAAACCGGAGGACCCAGAGAAAACCCACACGGGTCCGAGGAGAACATGCAAACTCCACAGAGGGACGCGAACCGGCGACCTCTGCACTGTGAAGCCGGCGTGCTCACCACTTGACTACCGGGCCGCCTATATATATTGTAATGTCATGAGAGGCTAGCTCTCAGCGGGACAGGACAAGGAGTGCAATGGGCGACAGGTTTGAATACAAAGGTTTTAATAAATGGCTTCAGGGGGGAATTCACAAGTAACAAAGGCAAGAATAGTGTCTTTTCCAATATTTAAATCATAATAAAGTCTCTTCTGAGGTGAAACTGAAGACGGAGTTCTTTTCCATGAGTTTCTAGGCCTCACCCCTATAGATGTCCTCCTCATGTAGCCTAGCCACCTTTAGCAAGGTCCGAATCCAGTGTCCTGTCCCAACTGGCAATGACTTCCACACGGCAATCAGTTTCTCCACAGAGCACAGCAACAACGCTTGTCTCGCCGGGGGCCCACACTCAGAGGCTCTCCGCCTTAAAAGCCTTGCCTGCCAATCAAGCCGTGATCAGCCGCAGGTGTGGTGTTTGAATTGCTGCCTTCCACCAGATGGGGCCAAAACTCTCTCTGGGTGAAGCCATCTTAGGGGGATGTATTTGCCCTCCAGAACCCAGCCTCTCGTGACATCACTATATACAGTAAAGTCTCGTTATATCGATATTCAAGGGAGTCCGAAAAAATATCGATATAACCGGGACTATCGATATATCCGACCCTGTTTGCATGTAATTTTCTCCGTGCGTGCATAGAAATAGTATCGATATAACCGGGACTATCGATATATCCGATATCGATATAACGAGACTTTACTGTATATATATAAACATTTGTTTTACCCAATTTATTAAATATAATCACTCAACAAATGTACAAATCAATGCTTTCTTATCTTACACTACAATGATCGATGAAATAAGGTCCAAAATAACAGCAAATGGCAATTCAGGCAACCTCACAGTTGCTACACTGCAAACCAACCAATATTAACAAGTTTTTTTGTGCAATATATGAAAAACAGGACACCAGGATGAATTCATATAGGCAGCCCAAAAACATGTCATTGAAAATTAACACTTTTTTGCAAATTACATTAGAAATTTCAACCTTTATAGTTGCGAAAAAACATACTGGATTCTAAGTGCTTTCCAGAGTTCATGTCACTCAAACTATTCTACTAAGCTGAAGCTATCGTCTGCATTTTTGCTTACATGATACAACACAGAGTTCATCTTTCTTTTGTACAAGTAAAACAAAAACTGCCTCACTGCACCTACAGGGTAGTTTTACCGCATGTTTGTTTCATGATAAAATATTGCATATGAAGGACAGTAACGTCTGCATTTAGCCCTACAGATCAACAGTTTGACGCATTCTGTCCCCAAACAGATGTGCTGGGAAGATATTCTTAACCAATGGTAATATTTAACCCGGATGATATACAAAACAGACTGACCACCATGACCAATCAATCACATGACTGAGACAAAGAAACCTTTGACTGGCAGTCAGTCACTTGTGGGTAACCCTTCACAATCGCAATCAAACTTATGGGCAATTTAGGGTTGTTCATTGAGCTTGGAACATTGAGGTCTAGTTTTATTTAAATTTTACGTGCAATTCATCTTAATAAAATCGTCAAGTAAATATACTCCGGTTTCCACCTACAGTACATTCGAAAAACATATATGGCAGGTGAATGGAACACTCAAAATTGTTCCTAGGTGTGAGTTTGAGCACGGATGGTGGCTCATCTATGTGTACCCTGCGACTCAGTCGCAACTAAATGTCCGAACTGTGAATAATTTTAAAGTACTGTAGACAGTAAATGACCTAAGCGTGTCTTGTTTTTCATAAACACTTATTCCTATTTTACCGCTGTATTTTAGCATTGGTCGTGATGTATTGTCACTTGCACAGATAAGTCATTTTTGCTAGCTGGTATGAGGTGAGTCACAGTCCATCCTGGACAGGTTACCAGACAATTGTGAGATTTTTTTTAAGCACTGATGCTCGCACTCACACAAGCTCGGGAGGGACATGCAAGGGAAAAGAGAAGGACCTGACCCTGAACTTTTAGCCCAGGCATGTCCATCTTCAAGCCTGGAGCGCCGCCGTCATGCCTATTTTCCAGCTCTCTGGGCTGCAAACATGTGACTCAGATGATCAGCTCATCAACAAGCTCTGAAGCGGCATTTGAACCATCCCAATTATTCAAAAACCACACGTTTATCCCGGAGGTGCTGGAAAAGAAGCAGGGCAGTGCCCTTGACAACCGAGTTTGTACACTCTTGCTTTCGCCTGTGAGGTAGACTATGAGACTCTCACGTTAACTGCACATTTTCAGTTAAAACAGCATGAAAAGAAGTGGACAGGCACATTTCGTGTCCATCAGTGGCAGTGACGTGCAGTCAGTGGAGGCAGGGGAGGCAGTGCCTCACCTGTCATCATGGAAAGTGTAAGGGGTTAGAAACGACCTCTGTTATTGTATGTTAGTCGATTAGACTACCAAGTCAGGAGAGGGCGCTACCCGCCTGTGAATGGAACAGAGGAAGGCGAAGTAGGCTCAGCTCACGCATGCGCAGTTGTCATAAATGCCGTTGTGTGAAGCTGATTAACACGGTTGTCTCGTGTCGTCTTTCCTCGTCGTTCACAGGTATTCAAAATAATAAGTGTTAGACATTCTCAAGATGTTAAAGTAATTGGGGACTTATTGGGCGATGCTAGATATGAAACCTTGTTTTGTGGCTTTGATGAATATTTTGTGGCTTTGATGAATTTGGATTTTTGGATGTCAATTGTAGTTCTCAGTACAACACACACGAGCGGGCAGACGTGCATAAGCATGTGCGAATGTGGAGGATATATACAATGTATAGATGTTGAATGTATAGATCTACACATGAATGTATTCTGATATTGAAATTGCTGAATTGATGTTTTGATGAGTAAGGGTCATAAATGCCGTTGTGTGAAGCTGATTAACACGGTTGTCTCGTGTCGTCTTTCCTCGTCGTTCACAGTGCTACCTGCCTGTGAAGCGTTTGAACCGACTCAGGTATCCCCTAGGCCTGAGGCCGGTTACAAAAGCTGTCATGGAAATATCAAATGAAAAAATAAATTAAACAGTTATATGTATTTAGTGATTTGTACTTTAAAGTTCTTGTCCATTTAACTTCACCGTTTTAGGATTTTTTTCTAAATCGCTGAATTTTCACATTTACCGTTCAAATACTAAGTAGAGACGAGCAGTGAGGCACCAGCCGGCTGATCCTCACCATGGATTGCGCAATCACTATGCTTACTGTGCTGTCTTGCTCTGCAGTGAGACCGCATTGCTGTCCTTCTGCATATCGCTATTAAAGCGTTCAAACACGTTTAGTATATGAACTAAATTTCTACAGTTTAGCTGGTGTATATAATGTAGAGTCATTGTACATTATAAACACTACTACAGTGTTTATTTTGTTTTATTTTTATCAAAACGCTGTGCGTAGGTGAGGGACACAGTTCTCCCGCCTCATGACAGGCAGGGGGCGCTTGTGATTCCAGAGATACTTCTTACTCCACGTCTGCAGAATAATAGAATTAGAGACAGAAAGCTACAGTAAACAGTTACCCTGCAGTCATTTTTTCGTGTTGCTTGGCCTCACTTTCAGAATGGAGGATTACATATCTAAATTGAAAGAATTTTATAAACTGGACTTTCAATCGAAGCAGGAGGTAATAATTAAAGGAAGACCAACACCGGAGCTAAAAGGTTTGCTTCAGACAACGGGACACAATAATAGCTCTTTTCAGGCGGACTGGTACACACGAAAAGGCTGGCTGTGTGGATGTCCAGCAAGAAACCGCCTTTTCTGCTTTTCCTGCCTTCTGTTCTCAACTTGTGACAATGTCTGGACTCAAATGGGATATTGCGACCTGAAAATTTTACAACGGAGCCTCATCAAAAATGAGCGAAGACTCAACATCAGCATCCACAATGCTAAGGTAAAGGAGAACCGGGAGAGTTTAAAAGATCTCATCAATGCCACCTGCTTCCTTGCCAAACAACAGCTGGCATTTCGTGGAAATGATGAAAGTAAGGGCTCTGCTCATCGTGGCAACTATGTTGAACTATTACATGCTTTCGCTCACAAAGATGATAGGCTAGCGAGTCATTTTGGGACATCCACTATATTTTCTAGCCTGTGAAACAGAATACAGAACAATTTAATTGAAGCAGTTGGTGATGTCATTAGAAATGACATTAAAAAGGAGATCGGTGCAGCCCCATTTGTTGCTGGAGAAGTAGACGAGATTGTCATTCTCAGCACTGAAAAGACTGAAAACATACAGTGGGAACAGGACTGATCAAGGACGACTTTCTTCACTGGCAGTGATCTCCGTTGAGACAGAGAGACTTTTAAAACTGAAGAAAGATAAGGAAGGCTTCTACAAAGAAGTTATCGATGCCTTTCTTCAGAAGGAGCGGCGCATGGACTAAAGGCAACACGATAAAAACGTTTTTTTTTAAATTATTTTTTTCTATGCTACAGTTTGTATATATAAAGAATGCTGACATGAAATTTTAAACAAAATACGTTAACTGTTGCCAATCAAATGGTGAATAAACTACTCTGTAGAGTTCATATGTTTGTAAATCTGACTATTGATGACGTCAGTGCCTCACCAGCCATGAATCTCACCGCACGTCACTGATCAGTGGTATTAAAATCAGGATGTATTAAATGTTAGAGTAGATGCGTGAAGCCAAAGCGGAAGTGTGAAACGTGGTAGCTATAGCACCAAACTTTTTTTGTTTGCAAAAAAACGTGCCAGAGTACGTATTGTTTTTCTTCATTATAATAGCGCTGATTCATAAGGTTTCATCAACACATGAAGTGAAACATCCAACAAACCCTCAACAAGAATTGCGATCAAGCGCCACGATGAGAGTTCTCCCCCAGAATGTCCACCATGTGTCACTCTCCACCCATAGTGGCGTTAATAGGAGGCGCTGGTAGCCAAGGAAGAGGAGCTGCCTGGCTCAATGTGCTTCAAGTGGCACGAGTGGCAGAGAAGGTGGCCATTCAGAGGGTAGCAGCGGTGACCCTCTTCATCATTCAGCTCCATCTTACAGTCCTGAAAGGAACAAGCGGTCCTCAATGATGAGACATATCCCCATGAAGCATCAGTATCTCTTCTACAAATGTTGTTCACAATAGTAGCCAATATGAGCTCCCCCTTCTTACATAGATTTGAAAGTTGAAATAAGCAAAATCTCTCAATAAATGAAAACAAAAAACAAATAAACAGTAAGTTAAAAATAACAATTTAAATAACCCGGTAGTCGAGTGGTTAGCACACCGGCTTCACAGTGCAGAGGTCGCCGGTTCGCGTCCCGGTCTGGCCTCCCTGTGTGGAGTTTGCATGTTCTCCCCGGACCCGTGTGGGTTTTCTCCGGGTCCTCCGGTTTCCTCCCACACTCCAAAAAACATGCATGGCAGGCAGATTGACCACTCCAAATTGCCCCTAGGTGTGAGAGTGACTGTTGTATGTCTTTGTGTGCCCTGTGATTGGCTGGCAACCAATTCGGGGTGTCCCCCGCCTCGTGCCCGAAGACAGCTGAAATAGGCTCCAGCAACCCCCGCGACCCTAATTGGAATAAGCGGTACGGAAGATGAGATGAGATAATGTACAGCTAAACGCGGAGTTCATGGGCAGCCATGACTTCCAGAGTGGCCAGCAATTTTCGTTTAATTATTAGTTATTTTATTTAGTTATTTTCAGACCGCACTGCAGGAGCTGTTGTGCATGATATGTAGTCAAAAACAACAAGATACAATAAACTTGTTGAATAATTGGAAATAGCATCCAAGTCATCTAGTGTAAAGCATTAATTAAAAAAGGGTTTGCAGTCCTCCCACATAAACATGAGCAGTTTATTCGTTAATAGCCAGCCGGTAGCCACCGAAAGAAAGCAGCAATCAATCATCCCCTCTTTTGATCAGACCCATTTGCCAGTAGCCATCATGCTAACGCCGTAGCACTTACTGTATAAGTTGAAGAAAAAAAAGACATTTAATTACATTATGATTAGTTTTGTTGTCAATATCAGTGCTTTAAAACTGGCCATTTAAAAGCAATATTAAAAATGGTCACTAGTCCGTGAAGAGCATGTACGTACTTGTCTCAACGGCTTCGATCCACAAATAAACATTGGAGACCACAGATTTAGAGGGCCTGTTTTGTTTTTGTGTGAGCAGAGAATCCACGTTGCAGTCTTGGCAGAGTGTCATTACCCACCTCGCAGTGATAGCATTCCACATGATAGTCTTTGTCCATGGAAACGACACGGACAGTCTCATCAGAGCCCTGCTGAGACATTGACACAAATGAAGCCCATTTACTCAGAGGACACCTCAACTGAACTTCATCACCTTGGAGCTCAAACTGGTGTTTATTGTACTTTGTAGTGTAACAATGAATCACAAAAAAGTAACTGTACTTGAGTGGACCAGAATCTTTATTATGACACCTTTAGTTTGTCTTATTACGTTTTAAAAACTTTCTACATACATACATACGCACGCACGCACGCACACGCACACACACACACACACACACACACACACGCACACGCACACGCACACACACACATACATAGAGAAAGTTGAAGTCATTCACTGTGAGATATTGATTGCTCTTGAGACCATGAGACTTATATGATCTTTTTTGGGGTGTCGGGGGATAAATGCACATTGTGAATCTGATTTTACTGGATATCAATAATTTAAACAAAACATACTGAATATGTTCTTTTATTCTTGCCACGACATATGTGACAAGGATATCCACTTAATCTATTTCAATCTCAAGTGTGAAAACATTTGCTGTCGCTGCATGTGACTTAGGTCTATAACAAGTCACCCGACCCCAATAAAGGACACAAGCTAACCAGGGGTCGGGAACCTTTTTGACTAAGAGAGCCATAAAAGTAAAATATTTAGAAATGTTTTTCAGTGAGAGCCACACGCACGCGCGCGCGCACATCCAAACGCTCGCGTGCGCGCACACACACACACACGCACGCGCGGCCACTTTTCAACAAAATATCAGAATGTATTATTTAAAATAACTTTGTGATAGTACTCACCGTTAACATGAATGGTTTTCCGTTCCTCGTGATTGGTAAAAATCCAGGCAAACGATCGGAATGAAATTCAATTTGCCGGGCCAGAGGCGAAGTTACTGCTAGCTTGCCTGCACACGGCTCATAAGCTTCCACACTTGCTATCTGCAATCTACTTCTCGCAGAAGTATGTTGATGCTAACGTTAACAAGGGGCTTGTTAAAATGTCACTGACATTCGACTGTTTCATCGATGGTATTGTTTCATTGCAAATTAAATCAGAACATTTTCTCTCCTCAAATGCTCCGGTGCATTCACGCTGAAGTGCACTAGTTGGGCTCATTTAAAGGGGAGTTTACCTGTTTCAACATGACGGCCACTATCATCCAATCAAAATGGCGCTTTCGGCCATTCTAGGTCAGTGTCATCCAATCAAAATTGCGCTTTCCACCAACTGCAGCCCCAACGGGAAATGAACGGCGAAAAAAACGACTATGTATTTAGTTTTATCGGCGAGCCATATGCAATCATCAAAAGAGCCATATATGGCTCGCGAGCCATAGGTTCCCGACCCCTGAGCTAAACGTTTGTAGTCAGACATGTTTACCTCAGATGGCAGGATGGGCTGTTTACAGGAGGCACATTTGGGAGCCAGGACCCTAGAAAAGGGAGTCATGAAAAAACACCTTAAATAGACTTGCTTTACTTGATGAGAAGGTTTCTTCAGCCGTCATCTGTACTTTTTGAAGGTGTCGGACGTTTCGCCTCCTATCCAAGAGGCTTCGTCAGCAAACTAAAGTCTGACTGGTCGTATTGGCCCTATTTATATATCCCTAATGTCCGGGCATGGCAGCGCCGGACACAGCTATGATAGGTCCCTACTCTCAGGTTGGGGGGAAAAGAGGACCACTCCCTGTGGCCCGACTGATTGTTCCTACATTCCTGACTAACGACTGGCCTATTTGCCCAACTCCCATCGGTATCACCTCATCAGCATTACGATTTATTATGTTGCCTAACCTGTTTTGCTTAAGCAGGCTATTGTATGAACGATCAAAATTGAACCTCACCCCACCAGACCAGTTTAATAAAGGATTTAGTTGTTTTATGAGAATCGCTTCTTTTACCCCCCTTTCAAACCATCTATGTTCTTTCGCTGGATTTTAACCTCATTGTCGTCAAATGAGTGGTTGCTAGCTTTTACTGCCGATTGAGGCCCACTAGTATTATCCCTGCGATGTTGATAAAGTCTGTTTTGAGAATTTGTTGAGTCTCCCCAATGTACTGCTCTTTACAATGTTCATTCTTACAGTGTATTGAATAAACTACATTACTTCAATCCAAGAAGGCTAGTTGGTTCTCTTTAATGTCCTCACGAGTAAATTTAATGTTGATGTCTACAGAGTTGAGGTGATCTGTGAAGGATTGGTTTCTTGTTTTTTAATTATGACAAAAGTATCGTCCACATATCTAAACCAGTGTCTAGGTTTTGTCCCCGGGAAGGATGTGAGGGCCTGTTTCTCCATCTCTTCCATCTACAGATTAGCCACTATGGGTGAAACTGGTGAGCCCATAGCACAACCATGAATTTGTTTATATAATTTCTCCCGAAATTGAAAATATGTAGTATTAAGGCAGATTTTCAATAATTGGAATATGTGATCCGGTTTAAGTTTGGTTCTTTCATGCAGAGAAACGTCCGCCAGCAGTCTCGTCCTCACCACTGAGACTGCTGCTGGGGTTACATCTGTCCCAACCCGATTGTAAAGTCATTCGATGGACCACTCCTGTACGACTGAGAGCTTACACAGACGATTTGCTTTACTTGTATAACAGTGCTAAACATAGCCACTGTAACTCCAGAGCTTTCATTCCATGCTTGATGTCTCTCCCAGCCTTTCAAGTGGAGCCGCTTTTGGATCTTCATTCAGATTAGATTGAGAATCTTTGTCTGACTGAGCAGATGCCAGCTCTGCAGATGTCATGTCTCGCTCACAAACATGATCCAGAAAGAATGATCCGATTTTAAAAATAAAATAAAAGTTTATACGTGAGCGCATGGTGAGAAGTGGGGAGTTAAAACAAACAATATCTTGGTGTGTGACTATGGGTCAACTCTGCACTCCGACCGTGGCAAGAGCACTTAGGGCCTGTCAGACTCTGCTGAGCTGCGTACATGTTGTTGCAAGCAGCCTTCCAACAGCGGTCAGGACTGTGGTAGCCAGCTATTGGCTGGCTTCAGAAACAATTTGTACAGCTGAACAATATACGGTTAGGGTAAGAATGACTACAAAGCATGACTTCGGATTTGATAGTCTCTACATTTTATTTTGTGCAAGAACATTTCTACCTATTATTAGCTGGCTTCAAAGTTTAAAAAAACACCTGTGAATCATGGAATAATTGCATTGAGTCATATTGACCACATCTGAGAGTCATTTTTTCTATAATTATAATGGAGCACGGAGTTGTGCTTTGCAACTGATTATAGCAGGCATGGCTTCTGGAACGAGTGAGGGTGGTTATTAAATCATGAATGCATGAGGCAGGCAATATGTTCATTGAAGGACAACAGTTGACGCATTTTGTTGGAAATACCGGAGAATGTAAATTAAACACTCGAGTCATCTGTTCTCTGCAGATGCTTGAGATTATCTTTTGCTTAGCATGTCAGATAGGGTCTTCATTTTAGTCCCTTAAAGCATGATTTTTCCCCACAGACATCAAAATGTATGCCAGGTCAATCCTGTTCGCAGAAAGAGTGATACCCACCTGTGGTAGTCTTTAACGCAGTAGATCTTATTTTCGGTGTCCACGGTAAAGGGCACACCGTCGAGACTCTCATTACAGATAACGCAACGGAAGCAGCCCGGGTGGTACGACCTCCCTAGAGCCTGTAGGATCTGGAAGGGGGAAAAATAGTAGAGAAACAAAATTAGTCCAGGATGTAGCAGATTAATATTTCTATTTGTTTGCACCATTTTCAGCACCATACGAATGCATTCCAGTAAATGTATGCGATATAAAGCAGTGATTTCCAACCAGTGTGTCAAATAAAAGTTTACCGTGAGAGAAAATCAATCTGAAATGTCATTTAATTTGTTTAATATGAAATAAATGCTATTTCAGTCAATGAGCGAAAATACTACTGAAATGCATAGCCATCAGGCACAGATTTCACACTGAGTGAGTAATTCTACATTCATACTTTTTGTTTGGTGACATGATTTGTTTGGTGGTGGAGCGTGAAGTTTCTCTCATGTAAAATGAGTGCTTTGGCTTGATGAAGAATGAGAAACACCACAAACACTTACCATGTCCATGATCAGGTGACTACATGCATTGCACTTGTCGGCTGACTGCTGGAAACCTGAGTACTTTACAAAAAGACAAGACAGTCAGTGTTTCCAAGACAAAGAGGAAAAAATAGTGAGTGTGGTTAATGTATAACGTCTGCTCGGAATAGCTCTTATTTCGCCGTTTTACTAGACCAGTAACAATACATAAAAACCCTCCCAACATTCCCTAAGGCCCAGTAAGATTGGCCAGCTTCTCAAGTTCCTGACATCCTCACAACCCTTCAAAAGTGTAATTTTAATATGGGACTGAAATATTAGTCTGGCAATTTAAAAAAGATCATTTGAGGTGAGTCCTAGCATTTAGCAGTCTACATGGCCGATAGTAAATGAAGCTGATATCTTGTAGGATTAGGTTCGATGTTGTTATGGTTATATTTTGATTTCAAGTCCTGCAAAAGTAAAAAGTCCTGTCCTGTAAACATATGCCAATTTCTGTAAGGGCACTCAATATATTGACCAACTGCTATGAAAACAATACTTTTGGGCTTGGCGCTTGGTGAAGTTGCAGCTAATTGTGCATTGAACTCACCAGGAAGTCTTCTTCACAAAAAACCCTTCCACCAACATAGTAGAACGCCTTTCCTCTGAGTCTTCGACCTGCAAAAAGTCATATGTACATTTGATCACACAACTAACCCCTTGCAATATTCAGTCTATCCAGCCCAACTTCCGGTAGCCAAATCAAATGGTGTGCTGGTGTCTTTAATCATGTATTATACAGTATAGTGTAGTTGGGGCACATAGCAAGGTGCAGGCAGACAAGGTACACATCTTTGTCCAATATGCGGGAAGATAATCACCAAATCAAATTACTGGACAGGTGCGCGGAGAAAGAGGATGCATTGCATTCCTCTCAACAGATCAAAAACCCAAAATGATCCGGTGTACTTCATGTCGTCTCTCGAAATATGGTCTGTATAGTACTTTTCTCCAATCTAAATCCACACTTCTGCAGGCTGAATCTGACTCAGAAACAGCAAATCATGCACGTGGCCTTCAGATGGCTACTCATGTGCAGGTCCCACAGGAAGGGGGAACATTCTTTACATTTTTTGGCAATGCAAGGTGTGGAAGTGGGGAAGCAACAGGAGAGGGGGGTGTTTATTTAGCACATTTTATCAACCAATAAGAGTTGGGCTAGACCCCTGACTCTTTATTCTTCATCTTACCAGGACAATCTGGACAACAGGGACGTGCTTATTTGTTAAAAGTCTGTCTGTGGGCCCTATGACAGTACGGTTGAACCATAAGCTTGCTGTTTGACACTTGTGGATTTGTAGATTTTCTTTTCTGTTCCTAATCACTATTTTTAAAATATATGCATATTTGTTTTTCTTTATTTTTACAATTAAAATAATTATATTCACCCCCATTCACTCCGAACCCTTTTCTTTGGAAAGCACATATTGAATGTTTTGTTTGTGTGTTTTTGAAGAATATTTTGGGTTTGCCTAAATAACATATAAAGAAAATCCCCAAATGCTTTTGAATGGGAAACCATGAGACACATGTTTTGATGAACCTCCTATACACACACCATTTTACTGCCATTGTTAAAACAATTAAATTAATTTTGTACATAAATTTCCAAGCTGCTCCTGAACGCATAATTCACTACCAAGCGTGCATGAACTACATGTTACATGACCGATGTTGTGGTGGTCTTTACCTAAGCCCTTGGTCCAGGGGAAGGGAATTTAGGACCCTACCTAATGCAATGTACCTGATTCAAACAATCAGCAAGCTTTGTAGAAACCTGAAACAATCATGATCAATTGAATGAGGTGCATTGGAGTAGAGAAAGCTGCAAATCAGGCAAGATATGGCTCTCAAGGAACCAAACTTCCCTAGCCCTGCTTTCACTGTCACTGTGATGTCAGTTTCAATTGACAGCAAGCGGCAATAGGCAAAATGGTAGTTCCCTTACATTCTGCCCCAATCACATTCGACAAATAGGATATTACAGAACGTTATGTTAAGACGAGCAGGGTGGCTTAGACAAAACAATTGTGATTTGACTTTTCCTTTAAGAATTGCATCCTAGCCCAGACATGGGCAAACTACGGCCCGCGGGCCACATACGGCCCGTTAGGCTTTTTAATCCGGCCCGCCGAACGTGCCCAAAGTATAGTAAAAACAGTGTCTGAAACTCATGACAAAAAGTTAGCAGACAACAGGGCAGGTAAGTAAAAAGTTGCCTGCCCCATTTTTCACAACTTACAAAACAATGAAACAACAAATCACATTAAAAACATTGTCACAAAATAAAGTTTTTTTAAAATCAAGAATGTACCTACTACAAATGCTACCGTGCTTAATTTATGGTAAATGTGCATGGCCGTAAATTTTGCTGCAGTAATCGATTGTCATTGTGGAGCACAATGCAACGTTTGCATTGCTTCCTACGAACCACTAAGCCCTTTCATAAGTCTCACGTACACTTTACAGTCACGGTTTAATGTAAATTTACGTTTTGTAGCGTCACATATGTTGTTAGCTTCTTTTGAATCTTTCTTCTGGGCTGAGGTTCTGTGCATCTATTTTGGAAAATGACGTGCAATTGCACGACTTTATAACGCTTGCGAAAGTCCGGAAGAGAGAAGCAGGCTTCTGATTGTCTGCCGTGCCGAGTATGCAAATTTCAACTGCAGGTAGCCTACGTCTGTGTGCTCGGCGACGGTACACGTGTACTGTTTGCGCATGAAGGCGAGAGCGTCAGTGGAGAGTTTGTTGAGCGCGCAGTCAGGACAAACCATCTATGATTTGGCGGAATATAACACAAGTAGGTATTATTGAGCTTGAATATTTCGTTATGTAATAATGTGTTTTGAATGTTGAAAGTGATTCCATTTTTCAATAAATATTGATTTCTTTAACTTTGCCCCTTCAATGAAAACTTATTAAAAACAGACTCAATCTTGATAAATCACAGTGCATATGTTATTTTAATCTATTTCCATTTCCTCCTCCAAGTATCTGCGAAATAGTATGTAAACGCCATATTCCTTGAGACGAATTTATTAACTAATCAGGGATATTTTTCACATTTGAAAGACAGTTACTAAATTGGGTTGTAGTATTCTTACTGTGCTATGAGGTTTGTACACACTACATTTGAAGGACAACCGGCACCATTTTTTTTGTTTCCCACTGACATCAGAAAAACGTTTTATAGCATCTAAAATACCCAAATCAGGCAGGCTGATATTTTTAGTTAAATGAAAAACACCAATAAAAATGACTTCAAAATGAATCCGGAAATGGCCAGTTTCAGAAGGTCCCACACCCTTGTTCGTGACGTTACGCCAAGACGTCTTGCCTTGCTCGAGAATCAAAACAATGGCTTCAGATTCAGAGAAGATGCTTTCTTGTTACTCATCCAGTTATGAATATGATTCAAATAGTTCTGAAAAGGAAAGCATAAATGTCTGCAATTGATTCAAGGAGTCCTCCCATATCAATTCGAGCCGTCAATGACAGCAATGTAGCACCCAAAAAATGCAGAAGATTGTGCCCAAGCTCCGTTGGAAATGGGTTGATTTGTCAGCTGGGAATTTGTGTCAGCGAATATCAAATAGTTGTCTTGGTGCAACACACAACGATTCACCATGGCGTTATTTATGTGTTTTCCTTCTAATTTTGCCATCAACACGAAGTTTTCAGACCAAACAAAGTACCCAAAATGCAGTGTGTGTCGCTTTCTCGGTCAGGGGCAGTCCAAACGTGACGTCACATGGGGATCGTCATCAACTCGAAAACAAGACTTCATGAATATTCAGCGCAAGTCTTAAAACGTAAACTATAGCTATATGCTGTGGAATCTTTGTAAAATATGCTCAGTCGAAGTCATTTGAAGTGATATTATAAATTATGGACATAACTTGTCCGGTGGCGTCGGTTGTCCTTTAATGCTTTAGGTTTAGTATTTCCGGCCCAAACACTCCCTCCAAATGCTCCTGGCCCGGCCCCTCTGTCAAATTTTAGAACCCAATGCGGCCCGCGAGTCAAAAAGTTTGCCCACCCCTGTCCTAGCCTGTTTTAAAATCGTTCAGTAAAATTCAAGATCAGATGTGTTATGAATGTATGCACTTTTTTTTTAAATTGTGCTTATTATTGAAGTACTGAAGGTGCTGATATGTTAAGTGTCCTACTTCATGCTGTATTAAAGAACAAAACAACAACAAAAAGAATCATCACAAAGTAACTGAAGCTATGTTGTGGATGAAGAAACTGATGTGGACCTCTTCTATATCAGGATTTTCCTCACTTGTCTGTTATGGAGCTCCAGAGAATAGAGCTACTGGGATATAAACATTTACGCAACCCCGGACATGACATGGGATTTCTTTGTTTGTTTGTCTATTCTTATTTGTGTCACGGTTTTGCGAGGTGGTGATGGCGGGTGTGGATCCCAAAATGCAGGCAGGAGGGAGCAGGAGGTTGTGTTTCACAAATTGTATTAAAATAAAGTCAACAGGAACAAAATCTAAAACGTTAAAATCATTTGAACAGAAAAATACAAAGTATCAAAATAAAACCAAGTGTAAAAGTCAGCCAAGGTTAAACAAACACATGCACAGCATACAATGCATACAAAGCATACAACAAACAATGACCCGACCACGAATGGTTGTGCCAGGTGTCCTTTTGAGTGTCACTGATTGGGAACGACCAGCACCTGCGAGGCAGCAGGCAGGGCTGACAGCATTACCCATGGGTCGCCAATCCGAACGTGGCATTCCGCCACTGATCGGGACGACCAGCACCTGTGCAGGTGCAGGCGGGGACGACAGCGCCACCCGTTGGTCTCCAACCAGATCATGACAGTACCCCCCCTTCAAGGGACTGCTTCCAGAAGTCCCAACAGTCTCCCAAAAGGTCCAACTCGCCAGGAAACGATGGTGGAGACGGCAACCGTTGCCTCTCCAGCATATGATGGGCGGCGGCCAGATGGGAATGGGACTCAGCCTGGGGTGGACGAGACGCGGCACGGATCGTCGTGGACGTGTGTGCGACCCTTCTCGCACGATCATGTGACGATGCATGGCGCAACGTGGACGTTGTACTGCCAGGCGTAGAGTGGCACCCCGGACGGCCGTATGGGAACGGGTCTCGATCGGACGTTGGCGTGGACGTTGCGGCTCGTCGAGTGACTCAATTCAAACTCGACGCGGCGTGGGCTAACGTGGACGCGAACTGCCGGACGCCGGGGAAACAAGACCAGTCCGTAGCAGCTCCGGGATCCAGCGGTGAGTGGGGTCTGGGACAGACGTTGACGCGGACGTTGCACGACTTGTCGTGGATGCGACTCAATTCAACATGCACAATGACAGCGTGGCTGGACGTGGGGTGCACTGCCAGACACCCATTGTCACCCTGGACGGCCACCTGGAAGGAGGTGTTGGCCGGACGTTGACGTGGACGTTACGGCTCATCGAGTGACGAAATTCAAAGTCGACGAGGCATGGGCTAACGTGGACGTTGCACTGTCAGGCACAGAGTGGAAATGAGACCGGTCCGTTGTACCTCAGAATCCGATGGTTGGTTGGGTCATGCTGTCACCCCTGCCTGCTGCCTCGCAGGTGCTGGTCGTTCTCAATCAGTGACACTCAAAAGGACACCCGGCACAACCATTCGTGGTCGGGTCATTGTTTGTTGTATGCTTTGCTTTGTATGCAATTGTATGCATTGTATGCTGTGCATGTGTTTGTTTAACCTTGGCGGACTTTTACACTTGGTTTTATTTTGATACTTTGTATTTTTCTGTTCAAATGATTATAACTTCTTAGATTTTGTCACATTTCGTTGCCGTCCTGGGCGCGCCCCGCCCCTCCTGTCACCTCTCCCTGGAGACGGCCCCTCCCATCATTACTCACCTGGGTTCCCACAGCTGTTTGTCATTCATTTGATTGTACCTTCTGACTATATTTGCCGATCGCACACTACCGTCTCCATTGGAGTATTCTGGAAGTTACCCTCTCCATCACGTTGCCGTCAGGTCTGCCATTATTTTGTTGTCATCACTCGCCATCCCCTGTTTGTTATTTTTTGCTCGCATGTCTCAGTAAAGACTCTTGCTCCTCAACACCTGTCTCGCCATGTATTTCGGATCCAACCTTCTCACCTTCCCCCGTCACTCGAGTCCTGCCTTTTAGCCTCAAGCGACGTGATAGATTTTGTTCCTGTTGACTTAATTTTAATACAATTTGTGAAACACAACCTCCTGCTCCCTCCTGCCTGCTTTTTGGGATCCGCACCTGCCATCACCACCTTGCAAAACGTGACAATTTGTGGCCAAGTATGCTTCAGAGTAAACATTGACACAAAATGATCATTTCAGGCAAACTAAATAGATTTTTTTTTGTAAAAAAATACAATAAATAACTTCAATGTGCCATCTTTCAATGTTGAACACCAGATCTTCCAAACGGTCTTTGCAATTCCCTTGCTGGACAATTCTATGGAGGAGGCGCTTTCCACACTTGTAATCAATTTTCTTTCATTTTCACTGTCTGAGGGTATATACATACATGTAATACTCTTCTTCCAAACATTTGTATACAAAGATTAAGAGTTGTTCCTCTCCTTCTCTTTCCTGCATTTTTATCCCAGTCAGTCCTATCAGGAATGCTCTGAGCTTTGCGAAAGGATAACAGCTTTATTAAAGTCAGAAGGTAGGGCTAAGTGCTGGAAAAGGACCATACTGAGCGGCATGTTCATAAAAATGTAAATGAGATGATTGAAAGAACAAAATGCAAGGACATTTTCTCATTAAGGCCTTTTAGAAATTCTCTTATGTAATCCTATTCAGAAATAAAAGCAATTTAGTGACCAGCTTCTGCATGATTTTCCCATCCCACTAGAGCAGGGATCTGCAATTAAAAGTTAAAAAGGTCCAGTGCAGAAAAATGTCTTCAAGCTAGAGCCTGGAAAAACTTATATATGCGTTATGATTCAGTACAATTAATCAATCGCTGTCAAGTAAAAGTGAATAAGACAAAATAGCTTTACAATGTTATTTATTCATGGTTGATTTTCACATAGAAATTTTAAGGACTAACAAAAGGTGTTTATTTATTATAAATGTAAACATGAACTAGACATTTTAAGAGTATGTTGTTTCCCCTGATTTTTCCCCGGCAGACTTTTTTCCTCGCCTTCACTCACTCACTCACTCACTCACTCACTCACTCACTCACTCACTCACTCACTCACTCACTCACTCACTCACTCACTCACTCACTCACTCACTTACTTACAAAGCTGCTTTGAATGAATGACTTAATTAACTAACAATCCATACACTATATGTAATGTGCGCATGCAACATAAGCTGGAAACTGACAAAACAATCTTCCAGTTAGAATAAAGCAACAATAAATTCCCACCGTTGAAACAATAAATTAATCAACATAACCGGTCTGGGTCTTTATCAAGTCTGGAGTTGGCATATTAAGGACAGTTTCATTTGAGTCTCAGGCCACATATAGTATATGGTACGTATGTACTGTTTACACGATATAAAGCAAAATCACCACACAGGTTCAGCACTGTATTCTTGTTGTGTCTAGCTAAAATAACAGCACCCAGTGTACTCCTGAAGCTCAGCCTCCTGAGGGGCCAAATGCCTGCATTCCTCACTCGCCGACATGCTTTTTTTTCCGGGGGGTACCAAACTTCCGTAGCCCTGCACACTGAGCAAGCTATGAAAGGTATGTGATGGATGAAATATTCTCAACCCCACTTTGGACAAGGTTTTAGTGTTGCTATATGTGTGTGTGTGTGTGTGTATGTGTGTGGGTGTGTATGTGGGTGTGTGTATACTTACTGCAGGCACTGCAGGTGAAGCAGTTGTCATGGTAGAGGCTACCCATTGCCTGACACGCCTGGTTGGCTCCAAACACAGCCTTGTTGCACTTAACGCAGACTCCTGAGAAACACACATTGAAACAGTTTGTCCCAACAAATTACTGCAGAATGTAATTTATATAATGACCCTGGCATGCTCAGTAAGTTTGCTGTTCCTAGTACTTACACATACTGTTCATTCAAGCACTTGGCAAAGACTAGTGTAAAATCGCTGATCCGTATTAAAAAAGGCAGAAGCAACAAAGACTCCGGGAGAGGGGAACCATTCAATTTAGTACAGGAAGCTAGTTAGCATGCTGTGTCATGCCAAAAAAGAAATATACCGTTTTGCTTATTTGATTTGGCTCAGAGACCAAGAAGTCCGTTAATGAAACATTGATAAATATCTAAGACTGTCTCCTTTCAGAGGACTCCCTGCCAGTGGCTGTGTGGTGGGTGGATTGGGCTGTGGGAGGGCAAGATGCACTTGGATCATACGCGCAACGAAAATGAAAAATATTAAAAATGGAAGATGAAAATGATTGACAGCAGGCCAAGCAGACACATGGACTGTTTCCATCTGTGTGTGTGTGTGTGTGTGTGTGTGTGTGTGTGTGTGTGTGTGTGTGTGTGTGTGTGTGTGTGTGTGTGTGTGTGTGTGTGTGTGTGCGTGCGTGCGTGCGTGCGTGCGTGTGTGTGTGTGTGTGTGTGTGTGTGTGCGTGCGCGCGCGCGAGTGTGTGTGCGTGTGTGTAGCTACAGTATACATTGAAACCTGCCAACAAGCTACTGCTCGGAACAATTCCTACTCCTGGTTTTAAAACACACATATATTAGTTTTCATCTTAACCCTTGACTTGTTACACTTTAAAGGACAACGGACATAACTTTTTTGTTTCCTAACTGACATCAGAAAAACGTTTTATAGCATCTAAAATACCCAAAACACACAGGATGATATTTTTAGTCAAATGCAAAACACCAATAAAAATGACTTAAACTGTACAAAATCTGCAAAAAAAATTAACCCGGAAGTAGCCAATTTCAGAAGGTCCCGCAGAACCCAGAAGGTTGTTTGTGGCATCACCCCAAGACGTCTTGCCTTGCTGGAGAATGTCTGTGTAAGCTCTCAGTCGTACAGGAGTGAGTGGTCCATCGATGAAAAGATTTCTTCAGCCGTCATCTATACTTCTTTGAAGGTGTTGGACGTTTCGCTTTTTATCCAAGAACAAAGACAAAGTTTCT